>NW_027072041.1:6558984-6928984 GCF_038088225.1 Cyrtonyx montezumae
AGAGGAATTTTGTTACTTTCTGTCTTCATTAGTGAAGAATGCTCATGACATTGAAACTCTGCGGAAATAAAACAAATACTGGCATTTGAATTCCTGTAGTTGCAGTATTACTTCAGAAGTATTACTCAGAAGGTATAATATAAAATGCTACATCAGCTCCCAGAGCATTTTGTTTTGCATGGAATGATACCAGAGATGTGCAGTGATAATATTCTGTATGTTAATGTAAATATTAAGCCATGCAATGACAGGAGTGTAACTACTAACAGAAAGTGTATCCAGTGTTTTGGATAGAGAGGTGGAAGAAAGATGGTGGAGAGACCATTTATCTAGTATAAGCAAACTGCAATTTAAACATTGTTTAATCAGAAAAAATTTTTTGTTCTAAAGAAATCAGAACAAATCAGTGATGACATGCTAATTTCTGTATGACACTCTTTCCCAAGCAGTATTCCCAATTCAGTATCTTGAATGTGCATTCTGCTACACGATGCTGGCAAGTTGTGTGGCTTTCAGGAGTGTTAAGCACTTTCTAGCTAGATCCTACCATTAGCTTCTTACCTACCATCAGGTCATTTTATAAATGTAAAATTGGTACAAAAGCTCAGTTGAGATTCTACAAACAATCTTTAAACAAATATTCTCTTAGTCAAGCTAATCACATTTTATGGCACTTCTTTATGGCACTAAAGCAAAGAAAATGAGCAGTGTGTTTAAAGTAAGAAAATCATGATTGTAGCAATATGGTCAGTTAAGTATGTCAGTTTGAGAAAGTAAAACAGTGCTTCTGTTTTTCATTATTACTGCAGTGAGTAGCTGGACAGTCAGTTTGAAAAGACAACCATAAAGAGTGCAGATAGTAAAGACTTATAGCATTGCATCTTAGTTTTTTTTCCTGCATTTCTACATGCAACTCACTGCATATTGCTATTTAACAACATCATATTGAGATTATTTTTTCTCACCAGTTTTGATTGATACTATATTCATGATCATTTGCTGTGAGCAACAGCATGCAGGTCTATATCCATGGGACATATTTATCTTCTATTTGGTTTACTGTTCCCTTTTGCTGTCCCAAAATTGGAAACTGTGGCAGCAATGTCTCTGATGCTAAATAGTGGGACAAAGGTCTAGTTTTATTGTAATGTAAGATGATATTGTATGATACTTTTCATGGAGTTGGTCTTTGACTACTTGCAAGTCCAGTCTAACATTCAGAGAATGAACACATATAAAATCCCAGATATATAAATCTAAGGAGCAAAAATTCCATCTTATCTGGAGGACAGATGAGCTAATTCTAGTAGCTCTCCAAAATGAACTAGGAAAAACATCACATTATTAATGTGTGCACTTGTGTGTTTACTTAAACGAAATATGTATTTAGATCCTGACATTGGCAAATAAAACCCAGCAATGTATCCTTTTATTTCTTCAACCGTATTAATTTCTTAAGCAAAGGGTAAAAAAAAGTTTAATTCTTCTATAGATAGCCTGTGATATCATATAAACATAATATATGATGGTGGACAATATAATGGAATTTTATTTTCATCCAGTAGGGATGACTGTACAGAATCCATTAGCAGCTTTGTTTCGCTCTGCCACCCGTGAGTTATGCAGTCATTCCTAACTCAAGAAAATTAAGTATGCTGTCTTTTCCGCCATCAGAAACTCTATATTTATGAGCACACACAGTGCAGAATATATTAAACTGTATAGCATTTGCTCGTCCGTGGGCCTTTGGTCACATTCATATACATATATGTGAGTGAACTTACACAGTATGTTCATGCATAGGTCGTAAGGTGTAGCTCTGTATCTATAATTGTACAGGTTTGATGGAACAATTTCTGGAATATGAATGAATAATTTTAACTGAATGTATGCCAAAAGATGTGTTTTTACATGGAAAACAGCTAGGAGGTACTTGCCAATACATGAACAAAGACAACACTTTCTGTTCTAAACACTCAAATTGAAAAATTCAGAATGTCACATAATGCAAATGACACAGAGAGTCATAACAACGCATTATTATCATTTATATTACTTCATTTCATGACACAATCACTGATAAATTGAAAGCAAAATGACAATAGCATAGTGAATCGCTCTTTCTCCCTCTCTCCCCCCCACATATTTTTTTGGTAAACAGAATTCTGGCTAGCGTATGAAAGGATTCATCATTTCCTCATTTGGCAATTTCTTGTGAATTAAAACACTGTGCAATAGGAGATTTTTGTAACACCAAAAACAGACTATAGCAATAAAATTGTTCCCTGTCAATCCCAAACTTTTCATGTACATTAAATTCAACTTAGTGAGGATTCCATGGGATTTATGTGTGAGTTCTTGAGCCAAGTTGTGGGACCTGTTTTGCAGTTGTTCACTAAATATTGTTTGTGAAACTTAGACAGGCCAGATATTTGATAGGATACTCCGAAGGATCCCATTAGAGGATCAAAATGCTGTAGTCCTCTGACCATAAAGGTACCAGTGTCCTACATATGCTATGGCAGTCCCTAGTTATAGTAGAAAGTTTTACTCGAGCATTTCATTGACTATCATTAACTAGAAAATATCCATCATATAAGACAAACAGCACTATCAAAAACTAAGGGAGTGAATATCCTTGGCAAATTCTTTACTGTTTGCAGTAGGAAGCAGGAGAGATTGCAATAACAGCTTAGTTCAGTAGGGCAAAGCTGGGGGATCTTTTGATTTACTGTGTTTGGAAACCATGTGACAGAATTTGTGGTAGTGTAGGTGGTAAACTTGTCCAAGAGATGACAACGGGCACTCTACAGCATTTTTCTTAGAATTCACTGATGTCTTGTAATATTTGACAGAAAATAAGGATGTTTTGGTGACTGCTCTGTTTATAGCAATAACAGAAGTACAGACACAGGCTTTGTGACTTCAGAGTTCCAACGACAAACATGGGATGGCTTCTTCAATCAAATGATTGCATCTTTTCTTACAAAATAGTCTTTGAAGCAATATATTACGACAACATCAATTTAGGGAAAGACGTTAAAAGGAATGGGCTGAAATGAGAGAGTACCTTCTATTTTGTCTTGCCTTGAATATCCTAGTGTGCTGCCTAATAATTTTCTTCTTTTCATTGGCTTGATTGAATGACTTCTGGATTAGCATTTGGACAGCATGCTAACAAGTACAGGTTGAATTTCTGGACAGTGCTGAGAATTGGACTTCTTTACCTTTGTGGGTCCTTCCAGCTAAGGATTTCTTCTGATTCCATGGGAAATTTTTGGGTTTCAATAATAGCACTTTCAATAAACATAGTCTTTGCCTACAGCTAGACTTGAAAAACAGAATGTTGTAAACTGAGAAAATACTGGCAAAATATTCAAAATATCTGAAAGAAGAGAATGCTTTAAACTTTCTGATTCCAAGTAACTTAAAGATTTTTCAATGTAAGCATTTTCCAGTACTGAGGGGCACTTCTCCAACTATCACATACAATGAAAAAAAAAAAAAGGAAAATTTACAGAAAAGGTCAACTACAGAATAATTTGCAGTAATCTATTGTAAGATAAGTTACACCTTCTCCAAATAAACTTATTAATTCTCCAAAATATTTGTAAAACCTTGTAAATTGATATGAATCTGCACATGCATAGATTGCTCTGAAAATAATGCCTTCTATTTATTTCCATGGAAACTACAACAGATAAAAAGAACAATAACACTGCTTGATAGAGCA
Organism: Cyrtonyx montezumae; assembly: GCF_038088225.1. NCBI lineage: Eukaryota > Metazoa > Chordata > Aves > Galliformes > Odontophoridae > Cyrtonyx > Cyrtonyx montezumae. The sequence goes on from NW_027072041.1 coordinate 6,562,718, forward strand.
AATTCTCACTTAAAAAAGCACTATTATTCAATGTAGTTGCCACCACTAAGAATTTATGCCAGTGATGAACAACAGCTTGCATGCTGCACTCATAAAAATCTGCTCCAGTGGAGGAGATTCGCTGTTTTGAAGCTGCTGTAACAGCATCATTCCTGAAACACATCACCCACTGCCTCACTGCACTCATATCCACTATTTGATCTCCATAAATGTTCAGCAAGTGTTGATGAATGTCAGTGGGTACAATTTTTTCTGCATGGAATAATTCAGTTCCACACCTTTGCTTCATATGCACTTCCATGTCAGATGCCACTTAGTCAGACAGCCCCTCTGCTGCCATCTGTCACACAACAACAACATGTAACAGAATACCTATGAGAACATTTAACTTTTATGCCATACCACCAACATCAACCTGTGATGTCATGGACCAGCAAAATGAAATAGGAGGCATTACTTTCAGAGCTGCCCTCCTAGTAACATTACCCATTTGTACTTGTGTTGAAAGCTCTACAAGATCATGTATTTTAAGTAGAAAAATTTATGAAAAAATCCAGAGAAGTTTGCATGTTCTCATGTATTGCCTTTGAAAGATATAGATTAGGGATTGATCATTAATGGCTGTAAATGGCCTCAGACTGCTTACTTTCAGCATTCCAATAACTTATGTGAAACTGTGGTCATGACAAGAGTATATGATCATGGATCAGATATATTTTTTTGGTTCCATATTCAGCTTCTTTGTCCTATGTTATTATTAGGTAGTTGCAGGGGTGTGTGTGTATACACAGTATGAGTGTTCAAAGGGTCTATTCAACAATCAGGTTTTAGTCTTTTCTTACTACTGAAGCTGATGAGCTGATGTGAAAGGTAACAGAAAAAGCATATGAGCTACACCCAGCTGTGATCAGTTTCCAAACTCAGTTACACCCAGATACAATGTTCTTTTCCACAGATCTGGAAATAAATCTAGTCTGTCCCATTGACTTACCAAATAAAATGTGACCATAAAAATTTGCTCTGATGTTGTTTGTCGTGCTTTGCTCTGTGCTGGAGGAACTTCTGGGCAGATCTGGAAGTTCTGTTCTGCATTGTGAAGCTGATAAAATACTGGGAAATAAAAATGCTGGCTCATAGAATACTGGAAAAGCTTTTACTTGTATGTCCATTTTAGGACACAATTACCTTTTTTTTTTTTTTTTTTTTTTTTTTGCTTAACCTAATTGTTTTCTCCTTTAAGATAACAGTCTAAGGGCAAGTCCACATGATAGGGACTTGCTTTGTGCAAGCTCTGAATTGGCTGGGAATTTTGTGAATAAACTAAACCCAAGCTAATAAAATCTGCCTCTGAATCCCAGATATTAGTCCTGCTTTTTGCAATGCTGAATGATTATCAGTGCTTTTTATTCGTACTGATTGTGTGGTCAAGGAGAGTGTGGCCAATCAAGACTCCTAAACAATTCAAACTCTGTCACTTTCCCAATATTTTTAATGTAGCATTTCTATGAACCATTTGCAGATACAAAACAAGTCTACATTTACTAACTTAATCATGAGTACCTAAGCATATTGCCACTGTTGTTCCGCTACTGTGTTGTAGGTTTGAACAAAATTAAGGGAGCTCTGTGCTCACAAAAACACAAAGGAGTTTGAACAGCAAAACGTTACTGAACTTCACCATCTTCTACTGCATTTTCCATAGTCATGTGGAAATATTCTTTACAATTAAATATAAAAAAAGTAACAAGTGACTGAAAGCAGTGGAAAATGTCAGGTAACATTAATTTAAAGCAGCATTATGAGTTCTGTCTAGCAAAAAAGCTGAGGATATGTTCATTATTTTTAGTTCAGAGAAGCATGTGGTCACTCGGCAGAAGATTTGCTGAAGAATTGCTTGGAATAGTCAGTAGTGAAACAGCATTCCTTTTTAATTATTTTATTTATTTTTATTATCATTATTTATTTATTTTTCTCTTTGGAGGGGTTGAGTTGAGGGATTGTAGAAAATTAAACACCTAAAATGTATTCTAAAGTTCCAGTTCTTCAGCTATAATACACATAAGGTAAACCCAATGTTATTTCATTTGAACACTATTCTTTTCTCTTCTGCAAAGTGCAAAACTAAATTCAAACAAAAACGTAAGCCTAAACACTGATCTCTTGTCCACTGGGGCAAAATGTGAAGTTGAATGCTGCCCAATACAATGAATCATAACTTAAAACAGTCATATTTAAGTCAGTGGGACACAACCAAGCAAATACAAAATTAACTCAACCTTTTTTTTTAATACAGTAGAGTTGTTTGCTAAAGGGGGAAACTGTGGTGATTTTCAAAAGAAGAACTACACTGAAGGTGCTATTGATCTCACAAAGGTGAGACTGAAGCACAAAGGTACATGATTCAGAATGGAAGATTTGTGTCCCGAAGTTCCCAGAGACAAGGCTTGACATTAAGTAGGTCTGAGGAAAATCCTGCATAGTCCTTCAAGAAGAGAAAAAATTGCTGTATAATATAAAGCAGCCTGCCACAATGGGAATCAGGAACAATGGAGGAGGAAGTTAAAAGATCAATCCTAACCACATTGTGAAGCCCTCTGCCAAGAAAAAGCTCTCTATATTGGATGCTAATCCTCGGTTACATTTCACTGTTCCTTTTGAGCTCAATGCTCTGTATTTAAGCTTTTCTGAAACAGACTTTTTACACTAGTGAATGTATGTATAGGTCATCCAATTGATAAATTTAAAGTAAGTGTAATTAACACAGTGGAGAAAGGCAGTGGGAGGAGCAGGAGTCTGTATGGACATGTACATACAGACAAGAGAAATAATTTGCAGTTCATGATTCTAGAGAAAGAACAAAGATTCACGATTTTTCCCTCCCATGCAGATAACAGACCTCTGCTTCCTACCTTCCTGTTCTTCTGAAAAGAAAAATATTATTTTCCATCTTTCTGTGACAATGCCTCTCCTTTTCTCTTTTCCCTAGTGAAACAGGAGGTTTTCTGGATATTGATTTTGATCTGTTATTCCTGTTTGTACGGATGTGGGTGTTTTCAGGATATCCCTGGACAGTTATTAAACCACTGACCGGTGGAGGCTCTGCCACAGATGGATTTCATTCAAGACTGGTGCTATTATATTAATGGCTTTAATTTAAACAGGACTAGCCTCGCTAGCCAAATTACTGCCATTTAAATCAATTGGCTTAGGGGAAAAAACAGCCTGACCATAGCTATTAGACTTCAATTTATTACTGTATCAGTTTTTAAATTGGGTAAGGCATACTGCTCAGTGTCTGTCCTGTCTTTCGGTGCTGCTCCCTCCCCCGCCCAAACAGTAATAAAATGCCCAGAGGAAAAAAAAAGAAAATCTGAAACATCACATTAATTTAAAGTCAATGTTTCATGAGCAAAGACCGGGTATCTTGTGAGAGAGACTCTCCATAGGATCCAATACTTGCCTTTGATGTCACCTCATTAAATTAATATTCAAATGATCTAACAGATGTATTAGTTTAAAAAGACATTTTACTGCATTTTTTTAAGATATAAAAAAGTTGCATCGCCTCTTTTTTTTTTTTTTTTAACACATTTCAACCTGATTCAAAAAGAAAAGCAAAAAGGAAGAAAATGCTTTAGATGTGCTCTTTTGATTTTTTCCAATCTTGCCTGAATAAAATGGAATGGGAGATCAAGAACACTCAATTAATTTCAACACTGGGTGTCACAGGAAAAAGAAGAGGGAGGAGGGGGGAACATTATAGATGCATAACACTTAACAAATGCATAGACTGAAAGAAGGAAATATGGGGGGGGGGGGGGGGGAGAAGAGATAAAAAACCGTGTCTGTATTTTATTGCACTCAGTAAGGTTTTCGCTTGTATTTATAGCTGCAATTATATCTCAATGAGGTTTGTCTACAGTGTTGGCTTCACGCTAATTTTCCCCCTCACTGCATTCTTGGAATAGGCTCGGACTGTTTATGAACCAGACATATTGACCTCATTTACAGCTAGCAGTTTAAATCCATAATTTTTCCACCCACAATCCCTCTTTGACATTCCGGCAATGCGGCCGGCTCACTGAGACTGAACTAAAAGTCTCACACTTCATTGAACACCATTATGCGGCTTTATGCTTATAAGCCTGTTTCCCTCGGCTGCCTTTCAGCTTTGCTGGAGATCCGTTTGGCCACAGGCCGGCAGTGATTAACTGGAAGAATCCAATAAATCAGCCTGTCAGCCAGCAGGCTCTCCTCACTGTGTCTACAAATCGACATTTGGATTTGCACTCTTTTTTTCTCCCCTTCCCTCTCCCTCCCTCCGTCTGCCTCTTTGCCACACCCTCTCTGCCCCAGCCTTCTCCCCTATCACTCCTGTGGGCTGCAGGGTGTGTCTTTCCTCTCCCAGTGCAAGGTGAACTTGAAGGAGGGCTGTTGTTGTCATGGCTGGATCTTGCAAACAGTCCTTTGGTGATACAAGTTGCTTTGATTTGTGTGCTGTGCCAGCTTTCCTCTCATTTCCCTTTTCATTTCAATTCCACCCTCTTTTAACTCTTGCAGTTCCCCTCCTTGGCAGCCAGAGAGGTTGGAGGTGATTAACAGAAAAGAAGGGAAGACTGACTCTCTCACGCTGCAGTTCCCATCTGTTCTTAAAACAACAGCAATGTGGGGAGCTTGAACCTGGGAAAGGAGCACTACCAGCTGACCTGAGTGTGAACAGTACCACTCCAAGCCCTGTGTAACCCTATGTCTCCAGCCTTTTTTTTTTTTTTTTTAATGTTAGAAAGCTGTATTTATGTCTTTGGCTTCCTTTTATCAAGTTTTTGTTTGTTTGTTTGTTTTTTCCCTTTGATTTCATCTATCAACTAAATGCTGTGTTCACATCTACTTACTCTCACATCATCATGCTCTCAGTCCCCATGCTGGGTGCCTCTGGTTGCTGCTGCTCCTCAGGGGCCAGGACACTGGGGTTTGAACCTCCACCAGAAACAGCTCCAGAAGGTTATCCTGAATAAAACGTCCCATCCTGTACTATTCCAAGCATGGGGAACAAAGGTTGGGCTCTGACCTCCATTAGTCAGTCATGGAGATCATTTCCCATGCTGGCATCCTGCCACAACTGCCTCATCCTGTCACTGGCACTACCTGTGCTTCTCAAACTCAAACACTTTTTGGGCTTCTGGACATCAGTTGAAGCACACAGTCTGGTACTAAGGATACCCAGCCTTACAAACCTCCCTGTCTGGTGGCAAAGGCAACCACTATCTTCATTGTCACTGTGGTAACACAGTCCAGTACATGTCTGGCATAGTGGAGATGTATGAGGGTCAAAGATGATTACAGTCCTTATGTAGTGGGTGGTGCACATCCTTCAAAGCATGTCAAAGAAACAGAGACAAAGCCAGAAAGACCTGTGTGATCCTATCTAGTAACATCCCTCTGGGACTTTCCAGAAACAGTAAATCATACCGTCACAAAATGGTTGAGGTTGGAAGGGATATCTGCAGGCCATCTTGTCCACCTCCCTGCTCTAGCAGGGACACTCAGAGCAGGTGGCCCAGCCCCCCCATGTTCAGATGGCCTTTGAAGATAACCAAGAAAGTAGACACAATCTCTCTGGACAACCTGTGCCAGCACTCTACCACCTGCACCCAAATAGAAGTGCTCTTGACATTTTAGAGAGAACATTCTGTGTGTCAGTTTGTGTCCATTGCCTCTTTTCCTGGTGCTGGGCACTGATGTGAAAATAAATAATTTTAAAAAAATGAACGGAGTTGGATTATTTCTTAGTGTATTGCCTCTCTTCCTCCTTGGAAGGGGCCATGACTTTCTGACAGTTTGAAAAATTAGGCTCCAAATATTTTAGGCTCTGGACTCAAACTTGTTATGGTAGAATGGAAAAACCTGTCGGATTTATTTCTTCCCTCTGTATCCATTAGCTGAGGACATTCACCCTCTCCTGCCAATGTTGGCTGCCCACAAGCTTTACATGTGCATGTGAGGGCACACCACTTCCTCCATGTCCAAACACAGGGAAGGGAAAGCAGTACTCTAGACAGTCTTCCTTGTCCACTGGTGTGTATTAACTATCCACCAGCTGTGCATTGCCCTGATCTATTTATTCCCAGAATGATGCTAGACTAAAACTACCATTTGTCTCTGCTTAAACAGACGAGTCTGTGACAATAAAATTAACTAGGGCTTGGACAGGAGATTTGTGTGCAGGTCCAGAAGCAACAGATCAACAGGAGATGGGAAGGAGTGCTAGCTCCTACTTAGATGAATCCCCACACAGGCAGTATTGTCTTCTCACTGTGGCTTCACCTAGCTTTGATGGGCAGAATTATCATTTGTGTTTTACTGTTGGGACCTTCTCACATCTGAGAAGGTGGTGAAAATAAATCATTCAACAAAAAACACAGCTAGCATCATTTTCTTCACTCTTTCATAGGAACACTAATTGACTCTTTTTTCATGTGCATTGTGTTGCTTTACTTGTAATGACTGAAAATGCATGAGAAATTTCTGGATTTTAGGTCAAAAGAATTTCACTTAGATCTGAAAGAAAACAAATAAAAAGAAATAACAGCATGTTCATGGGGTATCTTTTCTTTTTTCTTTTTCTATTTTTTTTTCCTTTCAAGAAAATCTGAAATCTCTTTGGAAATAATCCACTGTACTGAGGTTCAGTGGCATGTTTCAGTATGTGACTCCAGTACTGGGTTCTCTTGAGCAGAGCCCAGCACTGCCTCATGTCAGTTGCCCACAGTGGCTTGAAGAGCTGCTGCTGATGGGGAGCAGTGCCTGTAGGATGTGCCCCGTGGCATGAAGTTCTCAGACAGCAGCAGCCTGCTGGAAGCACACATAGTATCAGCTGAGGAAAGACAGCATCCAATTGGAGAGACCAACATGGTGAAGGGTCAGAGTGACCACAAGGGATCTGGAGAGACAAAGCATTATGAACTGACTTCAGCCTCCATTCCCCAGTACCATTCTTCTTTGAAAGAATACATTTATACTGCGCACAACTTCTGGCTATTCTCATTAACCATGTAGGTGTCCAATTCTAAGTTATCTCAGTGAGCTATTGTAATGATATATTTCAAAAACTAATTGCAGACTGAAAGCCTTTCTGAAATCTGGTTGTTTTTAGTTTTCACCTGATCTCATGCTGTTTAGCCGAATAAATCAGAAGTCATGATTTACTTTCCCTAAATTGTTCTATATGCCTCTAACTTCATCTCCTTCGTGAACAAAATAATCTAATTCTGACTTTATATAGAGGTCTCTCCCTGATTCTATTTTGTTCTCTATCCTCTTCTATAGAAAATACATTTGGCCCAATTTGCAGGCTCTGAAAATACTTTTAAATCAGTTTCTGCTATGGTGTGAATTTTTGAAAGGATTGTTATATAAGAGTTTTCCTATTTTATTAAAATTATGGTTACATATTACCTGTAATAATTATTTGCTAGTAAATTTTTTATAAATGTAGACTTTCAAGTAATTCTTAGTGTAGATTGTAGTAAAAAGCATCAGATTTTGAGCACTGCAAGCTGCATTTAAAATTTCCTTTATTGTTTTCTCTAATATGACACATATATAAATAAAATACAAATAGAAACAAATCCTATTTTTAAGTATTTTTATCTTTATGTGAATAATATGACTTTCCTGGCTTGTTCTGCATCCTTATTACTTTTTTTTTCAATTTTTTTTGCTTTAATCCCCTTATTTTAATAATTCTTACTCTTTTCTTTGACGTCCAGTTTGTGTTCTATTCAATATGAACTAAGGTGACATTTTTAGCTGAAGAACATATCTAAGAAGTTTTTTCTTATTTTAAAGAAGTTTCATTAAAAATTTCAGAAACTTGTTAGACAGTGAAGGATTACAGTTATGATAACTAGATATAGCAATCTGTGAGGCTGACAGCCCTCTCTGAACAGCTGCAGTAGAGCGCTGGTATCCTTGATATCTTGCTACCTATGTTTCACCTTCCCATGCAGGAGCTATACTTCATACTCATACAGAATACATGCTTATATATATATGTATATATATATGTATATACATATTGCCACTTTGTTAGTTGGAGACCTGAGAAAAGCAATTTCAAGTGATTTCTCTACTGCGCTGAAGGAAATGAAACAGAAGATTGATTGCTTCATTGTACTTGAGAAATGCAAGCTGACCTGCTAGAGCAAGAACACAGAAGAATCCAAATACTGTATGCCCTGACCAGACAGAACCTAGGATTCCATCTCCTGTATTCCTTGGATATATGATCTGATCCTTAGCAGAAATAATATTTGGTCAAGTTCTACTGTCTGTGATTAGGTAGCCTCAGAGGGCTACGCATGCCTGGGGCCACCCAGGTGTGTCAGAGAAAATTAAGGAGCTGCAGTTGAGGTAGAGGTGAGCAGAAGCTGGGGAAAATATTGTTTTGCTCTCTTGTTAAGGAAGTTTGATTTGCTCTGAGATGATCATATCTCCAGTGTTTCTGCTCTTTGAGGAAACAGCATGTAGGAAGACACACTCCTACTCTGCTGTGGGTAAAATGTTCAACAGTTGCTGCATTTATTTATTTGTTATGTTTTTAAAACAGCAGAGTGTCTTCAGGTTACCTCATTAAGTCTGTATTTCCTAACTATGATTTTACCACTTCCCTCCAGGTCCCCAGGACTTTTGATCAGAGATCTAGGCTGAGAAACAGAGGCTGGAGGCTGAGTCCCAAGGATACTCAGTAACATGTGTTTGTGGACCCTCTTCCTGTTGTTTTCTTTTCTTTCTTTCCACTTTTATTCAGTGCTGCTGTCTTGCACTTTACCGTCAGATGGCTTTGTTTGTGAGAATTCCAGCACAAGAAAGGCAAAAGCTGCTTTTCCGAGGTTGCTCTGACAGTAGTGCCAAAAATGTGCCTGGGATGAGCTGCTGGTTCACAGCAGCAAGAGGGTCAGGAGGGACTGATAGCTGGAAAAACCTATCACAGCTTGTAAGAAGGGGGGAGCTTGCTCCAAGCGCTGTAGTATCTCAATAGGAAACTGGTATCAGGAAACAAGAGATCTCCTGCTTCTCCTCTGTTCAGGTTTCTGAAGTAACGTGTATTCATATCTGCATCTATCTGACAAAATGAACACAAACTTTCACATAAGAATTGCCTAAGTATATAATTTTAGATATTTAGTGGGCTGCTGGGAAACTGCAGGTTCTATTGTAGCTCCAGTACCTCTCACATATCCTGTTTGAAACATGCATAAAGTCTGAATACAGATGTATGTCTAGCACTCATTCTAATTGCTGGAGTGAAGCACTCTTAATTTCTAGCAAAATGACTTCTGCTGCTGACATTAGAAAACAGTAATATGTCTATGGTGTAACCACTTAATTATATATACATATATATAGAGAGAGACATAATAACATAATGTGTCATTATTCTGTGAAAGAAAAAAAAATCAGTCTTTGAAATTTGTACAAATAAACTCATAAAAATATAAACAGTATGTCATTCTCACAAATGTAACCTTCAGAAGTTAAAATAAAGAAAACATTCTTACACTATTTTTCTATTGAAAAGAGATTGAACATGATAAGCTGCTTGAATAATAATCAATTATTTTTTAAGGTTCCTGTACCTCTTTTAGTGCCATTAGCAGGAAAGCAGATTCTGGTGGGTAGCACTGTGAGGAAAAAATATTTTAACTATGTGTAGATAAAATTGCATTCTCTTTTCCCTTTATGGACAGGCAAGGATCAGAGTAATACTATCTAGTCCAGAAAAGGAATACGGACAATCAAACAGTACTTCATACTTCGAAAGCTATATCAAATATTGAGAAAGATTTTAAAAAAATATTGCCTGCTCTGGTACATGACTTTTTGTGTTTTCTTCTAGACAAATGTGAGAGTTAAGAAGGCTAGCAACATGTGGGTGTAAACCTTGCTGAAATGGACTGAAGAAACATGGTAGATATGTTGTTATCATTAGTGAAGCAATGTTTCCACTACAAAAGAAAGAAGAAATTAAAAGGGAGATCAAACAAGCCAGGATCTTCTCCAGCATTTCTTCTTTCTTCTGGCACAGGGTGCTCCCGTTAGTGGACTCTCCTTTAAAGAGTGATCAAGGTTCACACAGATCAGTGTCTAAATTATCTATGACATTATATACCTATGTGCACAAAGATGTATGTAAATGGTAGGAAAATAATTAGTAATTCTAAGAATCTTGGTGGTGATGAGACACCTGCAGGATAATCCTCAAAGTCTAGCTTGACAATAGGCAAAATATAGAATAATATGTTTCTTTTTCCCTATGAAAATAATTCAGATATCTATGAAAGTAATTCAGTTGCACGTTTTTTTTTCTGAATCAACTAAAAGGGCATATTTAAGGGAAAATTCAACTATGTCTAGGCTAGATGGATAGCTGTTTTCTGAAAGTTAGGGAAAATGCTACATTTTGAAATCAGATATCTGAGAAGTGTTTATTGGTGTGGAGTCATTGCTGCACTCTGCAACCCTGTCAAGTTATGGCAAATGCAATAAAAGCAATTTATTCTTTTTCTACAGAAATGTAGAATTTACTTTTTTTTTTTTTTTTTTTTGCCTTTTTTGTTTGTTTCCCTGACAGAAGACAATGTTTATGCTCAACTATGGAGGATCTATATGAGGTTCACAGAAATGGCTGCTGTCAGGTGTGCCAAAGAAATGTTCTGAATCAATATCTAAATGTTTCCTCTTTGCTAGCACTGCTTTGGCCCCCTTCTATGTTTGCAAGGTCCATTTTTCTGTTTCTTGACAGAGATGTTGTGTAGTTATTTGGGTGACTGAATCTCCTGGTTTCATCAAAATGAACTGAAGTGGATGTAGTTTTAAGATATTTCTATATTGTATGTTGTCTGCCTGTTTTCTCCTTTTCCTTTCTAAGAAGAAGCTTATTCTATACTTACATTGCCTAATTACAAGACTTTACAAAATATTTTTGATTTTTGAATAATCACATAGGACTCGGCTGATTTTTTTTAAGAAAGCGAGTATTGATTTTATCAATTGAAGTGTAATTTCTCAATCCAACTACTGCAGTTTCAAGAGTTAATCACATGACATCCCTCCCTCCCCTAGGGAGAATAGAAGGGAAGGAAGACAATAATACAACTGAGGTAGGAGAAATGAGTTTATTAAAGTGAATGTGAGATAACAAAGAATAGTTAAGAATAATAAATCAAATGAACCAAAAACAAATGGGAGGAGAGAGAAAATCAGTCCAAGCCTTTATTGAAAGGCCCTCATAGTTGGCCTCCTGAAGAAAGACAGAAGCTCTTCCCTGTCACTCAAAATCAGACATCATGTGAAAGGTCTTGGAAAATGTAGTACATTTCAGTGCATCTTCCTCTTGGAGAGTCAGAACTCATGAGATTGCTAGGGAACCAGGAAGTACCGCTCTGCAGTGCACTGTGCCTCAGCAGCCAACAGCGTGTCATATGTAGCAATATGGACTACTGATGAAAGTAAGACACCAGCTTATTCAAATTTATTGGAAATTTCATGCATGCCAGTACTTCACTACAGAACTGTTCTACCAAAATCTTCAGAGTTTGTATCTTAGCTGATGCTGAGGATTCCATGCAGATAAAAAATAAACTCTCTGAAATATAAACAAATATTTTGCTTATATTTGGTCAACTTGGCACTCTACCTCCCATTATTTCCTGCTTCTCATGTGAGTTCACTGAGAACTACAAGAAGAAACATAATAGAACTATATGTCACACTCAGCCCTCTTTTTCAAATCCTGAATATCACACGGAAGAAAATATATATATATATATATATATAAAATTACGGTAATATTTAAGTTGAAATATCAGTGAGATTTGTACAATTGAAGTAATTAATTGAAATCAGTTCTGACTGACCTTTATATCTAAAATGACTAAGGTGCACATCATAAAATCATTAGGGCTGGAAAAGACCTTAAGGATCATCTAGTCCAGTCATTCAGCTAGCACCAATACTACCCTCTAAACCATGTTCCTAAGTACCACATGTACACATTTCTTGAACACATCCAGGGATGGTGACTCTACAACCTCTGTAAGCAGCCTGTTCCAGTGCCCAGCCATTCCTTTGGAGAAGTTTTTCCTAATACACAACCTGAGCCTTTTAATGATTTTTCAACAACCTTAGTAAATGTCTTCTGATATCAAAGCAAATCCAATACAAGAGATTGTTTTGTTGCTATGCAATAGTGGAAATATTTATAGAAGGTCATATTCCTTTTACGTATATGATAGGAATTTTATTCACTTCACAGAAACAAGTAGAGAGAACTGAACTGAGCCCTTTCTTAAGAACTACAAGTTTTCCCTCAGCATAGGAATGTATTCTGTTTGACAGACATCTAGGATATACATACTGTGAGAAATATTTTTCATCAAGGAACAGTAAGCTGTAAACACGCAGCATAGAATGAGCTGAAGGCATAATTTTTTCGTTCATTTTGTCCAATGCACTGTACTAAATCTCTGGTAGCATACTATGAAATTTTTTGTGATTTGCCTCTCTGTGAATGCATGCGTAAACAACATAATTAAGCCAAGTTATTCCTATTTCATATACTTCTTTTGAAGTGAATTGAAGGAGTTGGCAAACCAAAGCCACACTCATGCCAACATTTAGCTTTTTTAGAAGGCCCATTGCCCACTGCTAAAGCATTGCTAGCCCCAGGGAATTGGGTGGGAGCAGGTTGCAATAGATGTTTAAATTCCTTCTCAGGTAAATAATTCACTCATATAACCTATATATGATATAGATTACACGTAGCTTCTTTTTCTCACTCCCTTCTTAAACTGATGAAGCAGTGGCATAAATTCCTTTAACAGATTCTGTTTCTTCTTCTCTAGCTATAAAGCTGGCAGTGAAGTAAAATCTGTATGTTTTTTTCTCCTTGCACATCATAAGCCTAGAGAGATAGATCTGACGACATTATGAATATGAGTTAGAGTGAATGTGACAACAGCCTGAAGCCATACTTCTTTGGGCTGTAATCTTGTTAAACCTTGCTAGCTAAGCAGACAGACATTTCCTGATTCTTAAATGGAAGAACTCAGGTGTATTTTGTAGGAGTGACTGTGCTGAATTTTCCTGTTGATATAGAGCTAATGGGTCACTGCTGACAGCATTATCTCAGTCTGTGGCTTCTAAACGTGCTATTAGAAAAATGTGTCAAACTGAATTGGTGAACTTTAAACAGGAAATCTCATTGCATAAGAAGCACTTTAAATCTTGTGTCCCAATATAATTTTAACTGTAATTTCATTTGAATTGATTATTCAATTGTGTAGTTAATACTTTGTCCAGTTTTTATGCAACAATAACATTTTTATAGGGAATTCTTCCTCAGTTCACAGGACTAGAATTTTGAGACTTGAGCTTATTTTTCATTGAATTGTTGTACTTACTTCTCATCTTTGTCTCATAGACAGAGAATAGAATTCAAATATGGTAATAAAGTACTTAATGAGAAAAAAATATGTATATGTAGACAGGAACTAAGAGAATTATGAAAATTAATTTTACATGAGATCTGCAAATGGAATCTCATTGCTTAATCCTGATCAGTGTCTGCTTTGGAATTCTAATTTGTTATATCCTGAAGTCTGAAAGTGTTTCCCTCATTTGGCTCACATTCTTTCAACAAGAATCTGAAACACAGCTTTCTTAAAAGAAAATCAGAACAGTTTCAGCTATCTGGCTGTACTTAAGCGGTGTTACAATTTAATCAGTGATTTTTTTTTAGAAAAGATAAAATAGCAATCTGGATACATTCCCCTTCCTTATATGTTTGTTTTTGTTTTTGTTTACTGCATTCATTCTGATCATACCAAGAACTTTTCTTTGGGGAACTAACAGCCAGAAAGCCTGGGGAGAGTTTACCCTGAAAAATGTTACACAGACAGAGAAGTCTGTGAAATGCTGATGTTGGAGGACCTTGCTGCAGGTGATAAGATGATACATGCTCCAGGTGGTGTATTTAAAATAAATTTATAGACATAAAGACTTAACAAAAACCTAATGTGAAAATCCATCTGGATTGCATCTTTATCTGTCTTTTATGCACAGAAAAACAACAACAAAGATTTGTAATTATTGATTCTAATTCTTCAGTCTCCCAAAGCCAGGGTGAATTATTTATTCACACTATATATAGATATTCTTATAGTTATATAGACATGAATTTTGATTATAATGTGTGTTATAATTATCTTCAAAATTGAATTAATTGGTTTTTTAATTTTTTTATATATTTTACCATAATTGGTACAATTTTTAATTTATATCTTAATAAATAATATCTATAATAAATATCTTATAGAACATGATAGATGGTCTATAAACCAGAAGTCTTATTCTGTCTGGCAAATATTTGTTTTGACTACATCTTATAAGTTCATAAGTTCATAAGTTCATAAGGTGGGAAAGGACCTATAAGATCATCTAGTCCAACCATCCTCCTATCACTATCTCTACCCAATTACTAAATTAAGTCCTTTAGCACCGCATCTAAACACTTCTTGAACAGCGCTAGGGATGGTGCCTCAACCACCTCCCTAGGCAGGCCATTCCAGTGCCTGCCCACTTGCATTTGAACTTCAGATGAAGTAGTCCATAGAATCGTAGGGTTGGAAGAGACTCCAATGATCATCAAGTTCCAACACCCGTGCCACAGGCAGGACCACTATACTCCAAATCTGGTATTAAACCAGGTGTCTCAGGGCTCCATTCAACCTAGTCTTGAACACCTCCAAGGATGTGACATCTACAAGTTCTTTGTGCAGCCTGTTCCAGAACTCTCTCTATAAAGAACAACTCCCTAGCATCCAATCTAAACCTTTCCTCCTTGAGCTTAAAATCATTTCCCCTTCTCCTATCACTGTCTACCCTTGTAAAAAGTTGATTCCATCCTGTTTATTATCCTGTTTTAAATATTGAAAGGCTGCAGTGAGGTCTTCTAACAGCCTTCTCCATCCTGAACAAGCTTCCTCAACCTGTCTCTATAGGAGAGGTGCTTCAGCCCTCTGATCATCTTCATGGACCTCTTCTGGACCCTGTCAACAGCTCCACATCTTTCCTGTACTGAGGACCCAGACCTGGATGCAGTGCTCAAGAGGGCAAAGTAGAGAGGGGCAGTCACCTCCCTGCTCCTGCTGGCCACCTATCTTCTGATGGAATCCAGGATACCATTGGGTTCCGAGCTGCAAGAGCACACTGCTGGCTCATGTTCAGTTTTTCATCCACCAGGACCCTGAGATTGTTGTCTGCTGGGCTACTCTCAAGGAATTCTTCTCCCAGTCTTTATAATTATCTGGGATTACTCCAGCTCAAGTGCAGTAGATTCACCTGGGCCCACCTTTCAAGTTTGTTGAGGACCCCCTGGGTGGCAAGACCTTTTTGTATTGTGTGTGTGTTTTTTTGTTGTTGTTTTTTTTTTTGTTCTGTTTTTGTTATTTTGTTGTTTTCTTAATTTCCTGACTAGTTGATCTGCTTTTCTGAATACTGCAATTTTTAGACAAGAATGGATCAAAGAAAGAAACTGTAAGTTAGAGGGGATGATCTTTTTATGGTCTTCAACTGATGTTAGAAGTTTTACTACCTCACTGCTAAGTTGGTATCTTCTTTTGCATAAATAATTAATACTGAATAAAAACAAATCTCTCCCTCACCCATTCTTCAAAGGGCTAGAATGGTTTTTTCCAATTCTTTCAAGACATTCAGAAATAAACTACAGAAATATAGTTACTTCCAGGAGATAAACATTTTCTGATTTAGAATGGAAAAAATAACAGCAACTAAATTAAATAAATGTCAGGTAATACACGATATCAATGATTTGGCATTATTACTTCAAAATTCCTAAGTTAAGAATAGTCTAAGTGCTATAAGTTAGTGGAGTACAGAGATCTGGACATATTTTAATGGTGAATTCAGCCACTGGCAAGAAAGCTTATTTTTTTCCCTGACTATATACCAGTCTGCCATATATTAGCTGGAGCATCCCGATGATCAACATGTTCATCCATTTGACTGAACTTTCTGAAATTCGCTAGGAGCATTTTTCCCTCATTCTTCTCCCTGCATAATCTTCAAGATCTGCAAAGCCTGTAAAGGAGGGACATCTTTTTACTGGCAGTCCTTTGCTGACAGCTCAGTACCACAAAATCAGATACATTCATGCTTCTCCTCATCCCCAGCTCCCCCATCACATTGAATGTTTCCCCTGAGCACTCCTATCTGGAAGAATTCAGGTGTTTTATTAAGGGTCAGAGACAATGGCACTATTATGCCAATTGCAGGTTAAAAGAAATATTTGAAAATATTTGGACAAAAGATATTTCCTTTCCCAGTATAATTTTTTAGCAAAAAAACATGGACACTTTTAATCACTGGGTTCAAAACTTAAGAAACTGAAGTCTTCAGGAATTGTTAAAGCACTTGAAACAAGATGGGTGGCCTATAGCTGTAGCTCTATAAAGGCTGTCTGGGAATGCTGTTAAGAGTTGTACAGAACAAATACTCTAAGAGTTCTTCAGAGATTACTCAGTGTGACAGAAAGGGAGGAACAATGTATGGAGAGCCTGCAATGACACATACTTCAAAAGCTCCTGTCATGAACCTAAGAATCACATCTGTGTAAGAGCTCTGTGAACTTGAGAAAACTGACTTGCTGAACAGACTTAATTCCTTTCTGCTCACCTACAGTCTGTAATGCTTCTTCAGCATAGTTCAGGAATCAGTGGAGAAAGATTAACTGCAGTTAATCAGTGGTCGCCAAGAATGAAGAGGTAAAACCAGAAATGTTTTGTGAAAACATAGTTTGAAAATCCATGGGAATAAGAAAGATAATGCAAAGATGAATGCATTTACAATTTTTCCTCTGTGGATTTGGATTTCCTTAGGCTAGGATATGAATGGAAATTAATATAATGATCTTTCCCAAGAGCTTTATCCACAGTTGAGTAGAACTGTCTATACTGACCTCAGTGATAGCCTGTATTGGTTTCTTAGTCTAATTCTAATTATTTTGTGTTTTAAAAATTATGATATTTTGCTATGTTTGAGAATTACTGTGTTATAGCCATCTAGGAATAGATTTATCAGAGAGAGAGTCTGGAAACATGAGCAGCACTACAGTGATTTTTATAAAGCACCAGAGAAATTATACACATTTTTAACAATTATTCATTTTTCATTTTTTTCTATAAACTACTACATATAAAGTGTTTGTGTTTTTTTCTATCATGTATTTTTTATATGAATAATGAACAGGAATTTCCTATTTGAAATTTTAGTCTTCATTATTGATCTAAAGAGTTAAGTGCATCAAAGTGACACAAGCAAATAACAAAGTAAGAAGTATTTGTACTACTACTTCTACTTGTACTTGCCTACAACTCAAAAATACGTAACTCTCTAATAATATCATTTTTCTCTTCATCTGATCAGTCAATCCCTAGGATTCCCAAATAGCCAAAGTGGGCATTTCGTTTCCTCAATCTTTTTTTTCTTCTATGATAATGGTATAATATAACACAAGTGTGGCTGTCTTTTTCTCTAATTGCAGTCTTTATTTTCTCCAAACTCACCTCCTGATCTTTTTAAGGTGCTAGTGTAATTTTACTTCTGAGCTCTGGGACTGGTTTCTGTTTTCTGTGTGATGGGTCTTCATACATAAGCAAGACAAAGTTTACTTTCAATTAAAAGGAATAGCACTTAGAAGCTCTCTTTGCAATAGTCTTTAGTCTCACAAGAGCTTAGCTTTTCATTTAGGACAGAATAAAATAAAGACTACTGGATCCACAGAAAAGCACTTAGAAATTCTTCTACTTTCTTTTCTTTCTTTTTCTCCCATCCTTGTGCTCAAAATGCAAAGTCTTTATTTTCTTCCCTTGACTGATCAAAGAAAAATGGGTAGGTGGAGGTGGAAAGGGGAGGGAGGAGAAGCCAGAAAAGTTTTTTTTTTTAAGCATGAATATTTCCTCAGAATTGGACGTATCTCAGAGTAACAATAACAGGGGCCCTCAGCCCTAGAAGAGAGACCAGTAGCAAGCTAAGTTTTAGATACAATTCCTGCTTATTGAAGGGTATATCCAATCAAGCCTTTTCCCTTTACATTGTCGGGAGTGGGGGCACAAGGGAACAATTGGACTGAACTAGCTTTAAAGCACTGCGAGCACTTCCTTCTCCTTTTCTCAGTGGTGGGCATTAATAAGAATGATAATAAAAATGCTGTTGCTCTGAAGTGTTTTTTGTTCTTGATTTGTGCTCGCTCTTCTCTTAGTTTCATAGATACTTAAGGGGTTTAAAATCCTTAAAAGTGATGTTTAAGTACCTGAACTATTCTCGGGTTTTTTTGCTTTTTTTTTGCTTGTCCCATTCTTTCCAGCCCTCCAAAGATGTTTCAAACACAAATCTTTCCAGATTGTCTTGTTTCTCAGTTTATATGGCATTATCTTCATGTTTTCTTCTTAGTATTTCTTACACATCTCTCCTGGTTGCACCAGTGCTGACTTTAGCATTGTTATTTCAAAACTCCGAAATTTCTAGGCAAAATTTAGAATAACACCTTGTTTCCATCCCATTTTTAGAGTCTGTCCTCATAACTGTTGTCAACCTCGCTGCCACTTGCAGGTTCTTATTGAAGAGGTGGATACTGGAGTTCAGAGTATTTGGAAAACATCACTTGAATGTGGTTGATATAATGTGAGAGTTGTACTTAGTCAAGGCTGTGGTGAAACAAATCTAAAGGGTGATAGCTCCAGATGGGTGGTGGGCTAAACAGGGTCCTGGTGTTGCTAGGAGCAGTGTTGCCTCCTCTTAGTGGGCAGACAATGATAGTAGTTAATGGTGTAAAGAATACAGTGTAACAACAGGCTCTCTATCTGTCCATTCATTAGTTAGAGGTTTCTTGCTAGGTGCAGCTCCATCCCTTAGCTCTATGCTCACTTATTGCCTTGACCAAATGCAACAGTTCAAGCAGCATGCACAGGGGTTAATTTCCCAAATAATGGTTTTCATCTGGTTGTTGAAAAGGTATAAATGTGTATTAAGGGAAGAGAAGGGCATGTTGGGTTTTGGGGGTGTTGGTTGATGCTCGGCTTAACATGAACCGGCAGTGTGCCCAGGTGGCCAAGAAGGCCAACGGCATCCTGGCCTGTATTAGAAATAGTGTAGCCAGCAGGAGCAGGGAGGTGATCATCCCCCTGTACTCAGCTCTGGTGCGGCCGCACCTCAAGTACTGTGTTCAGTTTTGGGCCCCTCACTACAAGAAAGACATTGAGGCCCTGGAGCGTGTTCAGAGAAGGGCAACAAAACTGGTGAGGGATCTGGAGCACAAGTCTTATGAGGAACAGCTGAGGGAGCTGGGATTGTTTAGTCTGGAGAAGAGGAGGCTCAGAGGAGACCTTATTGCACTCTACCACTTCCTGAAGGGGGGGTTGTGGTGAGGAGGGGGTGGGCCTCTTCTCCCTGATAACTAATGACAAGACGAGAGGGAATGGCCACAAGTTGCGCCAGGGAAGATTTAGATTAGATTTGAGGTAATTTTTTTTCTCTGAAAGAGTGGTCAGGCACTGGAATGGCCTGCCTAGGGAGGTGGTTGAGGCACCATCTCTAGCGCTGTTCAAGAAGCGTTTAGATGAGGTGCTAAGGGATTTGATTTAGTAGCTTAAATGGGTAGGGATGGTGATAGGAGGATGGTTGGACTAGATGATCTTGTAGGTCCTTTCCAACCTAATGTACCTATGAATCTATGAATCTAATTGAATTTTTTGTCTTGTTTTTACAATGGGACTCTTTGAATGGAACTGCATTCTTCTGACAAGGCCAAACAAGACTTAGACTTTGCAACATCAACATTAGAGTGATTTACACAGAGATATCAAGTATTCTTAGGCAAAGTCAAGATGAATTACTCTGTAAATGTAAACTAAGGTGACACAAGCTAATACATGGAGTAATATAGGTTGTTCAGAGATGATCAGCTTTTCATGTTAATGTGATCATTGTATGGAATAATTGCACTTAATATCAGCGTTTCTAGCAGCTTGTTCTTCATCAGTAAGATACTTCCCACAATAACTACCAAAAAGCTGAAAGCACATCAGATTCCAAACTTAAAAAAAGCCATGTTCATTTGACATATCTCTTTATATCAAATTCTGTCATGCATTTCATTTCAAGAAGTACCTGACCTTTAATTAATTGCATTTGAGGTCCCTGATTTCATGCAGATTCCAAATTTTTGTATAGCTGTTGTCCAGTCCTGCAGAATGTTAATTCCCATAATGGTTATCTGTTGAGGTTCTTAAATGTTTCTCTTAAATGATTCTTAAATGTTTCTGGTTGCCCAGAACTTCTGAGATCTTATTAATGCTAAACACCTGAGTGTATATTCGACTGCAGTGCCTTACCCATCTAACCTGAAAAGACAGGTAGGTATTATCAGAAGTTATTCCTGGTAGATTTTTTAACAGGTTGGGCCTATTGCAACATGGTGATGTCTGTGGCTCTGACTCAGCATTGTGAAAATTTCTATCAAGACTGTTGGAGTTTGAGTTCTCTCATACCTAAATCATAAAAAGTGTACATTTCCTGAGAGATGATCTTAGACATTACACTCAGGGATATTCTTATATTGTCCTGTTCTGTGACAGCTTTTTTGGAGGAAGCAAATATTCATCAAGATGTGTTTTTAGCATTATCAATTGGATTTCAATGTGGAATTACAGATATAGGGATTCCTGTTTCTTCTCTAAAAAGCACTGAAAGCATAACCCAGGGTACTTACAAACTTTCATGTCCAAAGTGCTCATTTTCTCTTTTTTTTTTTTTTTTTTTTTGTCTGTGATTCTCTACTCCAATTTATTTATTTCTTTTTTTGCACATTCATCAATTCCAAGTGATGAGTGAAGTTAATGAGAAATTTTCATCCCACTGTGGTGTAGATTTAATGCTTGTTTAACAGCACAGAAAAAAGTTCTCTCATACCAAGAGCAAAGAGAATGGACAGGCTTTTCCAAAGACAAGGGTTATACAAATAATTTGCCAGCATCTCCACCACTCTGTGTTTCTCAGGGGTAAAGCTGCCAGTAGTATATTATACATGTGTTTTTTTAAAAGCCACAGATTATTTTATATTGTTTATTAAACCCTCCAAATCATTGTTGTTCACCAGCTACCCAATTTCTTTAAGTACAAGCACAAGAAATAAAGGCTATCTATGGCTTCAGCATTCTTTTGATGAATATGGGTAGTATAACATTTACCACAACTCAGAACAGAAGTCATTATTTCAGCAAAGCCTGTTATTGTTCATTAGTACAAAGAGTGTATAATAAATATAATGAAAGATAGCTTGATTTACTATATCTTTGTTTTCTAAAGCAGTTCCATGAATAACTATGGGGATTTATCTGTGAATGACTTATTTGCTTCCAGCCTAATAAATAACGTGTAATTAGGGTAATATATTGTTTCCTAGTTGTGCTAGCAATGTCGTAGAGGAAAATAACAGAATGATTTCAGATATAAAAGAATGGTAGATAATTTTAACACTATCCCTTAAATTACATGGGCTCATTATGCACAATTTAAGCTGCTGGGAGGTCTATGTGTAAAGGAAAAGCAGGGAGTACGTTTAATGAGTTCTTTATTACTCAGGTCATGAATTATTGCACAGGTAGTATAACACTGCAGCAACTGTTCTGCATGTAAAATTTCCATCTGTTTGAATAAGGCATCACTATTCAGGATACTTTACTCCATCTATTAATATTTTTACAGGAGCTGTTCCTGTGTACTGAAGAATCAACCATGGGTGAATGTCCATTCTCATCAGCTGGCTACACTGATGATGAGAGTTTTATGAAGTGCCTTGAAAAGACCTCACAACACTCTTGTTGTGATTCTTGTTTTACTACATGTGTGTTGCACAGGTTGTATGCATATCATGATGAGTAAGAACATTGACAACATTAATTAATTAATTAATTAATTAATTAATGATCTTTAACATTTTGCTAAGGAAAAGGAATGATTTTTCAGCACATTTTCTGTTTAGATTTTCTAAGCCAAATTGCAAAAGATGTGATAGATTTGATGCTTTATCTTAACCAGACTGTAAGTGCTCCCCTGTGAAAGTCACAAACTCACACAGCAAGCATTGCTCCTGACCCATCCTTTTGGGACAGCATATCCAAGCTGCTGTCAGGGAGGCCAAAAGACAGGGTGATGTTGAGACAATTGGTGCAGGATGCCTGGGAGATTGATTTCCCTTAATGCTACAGATAAAGTGGAACACAGCAATCAGTTGACTGGTGTTGGCCTGGATTTATCCATGCAGATGTTGGTTCATTTCATCTGGAGAAGCATCTGTCCCGAGGGCAGGGCTGACATGACTGAAGGTTTTCATTGGTTAGTTTCAGCTCTCTCTCCTTCTGTTCTGAACCTGATGGAGAAGGGGTTAATTTTCTTCACGGTAGCCCATATGGTACGGCATTTTGAATTTGTGGCTAAAACTGTGCTGATACACCATTGTTTTCATTATTGCTGAAAATTCTGCTTGCACAGCACCCAGGCCTTCTCTTTTTTTTTCAGTCTGTCACCAAAGCAACTAGGCTGGGCTAGGCCAGAAACTTAAAGAAGTAGGGACAGGGCAATTTGTCCAAACTGACCAGGGGGATACTGCATATAACGTTACACTCAGCAATAAAAGCAGGAAAGAAGGAATAAGAAGGGGGACATCTGGATTCTGGTGTTGTCCTTCCAAATAGCTGAGGCATGCTGAATCCCTGTTTTCTAGGTTGTGACTGGCTGTCTTCCTGTCCATGGGAGGCAGTTAATAAATTCCTTGTTTTGCTTTGCCTGCACAAACAGTTTCTGCTTTACCTCTTAAACTCTCTTTACACAAGTCTTCTCTCCTTTTTCTATTTTCTCCCCATTTTGCAGGGCAGAGAAGCGAGCAGCTGGCCTTGCAGGCACATGGCTGCTGGCTAGATCCAACGTTCCATATTTTCCTTCTGAGCTTGGGACAGGTAACAAGTATTTTTGGAAAATCAAATCATAATGCCATCCAGAGTCATGTGATTTCTCAAGCTTCTTTTGATTCCTGTATGGTATTGTGTTCAGTCTATTCCCAACAATTTGAAAATCAACTTGTATTCCTTGAGAGTAGCTGTCGACAACTGACTCTGCACACACTACTTTCATCATCTAGCCTTGAGGCTCTGGCAAATTCATGAAGGTGAGGAATTTCAGAGAGATTGTTCTTTTTGTCCTTAATTCACCCCACTGGATTTACCAGTAACTATTAATCAAGGCATGGTCTATATCACACACAGTTCTCTCAGCCCTGTGCAATGCCAGAGGCACAATGGAACAAGATAGGGAAAGGCAATCAACCCACAGTTCAAAGTAAAATGGCAGGTCTGTTCTTCTGTGGGCTTAGAATAATGCTGAACAGAAAATCTGACTCCAGTGTGGAACATGCAATGTGTCTGGAAATCTGCTGTGTATTGGATCTGAGAAGCAAGGCCTGTATTAACCCCTTAATTGCAGGCTATTCAACACCCTTCTGTCATTTTCTATGGACTATTGAGCAGATGACTGATTTTAGAAAACACCTAGTTTGCTTGATAATGTTATTCAAAGCTGTGTGTTATTTTGTGTAAAACTATTTTAGATTTTTAATAGGGAACTACATCAAACCTAATTTAAGACATATATCACTTGATCTTTGGAGAAGAAGAAGGTTAGGGAAAACCTTGTAGCTTTCTACAGCTACCTGAAAGGAAGTTGTGGCAAGGTGGGGGTTGGGCTCTTCTTCTGCTTAACTAATGACTGGATTCGAGGGAATGACTTCAAGTTACACTGGGGCAAGTTCGGGTTTGATATTAGGAAAAAATTTTTCTCTAAAGGAATGGTGAGGCATTAGAACAGGCTGCCCATGGAAGTGGTGAAATCATCAACCCTGGGGGTGTTCAAGAAACATTTAGATGTAGTACTAAAGGACACGGTTTAGTGAGAACATATTGGTGGTAGATGGACTGTTGGACTGGTTTATGTTGGAGATCTTTTCCAACTTTGATGATTCCATGATTTTATGATTTTCATTAGATGTGAACTGATATTAATGAGTATGTAATTTAGTGAAATATGTCTTATTTCTTGTCCTACTGCAAATTAATCCTCCATGTATTTATCCGACATCAGTTGTGTTTTATGTCCTGCTTACTTAAATCCTTTATAATAACTTTCACCCCATGTCCTTTAAGAAGATCTGGCTTCATTAGCAAATTTGAGATATATGTTTGTGCACTAAGACACTGAAATGTTTGGCTGCTCAAGGCCAAGTTTGTGGGGAAAAAAAAAAATATTTGCAAATCTGACTTGTAAAGTTCCTTCATTATCCCCCCATCTTTCTTTTATATTTTTAATGCAGTGAAAGTGACCACAATGACCCTTCCTCAATGCCTAAGCATTCCTGATGCCTGTTCAGGGAGCAGTGCTAAAGCAGAATAAACCAAAATATGAGAGAAGCATTTGCTTAAATACTTTCCTAAATGCACTTTAATGCATCTTATGTTAGTGCCTGTGTTAACACCATGTCCATTCTTTCTAATTCAAGGTGATTAAGTGAGGGCATAAAGTAACATTTGTACACTGTCCTGCAATTTCATCAGAGCAGCCCATAAGCCAGAAGTTATCTCAATAAAAGTCATTTTCCAAGCGGAAGATTTTTCCTTCCCTCTAGTTCACAACAGGACCATATCCTTTGTTTGCCAGTGTCTGTGACATAATTAATCAGGCTTTGGGTGGGGGGATGTAGGGGGAATGTATCTTCTAATTAACACAGACAGCATACATTGAAGAGTGGAGTTTCTTAGTGCAACAAGACAGGTAAGTGCTTCTCTTTACTGGTGAGGGAGAGACAATTGTGGAGTCAGGGAGGGAAGTTTTCTCCATTGCACTCTAGGGTGTGTGCACCATTTATCAAGCTGACTGCTCTGTCATATCAGTGGAAGGACCCTGGAGAGCCCTGACCATGAGATTGAAGGTTGGTACCAATTTACTGCAACACAAATGCATTGAACAGGAAAGAGAGAGCTACTAATCTCTTCAATTTTCTTACATTACTCTGAAGGCCAGGGAATTAAATGAAACAGTAGCTGGTGACAACTTTAGAGGGTACTGAATGCATGACAGAAAAAGTATTAAAATAGCTCAATAGTTTTATTTTATATGTGAGTGTTAATCTTGCCCCTGCATAAGGAAAAAAGGTTAGAAGAGAGTGCCTCTTGGAGAGAAGGAGAGAAAGCTACTGAATTCACTGTCTTCCTGGTTAAAACTTGGAATAAACATTTTTAAAAGATATGTGAAGTGATATTTTCAAAAACAAATAGAGTATATCCTAGGGTCTTGTCGTATTTTGTTTGTTCACTGACTCTGGCAAACTAGCATTGCATTTTTAATCTTCAGCAGTGCCAGTCTCTGAGAATTTGTTGTGCTAGTCAACTCCTGCCCATCTAACACAGAGTTCTTGTCCACTACAGAAGAGTGAAAGAGATGCCTGCACTAAGCTAATAACAGCAATTAAGATCTTGTTGGAATATTTCAGTTGGAGAGTGCTGTAAGTATGAAACACACCACTTTATTTCCTAGTCATTTTTCAGCTTGTATTAACTGTTACAATGCTGATTATTATTATCTATACATAAGTTCCCTGCTCCTTTAGATTTTACTGATTTCTCTGTGGAATCTTTCTCCCTTCAGAGACTGCAATGTTAGTTCACAAAAATATGAAAAGAAAGTATTTATATAGCATCATCTCCTGTACACATTTAATACTTGTTCAAAACACATAGCACCTTCCTTTACAAGGCTACCCATAGGAGCAACTGCATTCCAAGTGCCGATAGCAAGATATAAATAATAATAATACTACATGGTTATATATAACTGGGAATAAACTTAAGGCATCCCTATACCTTCAATTTAAAGGACTGCTAAAGGCCATCATTTTCCATTTCCTAGTGGGCTAGGGGAGAGGGAAGTCACACAATAAAAGGACATACACAATTATTATAGCATTACTATTTGCAATCCTAGAGTTAAAGGTCAGTGTGTTTTGCTACTGTAATATTTCCAGGGATTTATAACTTGCCTGCATAAAAATTTGCTGCGGGTTAATATTTTCTACACTGAGTATTAGTCCGGATATGAATTTTATTTTTTATTTTTGTTTGTGTGATTAAAAACAGAAGAAGAAAAAGGCCTGACTATAAATACAGTTCCAGTCCTAGGTTGCTTTAAATTTATGCTGTCTTGTAGCTGTATACAGTCAAAATAGAGTCGATAAGAAGTCTGCTTTATAAAATAAGATGGTGAAAAAAGAGCCCAAGTGGTTTCAAAATCTGAAAAATAAAACAATGTTAAATGATACTGATGTAATAAAGTTTTACAAGGTCCAAAGTATTTGTGTGTGTACACACAAGTGTCATACGTGGAAGATTTTATTGTCACAAAAGCAGCATGATTCTTAAAAAAAGTAATTCCTCTTTTATTGTTTGAAAAATCATTTGTACTGAACAAAATGGTGATGGTTAATCATGGGAAAAACACTACAGTTCTACATAGTAAATAGCATCTTCTTCCCAAAAGTCATAAGCAGATGATCTTTCCCAGGAAACCCCCTGCAGCTAGGGCGAAGGCTGGTGCATGATGCAAGCCACTGCTGTACACAGAGAGAGGGCTTCTGCCATTATTCAGAACTCTATGAGGGAAATTGCTTCCTCCCCAGCCCTGCAGTTACCCTCACCTCAGCTTTGGGGGCAGCTGATTTGTGAGGACTTCAGAAAAGTCTCTCCTCCCTCTCTACAGTGCCTGTCCAGACACACAGACACACTGCTGTTTGTACAGGTCCCTTAGCATCTTCTTGTCAGAACCACACTGCAAATCAGTTTAAATGCTGTGGGTTTAAAATGGCCTCTTTTGAAGCCAGCTTCCCATGGCAGTGCTCCTTGCTAAGCCACATTTCCTCATTAAGAATTAATCAGACAGATTAAATAACCCTCCCTCCTCCACGGTTTAACTTATCTCTTACAACATATGCCCCAGTTAAAAGTCTTGTACCCACACTAGTGTGGTGGTCCTGAGCACCAGGAATATGCAGTATCTGCCCTTCTTCCCTGCGGTTTTCTCTAGAGAAATTCACATGTAATTGGCAAACTCAAACTTCACCAGATCCTATGGCTTTGAAGAAAGAGCTGAGGAAGTTTGTTTTTGGGTTGGTTTTTTTTTTTTTTTTTTTGGTTATTTTTGCTTGGAATCATCCTCCTTTATCCTTTATGCTCCTTATGTAAGAGATGATTTGTGTCTATGCACACCTATCACTGGAGACATCATCCTGTCAGGACCTTGTCTTTCCTGTCTCCCTTTTCCTCCTTTATTGCCAGCCCCTGTGCTTACCCCATACTGACCTTGGGAGGCTTTTCTTTTTCGGATGACTCCTACAGAGCACTGCACTTTTTTCCAGTAACGCATTCTGAACATATTTCTCTCTGACACCACAGACTGATCATAAGAAGGCATTTAAAACTTTTTCTATCATTATAAATTGTGATCTGGCTTACTCTTAATCTTGCTTAGTTCCTAATTTCTTCCACCTCTAAGAATTACTCCTTTTATGTTTGCTTGTTTGATAAACAATGTTATAGAATATTTTTATTGGGAAAAATGTATGGTTTCCAATTAATTGTTTACCCACAAGAATAATAGATTTTCAAATGTTTGTCCTCTGTCCAGGAGCTGTCCCAGACTTGAATATATAATTTTAAGTAATGCTGATTTTATTTTTAATTCAAAAGATAGTGGATAATGGCAATCCACCAAATTAACTTGAAATAAAATTGGGTCTCAGTGTAACTTGACCTTCTAGCTCTCACTCAGCCTCTATCTGAGTTCCTATTTTAAAATTTCATTCAATATCAACCCCAAATAATCGTGCTACCCTTTGTCCCACTGTAAATAGTGAAGATTTGTAGTGGAGAATTATAATGGTGAAACTAAAAATTGCTTTTCTTACCTTGGCTAAATTATTTCCACTTTACAAGGAGACTTCTTTGTGAAAGCTTGTTAAATCCCTTGTCTAGGCATTTATTTTCTCCTTAAAAGGTAAGTTGTCTCATGCCATTTTTTTCCCCTTTCCCCATCAGAGGGATTTTCTTCTCAAGTGTTTTGTATCAATCATTACCCATATTCTAAGATCTAATCCTAAGAAGCTTCCAAAAATGACAGAATCTTTTAAAATGCTATCTTTTTGAGCACAAATGCTAAAAGAATCTATTTTAATGTGAGTGCCGTTCCTGATATGCTCAGCTGCAGTGCCCTTTTAGGTAAGAAATACCATGACATTTGATCTACTGTCATGGAGGCATCTGTGCTGCCTAATTCAGGACGGATGGGAGAGATGATAAAATACTTCTTTTATTAGGAAGGATAAGAATTAAATTGCTTTCCACAGAAAATGAAATCATGATAAATGAAGTAATTAACCTCTCGGCTTTTATGTTTTGGGGTGTTGAATATTTGGGTACTGTTCATAAGAGCTGGTAGAAGGAAAGCTCACCAAACATCTAATTCTGCAGGAAGCCTCAGTGCCCTTGACTTCCCTTGATTTTTCTGTCTTTTGGGAGCATCCCTAGAGAGTGCACTTTTGTTATTATAAAACAGTAGCTGTAGGAAGAATATAAGCACAGATTTTCTGGAAAATACATTTGTCTGTTTGTTAAAAAATGCAGTCTTGTCACTTATGATAGATCTTTAGTAAGAAATTGGATATAGATGTCTGGACAAATCAGTTGCTTTGGCTTTGGTGTGTACTTGCACATAGACAGGTTTGGGGTGAGTAGCTGTGAGCCAGATAAAATAATAGCAAGTGGAGTGCCATGAAAACTGCCTGACTCATTAAACTGCTCCTTCTTCTGCAGTCTAATGTTTGCAGATTTAATATGCTGTCAGTCTGACTAATTAGGCAGGGCAGAGTACCGGGCAGCTGCAAGTGAGGGGTTTTCCAGTGCCATGTCTCCACATCCCACTGCACTGTGCCTGGAAAGCCAACCTGGCAGGTCGGGTACCCAGCTGGAGGTGATGAAAGCATCTCCATTACCCTAGCACCGTGCTGTATGTCTGAAACCACACTGAAACACCCTTTGTCTGCCACCACACATCACCAAAGGATGGACTTGAAGCTGTTTGAACTGCTATATCAGCAAAATGGGAAGAAGGGAGCTTCATGGAGTGGGACAAGGCTTTTTGTCATTGGATCCAGCCATGTATTACTGCTTTAGGCCTTGTCCTGTCCTTATCCTCCTGTAAACTGATCAGACTGAAGGAGCTAGCAGGCAGTGATTGTGCAATTAACACTCAGTTCTAAGCTTCTTAGTGTTTTGTAGCTCTTAATATCATGATTATTAATTATCAGAAGCAGAGATTTAGGGGAACAGGGCAGGTAAATGCACCAGGAAAAACTGATTGGGAAAAGACCAACTGCACATGACAAACACTTCTGCGATAAGCTGCAGGATGGTATGTATGAAACCTTGCTGTAATTTGAATGTTCCTCTGGTCACTGAACCTTCAAAGGTGTTATGAGTAAAGTTGCTTAAAAAAAACATAGGGCTTTTAGCTTCACAAATGAGTTTAAATGCCTCTGCTGTGATTTATTCCTTCATAAAGCCATTATAGTAACAAGAGGCGCACATGAAAGGAGGGCACTTAACAGATGCTAAATTAGTAGCCATGTTATGTTTTTCAGAACAAAGCCTTTTGTTTATTTAAATTAACTGCAAGTACACAATTTCACAAAATAAAAGCAGCAGCTGTAGTAAGATCAGAAGGAAACAAGGGGACTCTTATGCACTAAGGAACCAACCCTGTTACTTACTCCAAGACTTGATAATTTTAAAAAATGTGACAGCTAAAACCCACTGGCACATGCTGCAAAGAAGGATGTGATAAAATAATGCTACTCATCTTCAAGGCTGTCAGTTCAGCAATCAGTACTTCTATTCATCTCCGCGGCCTGCTAACTCAGTGCTACCATGCGATAGATAAACCCTAATCCAAGTGACAGCGTTCAAATCAGAACTGATTTGATTGTTCACATATGATACCACAAGACACCAGAAGCCTAAAGAGTTTATAAAAATGCCTGGATGTCTCTTGTAGGCACACTTCCCCTCAGAATCTCTTGCAGTGTAGGACACACCAGCTCTTAAACCTGGGGTAATTTGTAGGTCATGAAAATGCTTTGGTGGCACAGTCAGTTCTTTACATAATATAATTCAGGCTAGAGCTCAAAAATAAAATATAGTTCAGACTTTGTAAAACCTATCTGTTCTATTCTATTTTCATATCTCCCTTACAATAAGTGAAAACCTTTTCTTTCTCTGCAGTGACAAGACTTGTTCTTGAAGAGATCAAACATGAACACATTTGTTTCCATGCATGAAGAACAATACATGGGAAAGTGGTTTTATGGCACATACATTAGTATTTCAGAAGTTATACTTACTTCTAGGGGTGCAACAGCAGTTCTTGCAACAACAGACACAACAAAACTGCTATTCAAATGTGAGTCAGTAATTGGGATCTTGTTGGCATTCAGCAACATTACATTAGGTTTTGAAACTTAATTCTGAACAAGACACTGATTTATATTTGTACTTTGTGGAGATTTCAAACTGTAGTATGCTTTTCTTTTCTTATTTTTCACTAACATTTCCTGAAGTTTTGGAGTAAAGCTTAGGAGAATAATTGTTCAAGTATTTCAAGAAGACAATGGTGATGAAGTAATTGAAAGAAGAATGTGACCTTTAGCTGCTCAGGATCAAGAATGAAAACTGAACGACTTTTCAAGGAAGTTGTCAAACTGTCTGAAAATAGACTGAAATTAGGGGACTTCCAGAGGCAATAACTTTTCCTCTTGTGTCCAGATCATGTCAGAAAACAAAGTGAGAAGTTTGCTTCGTAGTCTTATGTTAAGATGAACAGCAATCTCAGTTTAACAAGGTACTTAAACCTGTACCTTGTTTTGAGCTTAAAAGAATTTTTTTTACTCCTGTGCTTAAAATACAGTGCTGAACATACTGCAGTGAAGAGTTCTCTGCAATCAGACTTTGCACAAAGTATATGTATACATCAGACTGTGATTGTTTTGTTTTTTAAAATGAAAAGAATGAGAAATAAATATTTGTCTTCTATCTGAAATGGACTGTTGACTTCTTAGTTCCTGTTATTGTACAAACTCTATATCTTATTTTCATATTGATTATGAGATGCAACTACCTTTCTATTGGGGTTGCTTCTTAGTACTTTAGATCCTTGTTGAAATGGCTGCTATTTCTATATCAGATATAAAGTTAAACCACAGATTGAGTTGTGAGTTTACATTGTGCTCAGAAAACCGTATCTCACTTGGCAAGTTTACTTGTATTGGTGTCATCATCCTCATCACATTCAGGTTGTATCCGTGGTCTCTCAGCGCAGAATGCCTTGTCCTGAACAGGTCACATTTCTCATTTTCTCTGTATGAAAAGGTATCTAAACATTTCTACACACATTGTCCTACAACTGTTTTTGATCAGCCTGCTAACACCGCTAATGTATTTAGCTCAGTAAATATTTTTCACTTATGTACTTTTATCAGGAACATAAATGCAGACAGAGCCTCCAAATCTTTGTGAGCTGTGATGCTGCCTGCACAGAATGGTTACTGCTCCCCATAACAGTACCCACTGACCAGAGCTACTGTAATGGTACACTCAACAAGGAAGAAATATTTAATCTTGTCCTGGCAGTGCCAGCACACTTGAGTATATATTATCAGTTTTGCAGAGTAGTCACTTTATCAGGATCGAGTGCATCAGAAACAGCTTCACAATTCACTTTGTATGGCCATAATCCTAACACTACTGACTTAACAAGTCTCTACTACTGCTTGAAATTTAGTGTACATTACAGTGATTGGATGACCTGCACAGAGAGTCTTAGAGGTGCTTGAATGTAGTGAGCATAGTTAATGTAATTAGTTTCAGTAATCTTAGATACAGACTTTATTTCTTTCAGGTTTGCTGATTTTCACAGTTCCCTCTGTCCTGAATCAAAGCTAGTAGTTAACTTCATTTCAAAGAGGCAGTGCATGTTAGTACAGTGATGTCAACTTAGGTTTTCTCTTGGGAAGCTAAAGTAAAGGGGAAGAGTTATTTTGCTTTGCTTTGCATTGCTTTGCTTTGTTGGAAGTGCTACCTTCTTCCCAGAAATCTCAATTCATCTGAAGAAAAAAAAGGACTTCCAGGCATATTCTGTCTGTTATCAGCTAGTTAGTTCAGGCAGATTTCTGCAAACCTTTGACTTTCTAGTGATTATATATCTTTTTTTTTTTTTTCATCATCATTTTGTTCTTTAAATGTTGCGTATAAGCACTCTTACAAATGCAATATTCTGATTTTAAAATCTTCGAGAATTAATCATCAAAAATGAAGCATGTCTATTTGTTAGTGGTAAAATCCAAGCTTTTGCATTGCTAGTTGAGGTTAAAAAGTAGTACTGGAATCTGTGTAACCTTTATTTATGGTTTTATTTGATAGGAAGAAATGATATAATCTTGCTGAGTGGGTGACAAATTCAGTTACAGACAACCAGTACTTGACAGGTTCTATCAGAAAACCAAACAAGGCAAGAGTAAGTATGCCCGCTACCAGCTGTCACAGTATTGAGCAATGAATGTTTGATGAACCTGACCTGCAAATACACACATCCCTGTGAAAGTCAGCTTTAAGTAGTGTCTGGGCTGACAAAATTAACAAGAAGAGGCCTTTGTGGATAAAATAAATACATCACTTATTTATTTTGGTCTCTCCTGATAGAACCACACCAGTAAAACTCAAAGTGTAACTCCGTTTTTGTCAAATGAAATGTGAGGAAAAATTCACCTGTGGTTTAGTGGTACGTAAAAATGCTAAGGTTGATGGAACTGTGTTCTTTTACAGCACGTTATAGGGATTAAAGCAGACCATGAAAAACTTTTATTTCCCTCAGGTGTCGTGATGAATCTTGCATATTGGTCTAGCAAAACTTTGAAGATCTTGTTTTGTTTTTAGTAGCTTCAGTTTCACATTTTGCTATGAAAAAAAAAAAGAAAAAAAAAAGGATGAAGAAGACCACAAAGCTGAAGTCATAATTGTCTAATCTTGTCAAATAATGAATCGAATAGGTAGTAATGATTTTTATTTTTTTATTCTTTTTCACACAGGGAAAATCTTCTGTGAACAGAACTCACCCTAAGCAGCAGATCCTGGTGTGCATTATTCTCTCTCTGCAATCAAGCAAGGTGCTTTGCATTCTCTTTTGTTATTCTTGCTTTCATCAATTTGGGAAAGATCTTTATAATGCTATGTCCTCAATATTAAATGCAAATGCTAACAATGTTTTTTAGACTGGAGAAGGTGTTAACAGTTTGGAACAAGTGACTTCTTGACCTAACCACATACCTGAGAAACAACTCTTTGTATTCATTAATTTGTTTTTCTTCTCTAAAATCACTGTTAAATATTTGAATGTAGCAACCCAGAAACAATGAAGAGCAGTGCAAAGAAAGGAAAAAATTATTAAATAGTTGAGCTACTTCTGGTTTTCCTCCACTGCCTCCAGTGTTTCTCTTTCCAGGAGCTGGAAGTTTGGACCAGGTGCCCTAGGTATTCTGTAGTGCCCTGTCCCTCTCACTGATTGTGACAAAACCTGATTTTGTATGAAAAAAAAAAAAAATCCAAACCGAGGACTGGGTTCTAATTCATCTCAAACATATTAGTGAGAGGAAGTTGTTCATCCCCCAGATCACGGAAATCAACACATATCAGTGTAGGTATTTTTTCCTTTATTCTCTACTCTGACTCCTTGTTTTCTGTTTGTCAGAGGAAAGAAATTTAGACTCCCAATGTTTAAAGTAAAAGTGACAGTAGGCAAAGTTTGTAGAAATTTTGTCTTTTATTAGAGTGGCTGATGCAGTCAGAAACAAGTGAGCCCTTTTGGAAGACAGATCTGTGGCTGGTCTACTTGTTTTTTCAAGTATGTCAGTTAGTCTATGTAAACAGATAGAATCTTGCCTTACAAAATTTGTTGTGAAAATAGTATTCTCAGATTATTACAGCTATAACAGTACTAAGTCAGCGCTAGGGATGATAGCAACGCATCTGATTTAACAAAAAAAAAAAAAAAAAAAGAAAGAAATCGTTCCATCAAATAGGGGATATCTGATGTCTTATCTATGAAGCAAAAAAGACCTCCTGTAAATAATAAAAATAAAGAAAAAATAAGAACAAACAAAAATAAGAACAAACAAAACATACAATATCGCAAGTTCTGTCACATTACAGTATTGTAATCTGAGAAAATCTTCAAAATCTTGTTTTTCAGAAGATCTCTGTCGCTGTCTATTAGAAATTCCCACCCAGTGCCATACAATGCAATTCAAAGCATACAGTTCTGTCTCCGGAAAGGCAGTAGTCAAAGACTACCAGTTTGAGTTGTATTTCAAAATTTGAAGGATATTAATATGAATGACTCAGTCTGATACTGTCATCTATATGTCAGAGTCCTGTGAGACCTTTGCTGAGATGCTGAAGCCAGTATGCAAGTGAGTTGTTTGATGCAGCTCCACTAAAGTCAATGGTGCTATGCTCTCCTCCTCAGGATGTGATTGTTTAATGTGTTATCTGATGATAATCTCTCTCATTTTATTTGCCGATTTCTCATGCAAAAGGTGAAAACTTTTTTCCCATTGTGACAATGAGATGTTAAATTTTTCCCTGAGTATCTAGCTTATCACTGATAAAATATGCAAATATGGATGGACTTCAGTGTCCACTATCAGGGAGAAACTTGGTATCAAACTGGTTTTACATCACTGTCTTTTTATCAAAATAATAAGATAATAAACTGTGATAATAAACTTCAGAGGATTTGGTAATACATCTTGCAGATGGCTAGTAAGGACAAGTGAGCTAGTCCCCTGCCTATCCTGTCATTTGTTCTTATTGTTCAGCTTTTCCCAATTGCAGATTAATTTCTCCTTAGATTTCACTTTGACACAAATGTATGCCAGTGAAATATCTAAGTAAAAAGCTAGACTAATTTTTATTTATTTTCATAATTGGGCCATTTCCAGTATATCCTTTGCACCCCATGTGTATGGCAGCACCATTAGCCCGTGGCTTCAGGACCATGCCATGTTATTTTTTTTTTAAGATTATTTTTAGACAACTACTAAGTTCTGCAGTAATTTTAGAAACTATGTCAAATGAGGAACAGTGTATTTTGTCTTGGTTTTAAAAACTCAGTCTCCTTGGCACTTTGGAGAGTACCTCAGTAGATTTAAGAAAGACCTTATTGTGAGTTGCGCTTATTGGACTACTGAGGTAATTTTTCAATGCAGCAAACTTGAAGCACTGTCCATTTGTAGGAGGCAGAAGATATCTGTTTGGTTGACTTGCTATCACATCGGCTTCTTTTGTGTTTCTTGGACTTTAGATCATGTGCTCTGTTTTCTCCTCTCCTTCTCTAGTTGATTCTCAGGCATTGTCACAGTGGAGACGATGCAGTCAAATTCTAACACTAGAGGCTTGATGATGGTATATCTTTCACAAGGGCAATTGTGTTGACTGGGATGGTTTATCTGTGTTTCACTACAGTGCAAGTGAGCAAAGAACCTGACAAACATATTTTAATAAAGTGCAATTAGAATACATACAATTTTAAATAGTAATAATGCTCTGGATATGCCTTTCTAAGAGCAATGGATGAAGGATTTTGACAGAAAATACTTCCAAATTCATGTTATTGTTTTTCCTTCCTTTTCCTTAATTTTATAGTATCTCCCATATTCTTCAATATCCTCTGAATAAGATGATATGAGGTTACAATACAAACAATATACAGTTTTTACATGACTTTTTAAAAACTATCTGTCACTTATATCCACTTTTTTTCTGAATTTTACTCTTTCTTAAGCTACCATTTATTCACTATATTTCACGTTTACTCAGCATCTTTCTGATTCTGTCCCACTGCATTTACCTAATTCTTCTTCACTTCATCCCTCCTCATTCCTCTTGTTTTAACTAAATATTTCCTGTCCTCCATGTCACTGACATGCCTTACTCTCCAGAGGCCAGGCACTACATGAAACACTGGTGACATGGTGAATTATTTGAAGCCAGCATATTTTTGTCCAGCAATGAAATTTACATTTTGGTTATATTTTGCAGTGCTTTAGAGCTGGACCAGCAGCTGAGGCAAATGTCGGTGCATCATCTGGGCTTGCCAATTTAAATGCTGCCAAGCCTCCACTCTCCATGGGTTTGCCCTGTTCTCTCAGAGAGGCTGTAATGCTGGTCTGATGTTTACTCTTCATGCCTCAGTGCCTCTTGGTGAGCAAGACAAGCTGATTTTCACTGAAAGCCATGTGGAAAAATAACTGCTCTCCAGAGGCCCCAGGATGTCTCTGCTGTTACTTTCACTTGGGCTAAGTGCAATTTGAGTTTCATGCTACCTCCTGCTCAACATGAAATCTTCCACCCCCTCCTCCACAGATAACACCAATACTTATTCCTCTCTTCCCCTCGGGCCTGACATGGTGAAAGATCTGGCTGTGGGAATTATGGCAACAAACTCAGTTCTAGTTCACCGTTCACCGGGTACAAAGAATAACGAGGTTGTTTTTTTTTTTTACTTTTGGCCTAGATTTGCTGCGGACTTCTCATTTGGAATATAAAAGGGCACACAACTGAGGGTGTTCAGAAATACAGAAGACTTAGAACTTTAGAGAGGATAGAAGATTCTGAGGGTGTAGACTGTGTTGTATCAGTTTCACCACATCCAGAACATAACTGTGTTATCCACAGGATAACTTCAGTCAGGGTTGGATGCCTGTGACTCTAGTTCCCACACTCAGAGTTTCAATACAGTTCAGCACAATGAAATGCAGAGATTTCCTGGAAACATGGTTCTGGAAATCACAACATCTTGGAAACAACGAGTAAAGGCTATTAACAACTGTACTAGAAAAAGAACAGTGCCTGTTGAGAAATGGTTTAAGAAGGTAGTTCAAGAGAGACTGAGACAACTATAGCACATAAAGAGATTCCTGTGAAATGCCGCTTTTGCTCTGTTCTCTAGATACACTGTGTTATTTCTGCAGCTTAGAAGTGTTCACATAGGGCAAAGTGTTATGCAAACATGAAATAAAGCTTGGAACCTTCCCGGAAAAGCTAAACATTCTAATATTGTCCTTACACAAAGGAAAAACAATATCATTTACCTCCAGGTTAAATACATCTTTCAGGTCAGAATCTTTTATTGATAACTGCATTGTTTACTTCTCTCTTTACAGACTCCTGGATCAATGCTTTTATTTTACAACGGATTTTTTTTATCTGATGGACATCAGCTCTTGAAATATTGATGCCACTGCTTTGAGCAGTAGAAAAAGGAGGCTACATCTTGTTCCCTGCCAAAAATTCTCCTTCTCATTCAGGCTCTGACAGTGACAATAAAGTTGGTATTTTTCACTTTGGAAGCCCTGAGGTATGATGTGATTTCAGGCTATTCATACTTTGCAGGTCGAAGGATTTTTTTTCTCTTCTTTCTTTTTCTGCCTTTTTTTTTTTTTAAAGGAAGAGAATCTCTAGTCATTGAATTCCTATTTTCTCTGCTGTGACATCATGAGAATCTCAGAGCAGAGAGGAGACAAGCTCTTGTATCTCAGATTTGGCCTAGGTTCATAAATTCCACATAGTTATCGCTTCAATTTAATTGATACATTTTGTAGACACTTTTCTACCCTTCTCTGGATGTTGGACTTTTAGCCATAAGGGCTAAAAAATAATCTGTACTGCTTGCAGCCTGAAGTTAGCATGTTACAGCTAGCATAAGGGCTGTGGTTTTCATAAATTTTTCTGTATTATCCGAGTTCTGTCATGGTTTATACCAGCAATATTCTGTCACAGTGCTTCATATGGGTAAGTGGTACCAACGTTTTCTGGCAAGGGAAGAATGAATGGAGAATAATGTGGGAAATACCACAATGGCAAGATGCAGATTGCAAGGGTACAGTAACTAATGTGCGCTGCCATATCTCAGAATGACCTGTCAAAGAGAAAGAGACTGTTAAACAAAACAAATTGTTAAGCCAGAAGAAAATGATCTGAAAAAATTAGGCCTGTTTACCATGAAAATGATATATCAATGGAAGAACAGAATGAAATTCAGAAGAAAAGTAACATGTGGGGGCTTATTAATGTGGGAGACTTTCTGTTGCAATTAATAGCTGAGGATTTTGTTGGAATCTTTCTCCTTCCAAAATGCATATGTACATATACGTGTATAAGTTTTGAATGAGAGAAGAACTGGTAAGCCTACGTTTGTTGTAAAGAAGGAACTGTCTGTTGACACACTGTAGAATTCAGTATTTTAAGAATGGTTCCTTTAAAGCAACCTAAAAGCACTGTCCATTTAGTATTGCATTTGCATAGACTGGAGTTACTGGTCCAAACAGCTCAGAAAACCACCTTGGTAATAAACTGTATTTCTGACAACATGCTTTTATCTAAAATTCCTAAATTTTCATTCTAATTTGAGTTAGTTTATATAACTGTCAATGGTTTGTGGACCAGTTTGACCAAGTACCGTGATGGTTGAGGCAGGGGACCCACAGGCCCACACCCTGGAGGAGGGAAGGGGGAAAGGGAAAAAGGGAGAAGGGAGACGGGCCTAGGAACAAAACAGCAGCAACAATCTGAAGAGGAAAGCTAATTTACTAAATAAGGTATCAGAAAGCAAAATAACACAATATAATACAATATAATTGGAATTGAGGCAAATGAATCAAATAAAATGAGCAAGAGAGAGTGTCCGATAAACCGAAGGCCTTGCGCTAACGCTGAAGGCAGACGGCTGCAACAAACACCCACTGCCAAGCTCCATCCCAAAGGGAAGAGGGACAGTCCTGTGACTGCAGGCAGTTTTTATCTTTCCTCTGAGTGGAAACACATAAAAATACAAAGCATCACACAGTCCTCTGGGGAATGTAGTTCTTCTTCTCTTCTTAGACAGGTACACTTGGAACTATCGATGATCCACAGAGCTGGAGCATTAACTCATTAACTCCCAATACACCACATGATGTTATGATGTGAAATATCAATAATACAATAGAAATCATAAAATCATGACAATAACTGAGAAGGACAAACTCAGTAGAATATTTTTTATATTTTCTCATTTCTTGTTTCAAATACTTGGCTGGGATATCTTACTTAGGACAGGGGAAACGTAAGCAACTATAGACTTGCTCTAACTTTGTTTGTGGTTGTTTGTTTATTTGTTTGTTTTTGTTACCTGTATAATATGCTGGATAGGGATAGAGATGTGAGGGGGCAAGAGGAAGGAACTGGGCTTGGGACTCCAAAATATAATCAATGACATCAGTAAAGCAGCTCTTAAAAAAATATATGTTTTTCAGAAAAGATGTTCCTCATTTTTTCTGGGAAGGTATGGATTAATTGAAAATTAAGAATAGTTTCTTCCTGAAACAGAGCCTATAGACTTATTTTTGCTTGCAACATGACAGCACAATTAGAAGAACTAAAGACCCAGTTTTGCTTTTCAAAAAAGCCTATTCTATGACATAAAAAATAAAATATTATAAAGGTATTTCACAGGGAAATAATAATGAAT
Source organism: Cyrtonyx montezumae (assembly GCF_038088225.1). Classification (NCBI taxonomy): domain Eukaryota; kingdom Metazoa; phylum Chordata; class Aves; order Galliformes; family Odontophoridae; genus Cyrtonyx; species Cyrtonyx montezumae. The sequence goes on from NW_027072041.1 coordinate 6,602,567, forward strand.
TGAAGGAGAGAGAAGTGGAATATTATAAAAATAAAATCAACAATTTAATTTGGTATGAAATAACTGCTACATTTGGGTGAAAATAGCACTGAGAATCTTAGGGAAAACAAACACAAACAAAATAAAATCCTGACATTTTTATAGAGAATTCGAAGAATGGCTTTAAGTGAATCTCTGTTTCTCTTAAAAGTATTTGAAGTTTGAAATTATTTAGATTCTGCCCATTCCTTGGTGAGGGATTAACCACACAAGCAATTCATTGTGACGAGGCTATTCGTACAAATGTTTATATGTAAGTAATAGTCAGAAAGTCACAAATTTCTTCTTGCTATTGCTGTGAATAACTTTTTAAATTGTTAAGTGAAATCATTTTCCCCTCATGTTATGGTTTTCTTTTTAACTGTCCCAGGATCTGGATTGGTAACATTGGCACAGTCAAGGTGACTCTTGTCTCTTTGTTGAGAGTTGTCAAACCTCCAGTGCACATTATCATTAAAATAACAGCTAAGTGTACTTGCTAACTGTGTTCAAACTCAGGTTTGTGATCCATTTGAAGTCCATATACTAGATGTGAAGCATGAATAGCTTTGCTACAAGCACTTACTGTTTTCTTTTACCTGCATGTGGAAGCAAAAACCTGTGCCAGTGTGACATGACCAACACAACCTATGTCCTGAGATCTTTTTACTCAGTCTACCAGATTAGTGTGCTGTAAACCCTAGGCATATTATGAGAAGATGGCCAAACCTCCTGTTAACATTTGTGTAGTATCTGGTTTAACTCAATGCATTACAGGGAAAAAATATAGAATTTAAAATCAGTTCTCTGCAAATTATAAGAGATTTCATATTTTCTCTCATATTCATATATCATGATTTGGTTATTACAGTGACAAGTCTGATCTTAACAAGGTTTCTTTAAATGTTATTTCAATCTTCAGCTGTGATTAGTTAGTTCATTGTGAAATTAGTTACACTAAATTGTTCTATCAACATTTTGTTTGTTGACAGAATGAGAACAATTCCGTAGCTATTACTTGTTATTCATTTACACCAGCATTATGATCAGTCTAGTCCCATTCCTTCTCCCTAACATTAGTTCATCCTCATGCCTTGCTTCAGTGGCCTACAGTCTTCACAACTATGTAGAAAATCACACTGAAAAGCAAACCCAGCTAAAAAGACCTGTCATCTCCACTGTTTGGTCAGGTTCTCACTTAGATCAGACTCAGCCTTGTTACAGCAAATAGAATTACCAGTGCAGTGTAGTAATTAGAGAAAGAACAGCAACAAGAGAGCTGCTGAAGAGGGGAGCTTCTTTCTTTGGAGAATGAATTGAACTATAGACTTAAAATCAGTCTTCTAGTTCAGAATACTTCTTCCATGGACATTCATCTTGTTTTCCTCCAATTTTCCCACTAACAATGATTTCCATGTTTTTTCCTGAACAGAAAACAACAAAGGTAAACAACAAAGATATAGTATTTTTTTAATAGTACCTTACTTAATATTTACAGTTACCTATATTTCTGAAGTTGTAATTAGTTCTGTGGAATGAAGGCTGACCTATTTAAAACCAAGTTGTATAGACAAGTAGCACATGTCATTAGAATGTGAAAAAGGCATTTCTCTTTTTTTCTTCACTGTTTGAATGGGATAATGGGATGGATAATGATCATTCACTGGTGAAATAACTACAGACCACTAGGAATACATTCAAATAATCACTTTCTATATATCTGAATGTGTTCCTGTTATAAAACATGGGCAAACTAAATGTGTTAAAGAGCTAACGACAACAGCAAAAAAGTAGTCTTGCACATCTCTTTTGCTACCTTATCAACAAAGTATATAACATGATGTAGTTCCCAGTTCATGAGTATATGGATAGATAACATGACCGGTTTTAGCACGGAGTATCAGTGTTTAATCTACTAGGTCATTTCTATTTCCATATCTTTAATCAAGTTTTTAAGTGTCACAGTAAAGTACTTTCCTAGATTAGTTTACAGAAAAAGCAGAGCCAATAAAGTTCTATATTAAGCTTACAATAAAACTCTTGTTATCTTGGACTGGTATTTCACCTGCAGACCTATAATTGTTGAAATGCAGAATGTTTCTCACTTCGAAATGTAAGTATATATGCTGATATGTACAGGAGACTAGATCTGCAAATAAATCAGTGCAATTCCACTTCTGTCAGTTATTGAAAGGAGATGAAGTCCTGGCCATATGTTAGTATGTATGTTTATGTACTTGCAGCATACACACACTTTATATGTATGCATGTGTGTTATAAAATCGCTTGTCATGTAGCTATACAATCATGTATAATTGCTCTCTTCCACCAGCAAAATGTTCATTAGAATGGAATAATGGAAAACTCTTACATTCTTCAGAGATTAATTATTTCTGGTTATGAAGCACACCATGTTATAAAGCTTTCCTGGTTTTTAGGGTCTCTCCTGTTGAAAGAGAGTTAAGGTTATTTGTCTAAAATGCATCAGTGATAGAAATAAAAGACTTGATGTGGGGAGAAAAGATGGAAGTGTAACTTGGCTGAATTTGCCCATGGAGAATATTTTCAGTTAATATTGTGACTTTTAAAAGGTGGTATACTATTGAGAAATTGTTTGTAAAGCTTTCATACATACATGGTGCCTGGTATGTAAAATCTTCATCTCTGTGGTCTGAATCAGAGAAAGAGACCTGCACTTTGCTAATAGATCTCAAGATCTCCCTTCTTTGAACCATCTATTATTTCATAGCAATAGAAATAATAGAAAATAATAGGGAGAAAACACATTAGCTATTTACATGGAGGGTTGGTGGTATGGTCTGCAAAACCTTTTGAAGGGAGCAGAACTATTTGTATAATTTCAAGAAAAAAGGATTAAAAGAAGGATGATGCTGCTAGTCAAATGATCAGAGGATGTATCTTGAGAAAGAGGTATGTGTATCCAAACTACAAGTTTTCCAGACAGCTGTTTCCATTTTTGAAGTGTTTTTGGTTTGTTTGTTTCTTTCATTTTTCTAACATGTTTTTCTTTATCCATTATAAATATATTGTATATTATTCCCAAGAGGACAACAAGCCTAATTCTTTTTTCAGCTACACCTTCATAAACCAATATAATTCTGTTGCAATGAATGGATAGGGTGGTAGTTTTCATTTGCAAAAACAGCCTTGTTCCTGCAAAGGAAGGATATATGTTGTTCTTTGTGCTTCCTATTATCTATATTAAGCCTCTAGGCTACTTGTTACTTCTATTGTGATTGCTAATGCTTGTTCCTGTTTTGCACTCAGATTTTCTGTTGCAGGGTCTAGGCATAGATTGTTCTGTCTTGATATTAAGTGCTGGTGATATGCAATCAAATTTTGTACCTTCAGATCATTGTAAGTGACACTTAAGGAAATGATTCATCAACAGCACCTGCATTAAGGAACCTCACTAGTCTAACAGAGTCTTTGCTTTATACTACATTATAATCTTGAACTGTTCCACTGAAGCATGAGCCCTAAAACCTAAGAGAAAAAATGGAGAGCAGGACAGTCAAAGAGTGTTCGCAAAGATGATTCACACCTAAAGCTTGTTTCCAGATTAGAAGCAACATCTCTTCCTTTGTGTTTCTTCTTGGCTTCCTACAACTGCTAACTTCTGTATCTGGGCTTTTTCACTAATACACTCCAGAACAAGGCAGCAATTTATTAAATCCCTCGTTAGTATATGTATGTACCATATCATAGTTCCCTATAGACCTTTAGTTCCTTTTTCTTCTCCTCTCATCTTCTCACTTTACTCTAGACATGCCATTCAGGGCTAGCTTTCACCACTGTGACTCCTCATTTCCAGCAGCCACTGGCCCATCGCCTTCCTGCTGGTACAAAACTGAGCACCTTTAGGATGTGGTGCCTCCTGACATTATTGTGGGCTGAAGTACCACATAAGGGATGATTGATTTTATAGATATTTTTCTGAATATTTTGCCTCCTAGGAGTATAGAGAATTAAGAAATAAGGCCTATTTCAATAATGAAAGAAATGACCATTCTACATCTAAGTTGATCCTTAAGATTGTATGGCTCTAGTAAGGAGGCAAACTTTGTTGCTCGTGACAGATCTCATTAAGCAATGCAAAATGGAGTAGAACCATACATGCTTTGCTTTCCATTACAGCATACGTACTTCTGAAGTGGATATTATTTGTGCAATTTTCCTGTAGGCTAGGAAGTTTGCTGAAAAATCGAGATGAGCCTAAGTAAAACAAAATTGTAACTTCACCTCCTGTGAATAAAACTCATTATGTTCAAAAATCTTCAGAAATCTTGAGAGGATGCTAAGAAATTACATGCTCACAAAACAGCTGTAATGGTGAAGGCTCTGATTGTAGAAAAATTTAGTTATTTCAAAGTTTTGTAGCTGCAGGTTAAAAATTATAAATAATGTTGTCTTTTGTTGTTCACATTTTCAGAGTCTATCCTGGAGAGCTTACAAGCTATGCACCAAAGAGCATGTAACACCTCTTGAGTGGAACAGTTCGTATGAGTAGTATTTTGCAAGTTCAGAAGAACAGTTAAGATTGTTAGAGAGAAGAAAATGTCATTTTACCCTCTTTACAAATTGGTTAATGAGGTGCCAATGGATTAAGTAACTTCCAAATGTCATGTAAGTCTGTGGCAAAACTATGAAATGAAATTAGTTCTCCAAGGTGCACAGTCTAACAGTGGAACATTGTCTTTATTTCCATTCCCATGGTATTCCTATTATTTTATCTGGGCTTGCATAGACTCAAAATTCCTCCTAACCCTAGAAAATATATATATAACAAAATCTCTTAACAACCCAAACCTCTTGAATAACCCTTCCAACCTGTTTTCCTGAATGCTTTCCTGTCCCTTGAGTTACAGAAGCAAATTCTGCAGTAAGCATTCTTAATTGTGCAGGCTCTATTTTCATCAAAGAAAGCAAACCTCCATATTAGGAAACCTGAGGGAAAAAACTATTTGAAAGAGAAGAAGATATATTTCATATTGGAAAGATTTGCATGTGTTCAGTATTAGAAAGAGAGCTTTAGAGAAAGCTCATAAGACTCTGAGCATTCAGGCTGCACTGAGTTCCCCACTGGGGAGGTGATACTGCACTTGTTTAATATGTTATAAACACAAACTGGCTAGCACTTGCAGTATTTACATTGCACATTAGAAGTTTTAGTTTCCATAGGGAATTCCGAATTCCTTCTCTTATAGAACTGCTACACTCTGGGGAGACATAATAAGCCTCCTCTGTGATCAACAATGGCATGGAAACAGCAGGAGAAAGAAGTAACAGAAAACTTATTTGATCATTTAACCCACAAGCTCCAATTCTACAGGAATTGCTCTTTATGTATAGGGTGCTCTACTTCAGATCTGTAAGACTTCGTGAAAAAGACATCTGCCCTCACATATTCAGGGTATGCTTTCTTACTGCACTGTTATAAATTCTTCCTATTTCCTGAATGTGTGATTTCAATAATAAAATTCTTTTGTGTTTCATTTTTTCATGGTTACCTTTGCTGATAAGATCAATGCTTTTGACAGCTTTTTTTAAAAGTAGAAGGTAATCCTGTCATCCCAAACCATGTTCTACATCAGAGTAGAAAATATTTCTTGTTACACATGAAGCTGTGAAAATCAGATCAAATACGGGACATTGGAGTGGAAGAGTGGCTGTGAAAATTTGGATTCCTCAATCCTAATTTACAATCCTGACAACTGTTGCCCAGCTGTCACCTAGCTTCTGAGGTGCCTTTTTGAGACAGACCCCCCTACCATAGCCTATGTCAGCTGTTGGGACAGATGCCATTGGATCTGTCTATGCCCATTGGAGTTTCAGTATCCATGGGCATTCACAGGGCATCCCAGTGCTGGATGCCTCCACCATGTCTGCAGATGCTTCATGACATGGCATCCAAAACCTCAGCCAGGCTTTTCTGATGGCTTTTGTCTCATGGCTACGATGTATAAGCAGCATGTGACCTTTGCCATACCTCCCAGCAAAAATCTAACCCAACTCTTGCAAAGTCAGAAGACTTGGGCTTATTTATGCCTAAGGTGAGCTTCACCCCTCACCTACAATTCACTGACTTGTAAGGCTCCTTAAAATAGCTCAGCTGTTGAAGCTGATGTATAAACACCCTCGTTGCTATACTAAATGTAAATTATTACTTATCTAATATTTTTAAAGGCATAAATATGTGGCATTGCAAAATGGCATTTGTCAGGATAGTGTGTCTGAACTGAGTGATGTAAGCATTCAGTCTGCTGTGCTCCTAGAAACAAATTGAAGTGCTTTTGCACATCTCCTGTCTTGTGGTCTGTTTGCGGTTACTACAGTGACTTCTCTTTGTTCTGTTCTTGAGTGCTGTAAGAGTCAAGGGCTCATCTGTCATGTGCTATAGATAATCTCAAAAACACCTTAGCAGACAAGGTACGAACCCTAGGGCTGTTTATATTCATGAAAACTTTTCCTCACACAGAGGTCACATTGAGTAAGATAAACCAGTGTCATCAAATATGCAGCATACACTGCTACAGGGGTCTGGCACCGTAGGCTTAACACCTTTAGTGAGTTGCATCAAGGAGGACTCTTTCTGTCCTTAGCTTGATCATAAGTTTCAGGCAGCCAGCAGTCTTGTAGTTCAAATATAAATGAGAACATGGGTTACAACTATCCTCATTTCTCATTATTGAGGTAACAAAATGCATTTTCTCCTACCTGACTGCTTGATAGCTAAAGAGCAACTGATATACAGATAAAATGGTTCTAATATGGATATAATAAAATAGACATAATAAAATAGAAAAGCTTTCTGACAGCAGAGCCGCAGAGGACTGGCTTTCTGTAGTTGAAACCTGCAATACACACTTGATAAAGAATCAGGCAGTAGGTTGTGTTTATACCCACAGCAACAGCAGACATTTAAAAACCCATATAATAACTATACATTCACCAAGTATTTTCTGACTTGATCAGAGGAATGCCATTGGAAACCATGGAATATTTGCCTTAAGGTAACACCATTTTCAAAACCATTCAACATTTCCTGAAAATAAGAACTGGGGATGTCTGAGTATTTGCAGTATCCCCCTGTAATTCCTATGGCCAGCTTTCCCTTGATTTCATTGAGTTTTGGATTAGCTATTTTGTTATTTAAAACTGCTTTTAAAAGTCACTGCTGTATAAAGTCCTCACAAGTACACATATTGATATTTCTGTTTTGCATTTTATTATTGCTGTAAATAACTTCACACTATCACTGACACACTCTATTTCATTTTTAAATAGCTGAAATCCAAAACACCAGTGTGAATCGATTGTCTAACAAATATTTAGAGAAAAGCACTGGTTAGAACTCCTTAGAATAATAACAATGAAGAATTTAGCATGCATTTTTTGCCTCCACACTTGTTTTATTTTGTTAAATAGCCTATGTGGAGTACAATTTACTTTTCCATTTAAAATAATAATAATAATAATCCCTGTTCCATTCTGTTTTGGTTTGTGGGGTTCTGTTGTCATTTTATCCTAAAGTGCTGTTTCCTCACATTTGCATCTACCAGCCTTTTTAATGTGATATTCCATTTAAACTGCCTTTTAATTGTATGTGCTGCCTTGGCAGAACATGACTGATGTACTAGCATTAATTAGGGCTCCAGTCAGCAGCCTATGCCAGCTGGAAACTGAGAAACAAGCGTAAATTATTCTGTCATCAATCAGCTCGAAAATGTTTGAATCACTAATTAGTTTGCAATTTGGGTGACAGTTTATCTGACGCAGGCGGTGTCAGAAACTTCAGATCTTAGATGAATAATTTGCCAGCAACAAGCACATATTCCCTGCTTTTAAATACATGAAGGTTTATCTGCATGTTGAAAGGTGGCTCAGCAGTCTTCATTAACTTCCAACTGGGACTATGTAAATCAGGAATCAGTGTGAGGCACTTCAGTCTGTGGTGGCTTAGCAGATGATATTTAGAAAAAGAAAGCCTCTTTTCACTCTTTTTTTATTAATAATTCATAAACTGATAGACGAGAATATTTGGACTTTAACTGCTTAAAAAAAATATCACAATGGTAAAAAAAAAAAAAAGCAATCACCCCCTTTTACATGAAAATTAGTTGTGCTGCATCTTGCTGTTTAACTGATTTATTCTTCTCCACTGTCATGTGGCTGGAATGTTAAGCAGCAAGTGATTAGCCCTTGTCCTTTAAAGCAGGATCATTATTGGGGCTTTATTAAATGGCAGACTTGTGTTTCCATTTAAAGGATAAGGGGGGAAACAAGAAATCTCTAACAGGAAGCAAAAAAGGCTATTCATGTCTCAAAAGGAGAAATTATTCAACATTATAAATGCAATCAAGAGGGTCTTAACATCTGTGTTATTCTTATCTATAAGTCAAATAAGTCTGATATCTTGCAAGGTGTACAGTTGTTGTATGGCCCACAGAAAAATCAAAATTACCGAAACAATTTAGCAGGATAGTTGGTATCAATGAGCAGAGAGGCCCTCAGTGTTTTCAACCTACACATCCATACTTCTACATCTGAAAGATGTGTAGCTGATACAGACAGTGCAATTACAGGAACATGTAGGATACCTATTAACTGGACTACTGCCAGATACAAAAGGCAGGTGAGGATATGATTTTCAAGTTTTCTGCAGCTGGCAAAGGGAACACTCTCTGCACTCAAGACTCTGTAAGGTGAGAGAAGTGTGGGAAATGACATTGGGTAATTATGATTAGCTGGTGCCAATCTCTAAGTACATCACAGCAGTAGCATAGTAGTGCAGCTGTGAATAGGTGTATGTGAAAGGATTTGAAGTTATAAATCAGCAATGGCTGAGTCCTCCTCCCTTTTGTTTCACATACTTCTGCTCTCAAGTCCTATTTGTTATAGGTAGAACTAATGACTCCATGGTACTTAACATTTTAACACCTTATAAACATTATCTTAAAAACCTACTAAAATGTCTACTTTAGTGCATACTTTCCATATAGTAAGTAGACTCAAATATAAGCATTTATTTTCAGAAATTTCTAGGAAAAGTGAATGTTCTGCTTTGAAAAATAAAGTACTTAACAAAACATTCTTTTCTGAGTGCTAAAAATTGACATTTCTTTATTCTTTAGCTGCTTCACAGAGAGTTTTCACAATTACAGAAAATGTCTAAGTAAAGCAAAATAAAAGTGGACTGCACTTTTGTCATGCAAAAAACTGAAGTTTGTCAAGTTGTAAGGGCCTTACCCAGTTTCAATTCACCAAAAGAATAGATTTGATGGAAGTATGTTAGCTGTAGTTTTCAAAAATTCCCAGGCTACAGTCATCACAGTAAGGCTTTGTACATGATTGCCTTCAAATGAATAAGTGCCATGCAGGGAAGAAGGGAGGAGGAGAATGGCTTCATGCTGCCTGGGGTTATGAGCCATCTACCATGGTGGCTGTCACTGAATTGGGCACAGTGTTCTCTGTGGATGGCCCTTCACTGTGACCTCCATTTGCCGAGTGGCAAATAGTGGTCTGAACTGGGGAGTCCTGGCTGCTGACTGCCCCACCTTCAACCAGGATGGATGGAGCTGCATGTACATAATCACTCATTATGGAGAGTGGCCTACAAGACCAGGTTTTTAGGATATCAGATCAAGCACCCAACATTAATGACACTTCTGACCTTAGTCCCTCTGTCTCAGCTCTCTGTCAGCACAAGGAAGGAAAAATAGATGACTGTTTGTCAAGCACTTTCATGGACGATATAAAAGCACATGAAAAAATTAATGAGTCTGGCTTTAGAGTAAAGTTTGAACGGTGGTAAATAAACAAAGCTTTGGACCACACACTGCAGAATGGAGATAAAGCAAAATTGTGAATAGCTGCATACTCTGTGAGCCCTCCTCTAGCCATACACTGCGTAAGGCCGTGCAATCTGAACAAAAAAAAAAAAAAAAAAGAGGAAAAAAGGAGCTAAACTGGAAATTCTTTTGACAAAAACTTTTTAGTCCTTCCTTTGTTTTATCAGAAAATACCAGTTTCTTAAAACTTCCACTTTTTATGGAAATGCATTCATCTGAAAGAAGTTTTTCTTGAGACAAATTCCAGGGGTCAGCAGAGAATTTCTTGTCACAAACCACGCTGGAATGAGATAAACCCACAGGGGCAGACCTACTTCAGGGTGGTCACCGGCTTTCTGTTAAATGCAATGCAGCTGTACAAGATGCAGCTGCAAGGCAGGAGTAGATGACATCTGGAGGCAACATGTTTGCCAACAGCCCTACTCTCTCTTCTGCATCACATCTTCACTGTTATGTCCTATTTATTACAGACAGCTATGATGCTACCTATACCCTTTTTGACACTTCATACCCTGCTTTCCATGTCCCAGAGGAGGAGCTCTGTGAGTGTTCAAGTGCTGGAAATTGATTCCTTCTCTTCATCTTACTTTTTCTCTGCTCTTATTTTAAAAGGTCTAATTTTGCACCCTAAACATCATTTAAAACTAGTAAAGCAGTATTAAAAAGTAGAATTGCTGAATCACATAAATACTGTAATGCAAACAAATAGGGGACAACAAATGAGGAAATGTTAATTCTGTCATTTTCTCAATTTTGACTCTGATTCTTTAATGTGGAAAATACGCACACATGCACAAAGTCTGTAAACACTGGTAGAATGAGAATCTCTATAATCTGACAACTGCAAACTCTATGATATGTCTAAGAAATATAAAAATTACAAAGTGACTTCAAGCTAGTGCATACGGACTAAATATTTATATAGTGCAGCAGTGAGAAAAGACTTCACAAAATCACTGTCCTATTCTATATACAGAATCCCGGTTTCAAAATCTCTGCAAACTAAATGCGTGTTGACAGATGGGTGATGAGAATAGAAACAGTTTCTTCTCCTTAAAAGAGGAAAATGGCAACCAAGGCTTAAAAGAAAATAACACAGCAATGGCAAATGAGCAGTAATACAATGAGTCCTACATACTTCACTTTTTTCTTTATTTTCAAGAGGTGTAGGCAACCTCTATGCTATCACATTCAACTCTATTTTAAGAGGATTAGACATATTTTGTGTTTGTGTTCAACTTCTCTGAGTTTAAATAGTTCCAAAGGGGAAACAGTGACTACAGAACACTTCAGTGACAAAAATCAGGTGCATCAAAAGAATTTATTAAATGTATTCTGCTGTTGCATATATGATCTACAATCACATGGATTCTAACCAAACAATGTATATGACTAATCCAAGTTCCAGGGAGTAGATGGAGGTAAATTAGAATCATAGAATCACCAAGGATGGAAAAGACCTCCATCCTCCTCAACAGTCCACTGACTATATTTTCCCACTAAACTATGTTCCTTGGTATAACATCTAAATGTTTTTGAACACCTTCTGGGACAGTGACTCAATTCTCTCCCTGGGCAGCCTGTTCCAATACTTAAATCACTCCTTCAGAGAAGAAATGTTTCCTAATATCTAATCTGAACGTTCCCCTGGTGCAATGTAATTGTCTCTTGGCATAACACTAGTTACGAGAAGAAGCTGACACCCACCTTGCCACAACCTTCTTTCAAGTAGCACCTTCTCTTCTCCAGACTAAACAACCCCAGTTCCCTTAGCATCTTCTCATAAGAGCTGTGCTCCAGATCCCTCACCAACTTTGTTGCCCTTTTCTGGATATGCTTCAGGGCCTCAATGTCCTTCTTGCAGTGAGAGAACCAAAAGTGAATGCAGTACTCAAGGCGAGGCCTCAACAGAGATGAGCACAGGGCTGATCACTCCCCTGCTCCTGCACTGTTTCTGATACAAGCCAGGATGACATTGGCCTTCTTGGCCACAAAAACAACTGCTGGCTCATGTTTAGCAGAGTGTTTACCAACACCCCCAGGTCCATTTCTTCTACACAGTCTTCCAAATACTCTGTCCCAAATCTGTAGTGGTCCCTGGGGCTGTTGTGGCTAAAGGGCAGGACCTGGCACTTGATCATGTTGAACTTCATCCCACTGGCCTCAGCACAGCTATCCAGCCTCTCCAGATCCCTCCATAGGGCCTTACCACCACCAGGCAGATCAACACTTTCTGCTTACTTGTTGTCATCTGCAGAGACACTGAGTGTGCATTCAATCCCATATCCAGAACAACAATTAAGATATTAAACAGGACCGGCCCAGTACTGACCTGTGGGTTACTGGTTATGACCCATTACCAGCTGGATTTAACTCCGTTCACCACCAATCTCTGTGACCTACCTTTCTTGAACATTCTGGCTGGGCCTGATCCCCTGGTTGTTCCACATTTGCTGTGTGATCTCACTCAAGATGATCCACTCCATAACGTACTCTTGCCCCATGGTCAGGCTGACCTGGTAGAGAATCCCCTGATCCTTCTAATGACTATTCTTGATGAGAGTCACACTGGCAAGACGCCAATGCCTTGGGAGATCTCTGATTGACCAGAAATGCTGATAGATAGTAGAAAACAGACTGGCAATCACCTCCATCATCTCCCTCAGCAGCTTCAGATGGATCCCATCTGGCCCCATGGACTTGTGACAGTTCAGGTGGAGTGGTCTCTAACTTTCCACCTGAGTCATGGGGGGTTTATTCTGCTCCTCAACCCAGACTTCTAGGACAAGGGATAGAGTACCCAAAGGATAATTGGTCCGACTTTTTAAGGTAGAAGTAAAGGAGGCACTGAGAACCTCAGCCTTTTCCTTATCCTCAGTGGTCATGATCCCTGCCACATCCAGTAAAGGATGGAGATTCTTTTTAGCCCCCCTCTTACTGTTAAAATATTTGTAAAAAATTCTTTTGTTCTCTTTTACTACAGTGGCCAGTTTGAATTCAAGCTGGACTTCTGCATTTCTAATTTTATCCCTACTTGTCTTAGAAAATTCCTTTTATTCTCTCCAAGTTGTCTATCCCTTCTTTCACAAGAGGTAGATTATTTTTTATCATGGAATCTCAGAAAAGGTTCCCTGTTCATCTACACTGGTCTTATTTCCTGCTGTAGGCTGCTTCTGTCATTTTGATAATTTCTTCTTGAAAAGTGTCGAACATTCCTGGACCCCTTTACCTCTCAGGACTGAATACCAAAGGACCCTCTCTACCATTGTTCTAAATAGTTCAAAGTATGTCCTCTGGAAATCTAGAGGTTACAGTTTTGCTGGCTCCACTCCTGACTTTATCAAGAATTGAGAACTTCACTGTTTTGCGGTCACTCTGCTCAAGACCATTCCCAAACTCCACATAGGTTCATAGGATCATAGGTTCATTAGGTTGGAAAGGACCTATAAGATCATCTAGTCCAACCATCTTCCTGTCACTATCTCTACCCAACTACTAAATCAAATCCCTCAGCACCTCATCTAAACGCTTCCTGAACAGTGCTAGGGATGGTACCTCAACCACCTCCCTTGGCAGGCCATTCCAGTGCCTGACCACATTCAGAGAAAAAATGTTTCCTCAGGTCTAATCTAAGTCTTCCCTGGCGCAACTTGTGGCCATTCCCTCTTGTCATAAGTTCATAAGTTCATAAGTTCATAAGGTTGGAAAGGACCTACAAGATCATCTAGTCCTGTCATTATTTATCAGGGAGAAGAGGCCCACCCCCTCCTCACCACAACCCCCCTTCAGGAAGTGGTAGAGTGCAAGAAGGTCTCCTCTGAGCCTCCTCTTCTCCAGACTAAACAATCCCAGCTCCCTCAGCCGCTCCTCATAAGACTTGTGCTCCAGATCCCTCACCACTTTTGCTGCCTTTCTCTGAACACGCTCCAGGGCCTTAATGTCCTTCTTGTAGTGAGGGGCTCAAAACTGAACACAGTACTCGAGGTGTGGCCGTACCAGAGCTGAGTACAGGGGGATGATCACCTCCCTGCTCCTGCTGGCTACACTATTTCTAATACAGGCCAGGATGCTGTTGGCCTTCTTGGCCACCTGGGCACACTGCCGGCTCACGTTAAGCCGAGCATCAACCAACACCCCCAGGTCCTTTTCCTCTCTACATTCTTCAAGCCATTCTGCCCCAAACCTATAGCATTGCATGGGGTTATTGTGGCCAAAGTGCAGGACCCGGCACTTGGTCTTATTGAACCTCATCCCATTGAGCTCAGCCCAGCTGTTCAGCCTATCCAAATCCCTCTGAAGGGCCTCCCTACCCTCAGGCAGTTTGACACATCCTCCTAACATCTGCAAACTTAGGGTACACTCAATTCCCTCTTCTAGGTCATCAATAAAGATATTAAACAAGATGGGCCCCAATACTGACCCCTGGGGCACACCACTCGTAACGGGACACCAGCTGGACTTAACTCCATTAACCACTACCCTCTGGGCACAGCCCTCCAGCCAGTTCTCCACCCAGAGAAGAGTGTCCACACCACGGGCTGCCAGTTTCCTCAGGAGAATACTGTGGGATGCCATGTCAAAGGCTTTGCTGAAGTCCAGGTAGACTACATCAACAGCCTTTCCCTCATCTACCTGTCTGGTCACCCAGTCATAGAAGGAGATGAGGTTGGACAAGCACGACCTGCTCTTTGTGAACCCGTGCTGGCTGGGTCTGATCCCCTGGTTGCCATGCACATGTCGTGTGATCTCCCTCAAGATTATCTGCTCCATAACTTTCCCTGATACCGAGGTCAGGCTGACAGGCCTGTAGTTCCCCGGGTCTTCCTTACGGCCTTTCTTGTAGATGGGAGTCACATCGGCAAGCCTCCAATCTTGTGAGACCTCTCCTGATAACCAGGAATACTGATAGATGGCAGAAAACGGCTTGGCAATCACCTCTGCCAGCTCCCTCAGCACCCTTGGGTGGATCCCATCTGGTCCCATGGACTTGTGGCAGTTCAGATGGAGGAGTAGATCTCTGACTGTCTCTGCTTGGATCACAGGGGGTGTATTATGTGCTCCATCCCAGACTTCCAGGCCAGGGCAAGTACCCTGTGGACAACTGCTCTGTCTATTAAAGACAGATGTGAAGAAGGCATTGAGAACCTCAGCCTTTTCCTTATCCTCTGTGGTTACATTCCCTGCTGCATCAAGTAAAGAAGAGAAATTCTCCTTAGTTCTTCTCTTGCTGTTAATATATTTGTAAAAGGGTTTCCTGTTCTCCTTTACAGCAGTAGCCAGTCTAAGTTCAAGCTGGGCTTTAGCATTTCTAACTTTTTGCCTGCAAATCTTGGCAAGTTCTCTGTAGTCTCCCCAAGTAGCCTGTCCCATCTTCCAGAGGACATAGACTCTCCTTTTCTCTCGGAGTCTCAACAAAAGATCCCGGTTCATCCACACTGGTCTTTTTCTCCTCTGGCTCGACTTACAGGACTCAGGGACAGCCTGCTCCTGTGCCTTTAAGATTTCCATCTTGAGGAGCATCCAGGCTTCCTGGACCCCTTTACCCCTCAGGAGCAAGTCCCAAGGGACCCTTGCAACAAGCGTCCTGATCAGGTCAAAGTCTGCCCTCCGGAAGTCCAAGGTAGCAGTTTTGCTAGTCACCCTCTTGACGTCACCAAGAATAGCAAACTCCACCATTTCATGGTCACTCTGGCCAAGACAATCTTCAACCTTCACATCTCCTACTAGTCCTTCCCTGTTAGTGAAGAGTAGGTCTAGCAAGGCGTCTCCCCTGGTAGGCTCTTGCACCAGCTGTGTCAGGAAGCAGTCATCCACACATTCTAGAAATCTCATGGACTGCTTCCTCTGTGCAGTATTATATTTCCAGCATATGTCAGGGAAGTTGAAGTCCCCCATGAGAACGAGTGCTGGCCATTGTGCAACATCTACTAGTTGTTTATAGAACACCTCGTCTATTTCTTCATCCTGACTAGGTGGTCTATAACAGACCCCCACCACGATGTCACTCCTAAAGACCATCCCCCTGATCCTTATCCATAGAGACCTACTTTATCATTTCCAACCTCAAGCTCTTCAACATCAAAACACTCTTTGATATAGAGAGCTATGCCACCACCCTTTCTTCCCTGTCTATCCCTTCTGAAGAGCTTGTAGCCATCAATCCCAGTATTCCAGTCATGGGAGAGGTCCCACCATGTTTCTGTAATAGCCACAAGGTCATAGTTAGCCTGCCTCACAATGGCTTCAAGCTCTTCTTGTTTATTGCCCATGCTGCGTGCATTGGTGTAGATGCACTTCAGCTGAGATATATGCTTCACCCCTTTCTCTAGCACAGCTTCCTTAGGCTCTTTACTGGTGAGCCCTGTTTTATCCCCTTCCCCCGTCACAGCTAGTTTAAAGCTCTCTCAATGAGTCCAGCTAGCTCCTGTACTAGGATTCATTTCCCCCTTTGAGACAGGTGCATTCCATCAACAGGTAACAGACCAGGAGCCGAGTAAACTGCCCCATGATCAAAAAACCCGAAGTGTCTGTCTCTACACCAGCCTCTCAGCCAATTATTCATCACCTGTGTTTTCCTAGCCCATTCTGTCCCCTTCACTGCCCCAGAAGTTATGGGAGCAAACACCACTTGTGCTCCCACCCCTTGAACTAATCGCCCTAAACCCCTGAAATCTCTTTTCATAGTTCGCAGACTTCTCTGAGTTATTTCATTGCAGTCTGCCGAAACTACGAGTAACGGGTAGTAGTTGGTCGGGCGTATCAAATCTGGGAGTCTTCTAGCAATGTCCCTGATCCAGGCCCCAGGGAGACAGCACACTTCCCTGCGGTTGGGGTCTGGTCTGCAAATGGGGCCTTCGGTTCCCTTTAGAAGGGAGCCACCCACTACGATCACCTTCCTTTCTTTCTTAGTAGTAGGAGTCTCAATGCACGGAGTTGACTGCCTTGCCATTGGTGACCTCCTGCGGGAATCTTCCTGCACTTCACCCCTTATCACCTCTTCAACATCCAATGCTGCAAACCTATTGCTTAGGGGGATCTGGGGACACAGGGGAGGCAGAGGGGGAGATTGCCCACAGTACCGAGCAGGGTACCGAGCAGGGACTCTCTGCCAGCCCTCCCCATCCCTCAGATATCCCCCTTCTGCCCTACGGGGACAGGTCAGGGAGTCCACCACCAATTGTGGGGGATCTCCCCGGTGCCTTTCTCTCTGGCACTCTAGGGAGCTACTCCACCAGTCAATCTCCCGCTCACAGTCCCTGATGGCCCTCAGTCTCTCAACCTCCTCTTTCAGTTCTGCCACCATGCTAAGCAGATCTTCCACCTTCTCACACCTTGCACAGGAGAACTGCTTGCCACCCTCATCCAGCAGTAGCAGGCTCTGGCACTCCTTGCATCTACCAGCAATCCTCTGCAAACAGTGGGTCTAGTAGGGTGCATCCTCTGGTAGGCTTCCTAACCAAGTGCATCAGGAAGTTATCTTCCACACACTCTAGAAATCTTCTAGACTGCTTCTTCTGCTCTGTAGAACATTTCTGTAGTATACTCTGAAATATGTATCATGGAAGTTGAAGTCTCCCATGAGAACAAAGGCTGGAGATAGCACAACTTCTGCAAGTTGCCTGTAGAATACTTCATCCGTGTCTTCATCCTGGTTAGGCAGTCTATAACAGAGTTCCAAAAGGAAGTCAGCTTTGTTGGCCCTTCCCCTGGTCCTTTCTCATAGAAACTCAACCTCTTCATTCCCAGTCCTGAGCTCAGCAACACTGAAACTCTAACAGAGAGCCAAGCTACTGACCCTCCTCCCTTCCTACCTAGCCTAACCCAGCTTAAGAGTCAGCACTCCAGTCCTGGGAGTGATCCCACACTGTTTCAGTAATGGTCACTAAATCATAGTTTGCCTGCCGCACAGTGGCTCCCAGCTCCTCCTATTTGTTGCACATGCTGAATATATTGGTGTAGATGCACTTCACCTGAGCCATCTGCCTCTCCCAACCCTGTCATCGTTCCCTCAGGCTTGTCTCTAACTAACCTCACTTTATCCCCTTCCTCTTTCATGCCTAATTTAAAGCCCTCTCAGTGAGCCTTGCCAGTTCCTGGGATAGGAATCAATTTCCCTCTTCGAGACAAGTGTGACCCATCTGCAGCCATCACAGGCCAGGTGCTGAGTAAACTATCCCCATAATTAAAAAAAAATAAAATCCTGTGATTGCAAAAAACCTCTTAGTCATGTATTTATCAGACAGGTTTTCCTGATCCCCTCAGTATCCCTCACTATTTCTGAAGAGAAATAGGAAAACACAGTCTATAGTCCTGAAATGATAATGGTAAATTAGTAAAGTTATACAAACTCCAGGGAAGGTAAATTAGGGTAGGAAAGGTTATACAACTTCTCTCTTCATTGTGTTTGTTGTAAGCTGGGGTGGGAAGAGGAGGGAGAATAATGCAGTCTCAGAATAGGTAGGCTGGTGAACATCCAGACGTTGTTCTCCAGCATCCTGATTTTACACCCTTTTTACATGTGATTTACCTTGATAAGCTAGGGAAGCCAAATATTTACAGATTATACAAACTAAGATATAAGCAGAGACGTGAAAAACGTGTGACTTTACGGAAAAGCAGGGAAACTTCTGTTAGTCTCTCAAGACCTCATTTTCATTTCCCAGAAATGTGCGGTATCATTTCTAGGTTAAATGTCACACAATTTTTTGGTCCCTGTGTCTTTGAGGCATTTTCTCCTTATCTTGATGACTTCTGGTCATAGCTCTGGCCCTTGACATTAGTACTGCGACACACATTGTTAAGCATAGATAAGGAGACTGGAAGCATTTGAAGGTAGATGGACTGACAAATGCATAGCTGCAGTCTTATCCAATCTGTATTTTTAGGGGCAGTTCTCCATATCAACCAGGGGATGGCTACTGGACCTTCACCCTCTCCTGTTCTCTGGTCTTGCACAACCTCTCCCCTTCTTCAGCAGGCTATGCCTGAGCCATACTCCACAGGGTCACAGGAGGGTAAAGTAGAAAGTGACAGTCCCCTTCCTCTCTCAGCTGGCCACCTCTTTTTTGATGCAGACCAGGATACCATTGGCTTTCTGGGCTGAAGGGCACACTGCTGGATCATGTCCAGCTTTCTGTTCATTAGGACTCCCAAATTCTTCTCCACAGGGTGGCTCTCAGTGAGTTCCCACAGTCTGTGCACATATTTGGGATTGCTCTGACGCAAGTGCAAAATCCTGCACTTGGCCTTATTGAACCTCATTTGATTCTCATGGGCCCACTTTTCAAGCTTATCTAGGTCCCTCTGGATGGCATTCTTCTCTATACTGCATCAAATTCACCACTCAGCTTGTTGTCATCAGTGAACTTGCTGAGAGTACACTCGATACCATCTTTGTCACTGATAAAGATGCTAAAATATATAGGTCATAAAACAGAGCCCTGTGGGATATCACATGTGTTGGCCTACACCTGAACATAGATCCATTGACAATAACCTTCTGCCTATGATCATGCAACTAATTATTTGTCCACCAAACTTCCACCTTCACACCCATATCTCTCCAGTTTAGAAATAAGGTTGTGGTGCAGGACCTTGTCAAAGGCCTTGCGTAAGTCCACTGGTTGTTCTTCTTTTCTTCTTTTATCCAAAAAAATTGTCACTTCATCAAAGAAATGAAGCCATGGTGACTGTCTTAGATCACCTCCTCATCTTGCATGTGCCATAATGTATCTTCAAGAAGAATCTGCTCCATGATCTTCCCAGACACACACATGAGGCTCACAAGCCTGTAGTTTCCTGGGTCTGGGTCTTCCATTTTCTCCTTTTAAAAATGGGACTGAAGTTTCCATTTTTTTTTCCAGTCACTAAGGTCTTTGCCTTACAGCCATGCCTTTTAAAAAACGGTGGAGTGGCTTGGCAACTACATCAGATAGTTCCTTTAGGACCCTAAGAAGTATATTGTATAGCCCCTATATGAAGAATCTTGGGCACAACAGGATGTGTTTTATTTTGACTTTAAATGCTCACATTTAGCTCTATGAAAACAAGAACTAGAGGAAAATTATTTTTCTTTTATTTCCTCTTTTTTTGAAAACAAGATGAGGTCAGAAAATCCAGAATTATGACATCATCAGAAGCTGGCATTGTAGATATTGTCCTGCAGCTGTAGAAAGGGGCTCAGCAGCATCTCTGTTTAGTTCAGCTAGAAGAAATTAATTTCCAGAGATTACTGCTATGTTATCTCAGGACATGTTGCTGAACAAAATCATAATGAGATCAAAGAAGAGGGACAAGTTAAAGTAATAAAAATGGATTGTTCAGTATCACTGAGATCAAATTTTTGTCATATCATTTCTTACTGCTTCCTTGGTAGTTCCTTCAAGGATTTTGAAATACTTTGAACTTCTTTAGTCTTGTTTTTGTGAGGCTTTATTTCTTTTCTTTGCTTTCTTATATTGATATTTCTATGCGGTGGAATTTCTATTGTTATTCACCACCTGGCATGAATTGTCACTGCTGGGGAAGAGGAGTGCCAGGTAAAGGGTTAGTATCTGCTTATCCATTACAGAGAAATTTGCCAAGAAAATAGCAAATTTAATTTTCAAAACTACAGTTTCAGAATGAAACATGGTTGTTTAAATCAAATGCATTCCAGGTGGAATACAGTACAAAGTTTTTGTCTTGTAATTCATTCTTTATTCTAGCTACTTCATAACATTTTAGTAGTAAAAATTGGATGAGGACAATGGATGGAGAAGAGGAAATCTTAATCCTGAGCAAATACTGAGCAAATCCTGAGCAAAAAAATTAAGGGAAGTAAGTCAGAAATCAATGTGAGCCTTACTGTAGTGACCTTTGCATTAGGAAGACAGCTGACGTAGCTAATGTGTTCAAGTAGACCAGCATTACACTTTTCAGGAGAGCATCTCCAGTGGAAGACCAATCTTAGGATCAAAAGGAGGACATGAGTTTAGGTGAGCTGTGAATTAGTTTTGGATGAATGCTTCATATACAAGCCTTTGCCCTTCAGAGGCCCTCAGTAGTCATCGGGCATTTGCAGAGTGTGGTAAGTAGCTGAATTTCCTATCTGATTACAGGACTGGGACCAAAATGCTCTTAACTTGACAGTGAACTCTGTTTGAAAAGTTGAGTTTCTCCATTTCCTGCTCTGATCCTGTTTAGAGGGAATAAAGTTACTCACTTCTATTTTCTTCTCCATCCTAAACACTTCTCACCCTAAATTGCATAAGTATCACATGATTAGTTTGAATAAAAGGAGTTCAGTGCACTTTTTCATAAGAGAAGAGTGTCATACTGATATGAGGGTCCTACAGCTGTCCAGGGTTCCCTGAAGTGACTAATTCCTGTTCATTTTTCTTTACCTTTTTTAGGAGAGAAAGGTCTTTCTTTAACTTTCTGGAGATGGCTTTCTTCTTGGTGAAGATGCATGTCTGGCTACTTGAAGTTTGCGTGGAGCCAAACGCTTTATTTTTGTGGATAAATATTATGAATATGCTTTTGTTTGTTTGTTTTGTTTTCATTTCAAGGAAATGTTAAAACATTCTAAAGCACTGTTAAACTAAAATCAGTGATAAAGGTGCAGTTGGCTTTTTTGAGGATATAACACTATTTTAGAAATTGTCTCCTGTATCTTATATATTCTGGCTTTTTTACCTTGGACAGTTATTAGCTGTAATTGTTAAATTATTCACTGATACTTAACAAAATGTACTCCTGGAAAACCTTCTAATCAACTGCCAGCATTTCTGGGATGGAAGTAATCAGCAGTGAATATGTTCAAAGACTGAGATTTTCAAGCAGCAGTGAGGGAGTCAGACACCTAATTAAACTGAATGAGAATAAGACATTTATATCTTTCAGAGCAGCTTTAAAAATCCCAGCCTTGAGCGTTGTTTTCTTGCAGGTTTCACCACAGATGTTCTTATCTAATTCTGGATGCTTTCCATTTTCTCTTATTCAGGTGGACAGAAAGGGTCAATCTTTATGTCTGGTGTTCTTGGAGTCTTTATCACCTCTCTATCATCACTCATTCAACACATTTTCTAATGGATTTTCCTCACTTACCCTTATGCTCCTTGGTCAGAGTGTTTAAGGCCATTGGGATGACTTGATCTTTGTATGTGAACTCCTTCACTGCCCTCTTTAAATTTTAATGCACATCCATTGGATGCTGCTCAGGGAGCTGAGTATTGATTGTGTGATCTTGTAATGTACTTTATACTAAAAAATAAAAATAAAACCTATATCTTTTAGTTTTCCATTTGTCTCTGCTGGCTTGAAGTAATTGGTAAGTTACTAAATGAAAAATTAAGTTTCTCTGAACCAGAGAGAAGTTTCCTGCACTTCACTGTTATTCGAACTCTGGTACTGGGTCATTATGACCAAGGTGTTTTTTTGTGTTAGTTTGATTTTTTTGTTTGTTTGTTTGTTTTGTCATAATGATTATCCAAAACAGCTCCTCTCAATACTTCTGGTGCATCAGATATTGAAATGAGATTTGAAGCTGGGCATTTTTTTATTTGTAGTTGTAGGAGGACCTTGTGCCTTTTGAATATACCAAAATTAAGCCTTGGTCATTTACTATTGAGAACTAAGATTCATTGTAGTTTTCTCAGCTTGTTCTTGTCAGGTAGTATATACTATTTCAACTCTTGTCTTTTTTACCTCTCTTAGAAAGAGGCAAATCTAAAAAATGGGCTTGTTTTGGTTGTTTATTTGTTTGGGTTGGGGATAGGGAGATATCAGTGAAAGATGTTTTCAGTCTTTTTCATTTGTTTTTGTTTTTTTTCTTCTTTTAAAGATGAAGAGTGCTTACTACTTCTCTGAAAGTCCTTGATGTCATTAGGATTGAGTATTTCCTTAATTTAAAACTACAAATGTTAAGATCTTTTGGCAATTCAGCGATCATGTCACTGCTGATGACACCCTACCTACCTTTCTACCTACTACAGTATCTGCCATGAAATGAAACTCACTGGTATGGATATCTCAACAGGAACTAATAAAATCCCGTTTCTTCCTCCTATCAACTCGTATTTCATCTACTTATTCAAAACTCATTCTGGACTGTTTTGAAAACTATTAAGATTTTTCTACATTCATATAAGCACCAATAAGACTGCCTTGTACATGATCTGAAATGCAACTTTTAGGTTTTTGGGTTTTTTTCTACTAGTTTTAAAAAAATCAGCTGGTATATTTTATTATTTATGAAATGATGAACTACAAACCCTTGAAAATACTTGGCATCAGATATATATGCTCCATTATACAGATACATATATATTTTTTCCTTTTAATACTCATTTTACCCTTTTGTTTGCAAGGAATACAACACCATTTGTGAAAGGGCTTTTTAAAATTCCATGGCTTATGTATTTCTTTATCATTCTAAGAGCTGTATGGCAATCTGTAAACAGGCTCTCCCCAAGATGAAACTGAGTAAATGATGGCACAGAATTTTAAAAAATTTTTCTCAGAAAGTCAAGTATATAGTATAATGTGCTCTATCTAAGTGCTTTTGTTGAATGCATTTTTTAAATTATGAGTGATAAGCAACGCTTTCAGAAAAAAATATAAGTATTTTAGATTCACATTTTGCCAATATATACTTTTGTTCTTATATCCTCTTCAAAAGCCAGCAAAAAATAATAATCTTGTCTGTAGCACCAGGTCTTCATTTAGTGCAACTTAGCCCAGATCAATGGTTAATAAGATATTATGTGAGGATCTGATCCCCATTCTAATCAAGTTTGAAGACCATCACTGGTGAAGGAGGTAGTTATAATCTAGTCAACTTGATCAGTCATATGAATCATTTAGCAGCAAATTTTAAATTTAAGAATCTGAAAAATATAATGTGTCATGAAGCTTTAATGTATATAAACAAAGTCTGATGTCATGGAGAAGTGAATAAGGTGGCAATAGAATAAATTCTTGAAATATAACTGGAAAGTCTGATTTAGTGTTGAACATTGTATGCACTAAGACATTACAGGGAACGTAGAGAAGTCACTAAAACAGATAATAATAAAGACTGAAATTCTCAAAAAAAAAAACCAAAAAATAAACCTGTGGATTTAAATCTAGATTCAGGAAGAATAGAGTTTTAATAATGCTTAAGCCCCCTGCAGTGTCTGAAAAAATTAACCTAATTTTCTGAAGTATGTTGGTTAAACAGCTACCAAAATGAGATATATAAGAGTAGCTCATTTTCTTACATATGATGATGTAGAACCATGGAATCATAGAACCCTTTGAGTTGGAAGCGTCTTTTAAAGGTTGTCTAGACCAAGTCTCCTGCAATGAACAGGGATATCCACAGCTTTATCAGGTTGCCCAGGGCCTGATCCAGCCTTGCCTTGAAGGTCTCCACACATGGGGCACCCACCACATCTCTGGGCAGCCTGTTCCAATGTATCACCACCTTCACTGTAAAAGGCTTTTTCCATACACCTAACCTAAATCTACCCTCTTTAAGCTTGAAACTATTTCCCCTTGTTCTGTCACCACAGACTATGCTAAAGAGTTTGTCCCCTTCTTTCCAGTATTTTCCCCTAAAAGTCTGCTAACATTTCACTTTGGAGCCTTCTCCAGGCTGAACAGCCTCAGCTTTTTTGGCCTGTCTTCGTGGGAGTGTTTTTCGATTCCATGGATCATTTTTGCCGCTTTCCTGTTTGTGCTCCAACACATCCATGTCTCACCTGTACTGAGGATTCCACATCTGGACACAGTAGTCCAGATGAGGCCTCACCAATACAGAGTAGAGGGAGAGGATCACCACCACTGACTGCTGGCCATGCTTCATTTGAGGCAGAGTGGGATACTGCTGGCTTTCTGGGCTGTGAAGACATATTGCTGGCTTGTGTCCAGCTTTCCATCCACCAGTACCTCCAGACCTTTTTAGGCAGGGCTGTGCTCAATCCTTCTATCTCCCAGCTTCTTCTATCTCCCACTTGGTAGTGGATGTTGTCTCGACCCAGGTGTAAGAACTTGCAGTTGCATTTGTTGAACTTCAAGAGGTTCTCTTGGGTCCACTGCTCAAGACTGGATAGCATCCAATCTCTCTGCTGAGTCAGCAGTACCCCATAGCTTGGTGTCATCACAAACTTGCTGAGGGCACATATTAAAGCATCAACCCCTAAGGGATACCACACATCACTGATCTCCAGCCAGACATTGAGCCATTAACCACCTCTCTCTGGACTTGATCCTGCAACTAGTTCTTCTTTCACTGAACAGTCCACCCACCAAATCCATATCTTTCTGATCTGGAGACAAGGATGTTGTGAGGTACCGTGTCAAAGGCCTCACTGAAGTCCAGATAGATGACATCAATGGCTTTTCCCCTGTCCATTGATTCAGTGTTATAATCAGAAAAGGCCATTAGGTTGGTTGATATATTACATGGAAACATCCACATGGACTTAAGCTTCAAGAGGGACTAAGATGATGACATACAAAACAGAAAAAAAAAAATTTTCTTTTTTATTCAGATATTGACATTGACATGGGACATTGTTTAGCCATATAAACTTACTGCCTTATCCAGAGGAGCTTCAGCTATTTATCACAGCATTTAAAAAATATATATTTTGGAAATTATTACAGAAAATATATCGCAAGCATCCTTTCCTTTATAAAGGACATAAAGGACAGAGACAATCTGGGTCTTCTCATAAATATTTAATTGAACAGTATTATTTACAATAATTTCTCTGATAGTAATAGAACATACAAAAAGGAATAAATGTATATTTAGATGCTATTTTGTCCACAGTAATAGCAAATCTATACTGAACTTTCTTTGAGCTCTAAGTCAGATGATCAGAGCCTTAACCACTCCTTCAAACATAGGCCATTACAACCATTGAGTGGATCCTACTAAGTGGAAAATATTTTAAATGTACCATGGAAGGTTTATATGCTTGGACTGTGATGCATCAGTAGAAGAAATTTGATTCTGAATCAAAATAAATACCTAAGCAAAGCCATAGCAGGGTTTTCTGGACCCTAGGGCATCATTTCTTCTTCTCTTGTAGGTAGGGTTGTAATCATATCAGGATATAACCATTCTTTCTCCTTTCATCTACACTGTGTTTATCTTTTTATCCTCTATGGAAACAGCTATGTTAAGGTTTCACACATAGAGTTGTCCCCCCTCTGGGACACTTTCATACCTTTTCTTCCTACAGCTCTGTCTAGATATTTAACTACAGGTAATAACATAATGAGTACAAGAGAATGTCAAGAATGTCTCTTGAATTTCAGAAAGGTACTTAAGTACACTGTAGAGAGAATGTGTGTGGCTATGGTCCACTGTTTCTAAAGTTAAAGAAGAAAAAATAATGAACAATTACACCATTGTAACTGTTTCATTTAAGTGAAGATCTGAAGTAACTTTTGTCCTTTATAGAGAGCTTTACATAAAAAGCCAATTTTTTTTTTTTTTTTTTTTTTTTAGTATTCATAGGAATATCATTGTATGAAAATTTCTGTGCCACAACGAAGTTATCAGTGACAAATGGTGGTTGCTCAGCTGTACTGATGATTATTTCTAGCATGATCAGGTAAGGCTTCCCTGTGCAGAGCAGTATGTGAGCATTTGATTCAGATATTGAACACTCAATCTACTGAAACAAGGCAGCTGAATATTCTCTCCTTTTTTTTTTTTTTTTTTTTTTTTTTTTGATCTATGAGGAGTAAGATTGCTACTGTTCTTAGTTCATTTTTTTATGTTATATTGACACATTGGTCAGATGGGCAGTTTCAGCAGTGAAACTAGAGATGCCTGTATATGTTTTCTCTCTAGTATTAACATTATTACAGGTATGCAGCTCAACCATAACTCAAAAGCATATAAGAACTCATTCTAACAGTAATATATTTTGATTTAATAAAACTAAAGCAGTAAAGTTCAGATTGATGTGTATGATATGCAAACTTTTCTGTCTTTTCCAAACAAACTAATTGAAGAAATGAAGACACTGAAGGTAGCTTATAAAGAAATCCTTCTTTTGGTCAGAATTAATTGGTAGAATACTTCATCATGTGATGATATGTTCAGTCACAGCAAAGTGCTCCACACTGGCAGAGCTCTGCCATATTTTCTATGCCTTCCCTGTCCACAGAAAGCTCTCTGTAGAATGCTGATTTTCATTTGGTCTGTGTGTTTCAGGAATAAATTCTCACACAATTTCTAGAAGTGAAAGAAAATTCTTGTAGGGCATGTATTTCATGTTAAAGAAGCAATGTGAAGTGTAGGCTTTAGATTACATGCTATTCTACATCAGAAGATGTTCAATGTTGCTCAGTCCTGAGCCCAAAGAAACAAAAGTTTTCAGAGTAATTTGTGAAAAGGGAATCTTGACCTACCAGAAATAAAATTCTGACACTTCCTTTTTTGCACCGTGATACATGAATGGTGGCAAGTACAGCAGTTTTTTATGTGCAAACTGACACTCAGCAAGTTTTTGACTGTTGCTTTACCAGTCTTCAGTGTAACTTGAGGCAGCTGAAAAAGTTATCCCGTATAACTAGGTAGGTTTTTTGCTTTAGAGACTAGCACATCAGTTTGGCCCCTGTTGCCTATCCTTGCCATTTTTTATTTATTTATTTATTAATAAATACACATTTTTACATACTTTTACGTACTTATCCTTTCAGACTATCACAGCAAAACTTTCATACACAGCCAGGTCATCCCCTTATATGTTGATCATTACAAAATAGCCTAGAAGGTGAGTTGGTCCAGTCTTCACTTCTGATTTCCTCATCTGGAAATGATATTAGCTCCGTTAAGTACAGTGAAAGAATAAGAATCCTATTGCAAAATGAAATGTAGACTACTTTCATAGGCAACTTTTAGGTATACCATTTAAAGTTATCTGGCCACTCTTTTTTTTTTTTTTTTTTTCCCCAGTATCGTTATCACTTTCTACTATTCAGTAGACTAAGAGGACTGAGTTCTTCACCTTACTCACAGCTGTGAACATTCAGCTTGTTGCAGTTTAGTACTTTCACCACATAAATACAATGCACACTTAGTGTCTTCCACTGAAAAGTTTGATTTGTAAATTGTCTGGACAAATTGACAAAGCCAATGCAAGCAGTGACAGGAAAAACTGAAAAATTGATTCTTCTAAAGCATGCCTTCCATAACTACAGCTGCTTTTAGTCTTCTGCTGCCTCTTTGCTCCATTCAGTGGTACCTGAAAACTCCTGCAGCAGGTGCTCACCATCCTCTCCTAACAACTTGAGTGATATGTTCACATTGAGCCTTTTCTATACGCTGAATGAGTCCAAGGTCTGATGAAAGTAAATGTAGAATCGTTTAATTACTATGCTTATGTGAGCTAAATTGAAATTATTCTAGTAACAATAATGTTTATATTTCTTCACTTATGAATGCCTATAATTATTCTTTAAAAGAGTATTATACATGTGATTTTGTGAAGTTTTCAGAAGCATCCTAAAGCATTACCATCTCTGTCCTTTAATTCCCTAAAAATCAGTTATCAAACTAAGACTTGAAAGGATTTACCTTCCCAGACATGCCTCACTGAAGCCAGGTGGCAGTAATAGCTTTCACTTCTGTTGTATATAATGGCAGAAAAAGTCTGGTTTGCTCTTCAAAGGAAGAGTGGAGGCATAGTCTCATTGTCATTCTACTACACTGACAAGATTTTTCTCAAATTCTCAAACTCAATGGCTGCTTCTCCTCTGTGACTGTATGCTCTATCATTGAGCACACAGTTTTAGTTCTACTTGTCTCCTCCAAATGGTCTGTAATGACAGTCTTGAATGAACGTTCTTGATGTCCATTCCTGCTCCATCCTGGCCACCTGCCACCTTTGACTCCTTTTTGATACTTCTTCAAGGAGTTTTCTTCTCTATTTTCTGTTTCTCTTCTAGATCTAGGAGATTAAGCTACAAGTGCATGAGTAAAGAGTAAATGCCTCAAACATCCCCAGGTTTGGGAATTTTAACTGCAGAAACTGAAGAAAATGTCTTCTGTGCACACTTGACATGGATTTTTTGAAGACTTTCATGTTGACCAAATGTGTTAAATAAATTTCTGTGAGGTGTTCACAATCTGCCACTGTTCAAGTACCTATACAAAATATTTTCATAAGCACTCAAAGCATTTTGTCTAAACTTGGTTGCCATCATGAGGAAGTTGATACTAAGGTATAACTTCAACCCCAAGTTGGACAATATTAATATTGATTTTATAGGTGGAAGTACTAAGCAATTCTAGCAATAGAAAATAGTAACAAGAGCCCCCTGACTCTTTCATCTGGTCCCTGTAATACAATTCACCCTGTACATCTACAGTAAGAAGCAGGAAGGAAGATGTTGGTTAAAGGGGACTCTCATTCACTGTGTTGGTGTTTGCTTCATGGTATCTGATGTGATTTACATGAAGCAGCATTCCTGGCTGCCAAAGGGATGCAGTAGTTCATGTGTTTAACTAGAACTGCTTGGCGTAGGATGCAAAGGGAAATAAATCTCTTATACACATTGAAGTGAGAGCCTTAAAAGTTTCCCTACTTCCACTAAACATTTTATTTTCAATCTTGCTAAAGGATGACAGTGTTGGACTCAGCTCTAAGTTTTAATTGAGATTGCTATTCTTAAGCTTGAAGCTGGGCTTAAGACAAGATGGCCGATACATTTATGGCATGGATGGCTTCTGCAATAGAAAAAAAATAATACCCCACAGTCAGTATGTTAAGCTGCATATGCCAACAAGCAAACCTTTTAATTAGAGACTTTGACACTGATTCAGATAATTTATCTACACACTGGAAATCACATTCAACTACACCACTCTTCCACAACAGAAAGCAGAGTGTTTTTTTTTGTTTTGTTTTTGTTTTGTTGTGTTTTTTTCTTTTTTTTCCCTCAGGGTTTTCAGGGCCAGAAAATAATTCCTTATTCATCTTAGGCTGTGTTAGATATCTCAGCAGTCATATAGCCATTCCTTAAACAGCATAAATCTCTGTACTCCACTATTTAGTGCAAGTGAAAGTGAGCAAACAGGGAACTAGAAAATGAGAAATTTAGAACTTATTCCAGTGGTGCATTTGAGTTGGCAATTTATAGTTGTCTACTATGAGGTTTAATGATACTTTGTGTTTCAAAGCCAAGAAAAGTTAAATAAAATTTATCTGATTTAGTATGGTTAGGCAATATGATCAGCCAAGGCACACTATTTCATTAAGAAGTACCCTGGTGGCACTAACAACAGTATCAATTATAGAAATGTTAGTAACAACAAAAACATTCAATTTCCCAACAAAGGTCAACAGTAAATCTATCTCAAATATGTAAGACTCATAAAAGTAATGAGTTTGCTACTGTGATTGAAACAGATGTTCACAAAATCAGCATTTAAACTTGAAGACACCATAAAATAAATGAGGACAGGATTAATTTAACAAGCTATCTCAAGAGCATTTTTCCTGTAAAATAAATGAAAATAGAACCCAAAGAACTGGGTAAAATTTTTTCCACTAGATAAGCTTGATGACAGTAATATAGATCTGTATGTGCAGCTGGTGGCAGAATCTTATATGATTTAACAGGAGAAAGAGCAACTATTAATAAAGTTGTCTATCTTGTTGTTATATAAGAATGGTAAACAAGCCTTGTTCTCTCTGCACAACTTTCACATTGACTCAACTCCTCCAACATCATACCTATATAAGTATTAGAAAACAGAAATCAGCAGAATCAGATCATGTTTTAACAGAAGAGCCCAAAACATGTCTTCAAATCCAGTATATCTCTATTCTACCTTCAACAAAGCTTCTATTGTTTTTTTCCTTCCTTCCTTCCTTCCTTCCTTCCTTCCTTCCTTCCTTCCTTCCTTCCTTCCTTCCTTCCTTCCTTCCTTCCTTCCTTCCTTCCTTCCTTCCTTCCTTCCTTCCTTCCTTCCTTCCTTCCTTCCTTCCTTCCTTCCTTCCTTCCTTCCTTCCTTCCTTCCTTCCTTCCTTCCTTTCCTTCCTTCCTTCCTTCCTTCCTTCCTTCCTTCCTTCCTTCCTTCCTTCCTTCCTTCCTTCCTTCCTTCCTTTCCTTCCTTCCTTCCTTCCTTCCTTCCTTCCTTCCTTCCTTCCTTCCTTCCTTCCTTCCTTCCTTCCTTCCTTCCTTCCTTCCTTCCTTCCTTCCTTCCTTCCTTCCTTCCTTCCTTCCTTCCTTCCTTCCTTCCTTCCTTCCTTCCTTCCTTCCTTCCTTCCTTCCTTCCTTCCTTCCTTCCTTCCTTCCTTCCTTCCTTCCTTCCTTCCTTCCTTCCTTCCTTCCTTCCTTCCTTCCTTCCTTCCTTCCTTCCTTCCTTCCTTCCTTCCTTCCTTCCTTCCTTCCTTCCTTCCTTCCTTCCTTCCTTCCTTCCTTCCTTCCTTCCTTCCTTCCTTCCGTATTCCTTCCTTCCTTCCGTATTCCTTCTTTTCCTTCCTTCCTTTTCCTTCCTTCCCTCCTTGCTTCTTCTTCTTTTTTTTTTTTTTAAATACAGAGGCAAGAGAAAAAGAGAAAAATGCAGATTACTTTTTCTCTAATCAGGATTTTTTCCTGTGAAAAAATTCTAAGGAGGATACTAAAATACCTCACTCCTTAAAGCCAAGCTCTCTGCTTCCAGTTTTTGCTAAATATATCATTCTGGTTAGAATAGAATGATATTAGAACAACATAGAAGTGTGCATGAACCATGAACAATGGAGGGACTTCTGTATGAGAACCACATTATTACACTAACTTGTAGTCAATAAAACGTTTCTTTTCTCATTGTAGGATCTGACCCTGCAACATCATTTTTACTCATGCAGAAAGTTTTGCTGGAATACAGATTAATGATTTGGTACATCAAGCTATCTTAGTGTTGTGTTGGGATGTGTCTGCCAGACTCTGCTTATAATTTTGTGTCTGGTACACTGAAAACATCAGTCACTGAACGCGATTTCTTCATCTATTGATGTTTCTCCGATTTTGGATAGCAGCTTTAGCCTATTGCATCTCAGAGGACTTTCTGAAATATCTGTCAGGAAATTTTAAAATTATTTCTTCATTAAATATTCTTTAAACAATATAGGTCTTTTGAGCTTTTTACAATGTACTTTGGAAAAGAGCTTGAGTTAGCAGAACACACAAAACAAAGCAACAATATGCTAATAGAAAGAGCACAGATGTTTCTCACCTTAGGATGTAATTCACTGCCTCAGTATTTAAAGCAGATGCCTAGTGACTATTTACTCAGTAATTGAACACTCAGTGGATGAAGCCTTAATTTAACATCAGCATTAGATTCTCTTCACAGTTAACTTATCTTACAGAGTGAAGAGCATTCTCCTGAAGTATGTGCATTTCCTTGTTTGGCTATAATAACTTGTTTATAAAAATAGCTTCAAAAAATAGCACAGGCTGGAAAAAAAATACTTGATAGACTATACACATAAAAGTTGTATAGTCCTTTTGGTTTTATCTTTTAAAATACTTTATAAATAATTACACATTTGTCTAAATTTGAAGAGTACTCTGCATTAAAAACATAATTTTATCCATATTTTAAATATCCTGAGTGGATACTTTTGTTTGATTTCTGTGTTTTTGTTTTGTCTTGTTTTTGTTTTTGTTTGCTTTGTTTTATATACAAGCAGTCTGTATTTAATGTCCTAATAATTTTACATACATTGAAACAAAAAATCAACTAGGACCTTCTCATGAAAGCAACATATAGTTTAGTCTCTTCAACAAAATGCGTTATTTAATTTCTTCATTCTACTTGGTGCCAATTGTATTTCCAGCTCAGGTCCACCACATTTTTTTTTCTTCTTTTTGTCGCTAGACCTTGAAAAGGAGAGAGATTTGTTCCCGATCACAACCAGGCTAATTGCTAAACTATCTCAAGCTTCATCAGCAAGTATTAACTGATTACTTCATCTATCCTTTTTCATTTTAATCATTGGAGGGAAAAAAAATAAATAAAAAAATGAAGTATCTGAGGTTACTCAGTGCCAATGTTCTTAACTATTTCCCTTGACCTCCAGAAAATTTGTTTGTGCCAAGAAGAGAGCTACAAACTTACCTTCTTGCTCCTAAGCCTGTCTCTCTTCCTTGCCTGAGCCATGAGGCAATTATTCTAATTATCATACTTCCAGATTTTTCTGAAAATATCCCTGTACCCTCCTCAATACATCTATTTCCACCAAAGGTGACCTCAGACCCCAGTATACTTCTCTCTTCCCAAATCCTCCACCTGACTTCTAGTACATATTCCTCAAACCACTCACTGCTGCCTTGGCTCTTGGGCTTTTCATCAGAACACCCCACATGACCCCCTGCACCAGGACCTACAGTTGCTAGAGCCCTCCCCAGCCCCAACCTCAGCCTGTTCCAGCCTTTCCCACTGCCCCAGGGCTTACTGGTTCCACTGCAGTGGGCAGAAATTCCCATGGAAAGGAGCAGCACAATTTTGCCACTATGGAGCCACTTTCCCAACACCTTCCACCCTTCTTTCCCACCTCCTTCTCATTCCAGAGAGCATAAGGACAAGTTTGAGGGAGGGCTTATATAAGGAAAGAGAAGTATAGGAATAAAAGAGATGTGGGAATTGGTAGATAAGACTCTACAATGACTGCTGAGCCAGAAAGAAAATATCACTGAGAAGCTAGAGGGGAAAATTTAGTGATCGAGCAGAGATCTGAGAAAGAATACTATAGCTTGTTCTGT
Organism: Cyrtonyx montezumae; assembly: GCF_038088225.1. Lineage (NCBI taxonomy): Eukaryota > Metazoa > Chordata > Aves > Galliformes > Odontophoridae > Cyrtonyx > Cyrtonyx montezumae. Next base: position 6,636,202 of record NW_027072041.1, read on the forward strand.
AGCACACTTTGTAGTGCTATGATTTCCTTGCTTTTCTCTCTGTCTATTGCCTCTGGCATTTGTTCCACTTTGAACTACTGGAAAATTCCTGGGAAGAGACGGTTGGAAGTGCTGCATCAGAGATATATCCAGATCAGTGGCTATCAATAATATTCACTTACCAAAACAATCCCTCTAGGCAATCTGGTAGGTATTCAACCTGTATTTGGATATTAGATGTTATTTGGGAGCTTCTGATATCACATCTTAAATACATTTGTTTTATGTGAAGCACTTTTCAACCTGGCAAAAAATAATAATCCTGCATGGGATTACTACAAGGTGCACTTTGTAGCCTGTGTAGCAAAACAAGCATTTGAAATGAAATCCCATGGTTTGGAAAGCATGGGTTTTAAAAGCTACTGAACCTCCCTCTGTGTTTTAAGAATTTAGAGTATATTTTGATGCTCTTGGCATTTGCACCTTCTCATCAGAAGCAGAGGAAAAAGGTAAACCTACATCAGTTCATCTATTTTCAGTTACATAAAAGACCAGTTTTTCTAATTAATTTTGTCTAGTGTTGCAGCTTTTCTGTGGGAACATTCCTGGCTTTTCTTTAGTTGTCAGTTTTTGACTGCTCATCTTTCTTCTGCTTAGTGATGTCCACCTCTGCTGCCACAAATCTTCCACATAGCTAGGGATAAGTCTGAGTGTCTAGAAAAAAGGGAAGCCTGCAGTCTACAAAAAACACTGCAAATAAACTGGTCAGGAAACAAATTTCCATCATGTGCATCTTATGAGAGTATAGCAGTACCTTTTGTTCTGCCTCAGTGTAACACTGTGCATTTGACAAGATGTATGTTTATTTCAAGGAAAAGTACCTAAAGTCAGGAAGAACTTTGAACACCCAAGACTGACGCTTATTCTCTTTATCTCACAGATTTTCCTTAATCATCAACTGAATGCTTGTTTTGTAACCCCGTATAGACACAGGGCAGTGCAGGTGCATCAGTAGCTTTAAATGTATTTTCCATTTGATTAATCAAATGGGCTAGCTCCCATTTTTCTCTGGAAATTTAATATCAAATCTGAGCAACTTATCTGGTGGAAAGTAGAGCTGAAAACTCTACACTCCTCCAAAAGGTCCTCTTGTGAGTGCTGGGTGTATTGCAAATGGAACTGTTCATCACAATCAGTACTGGAGCCACTGTCCTCAGATGCAGTTCTGTCAGGGGAGTTGAGAGTAAGTGCAAGAAGAAGTAGGATATAAAGAAGTCTGTAGATTTTTATCACCACGTCACCTAGGATCACCTAGGATCGATTGTCTGGAGCTATTCTGGAAACTGTACAGAGCTGGGATTACAGTTGTCATCCTTACAGTTTAGACCTCTTAAGCCTTTAGAGCATGGTTGGTGGCTGGTGGTATGAAGCAAGAGTGGTGCATTTCCTCCTCATAAAAGTAGGCAGAATATTAGGACTGGTGTTCTCTCGTATAACTTTCTACTTTCTTTCATCATTTTTTTTTTCTGTTCAGCATGGTCTGTCACATGTCAGTATTACCAACTGAGCAACATATTGAGTTTTAACAAAATTAAATAATTGAGTTCAGATCCTGCACTACAACAAATAGCAGTTTCTACCTTTCCTCCACTTGCACTTTCATTCATTCTGGAATGTCTTAATTTTGTGTTTTGCAACATTCTATAACCAAACATAAGCCTCTGTTATATTTACACTGAACTTCAAGCGTATGTCTTTCAGCAACAGTTCAGACAGTATTTTGGGATACTAGAATATATCCACATTAGGACAGCAGAACACTGGTGACTGTTTTTTGCACGAATGATTTTGCAAAAGCCAGCTGGATTTTGCATGCAAGTAAAATCTGATTGTTATTCTGTGACCAAAGATCTTCCAGAATCCCTCATTTTTTATTTTTATTTTTTAATTCTCACAACAGCCACTATGCCAGGAAAGGTAGTACTGTAGAGTAAATGGCTGTGATGTCAATGGAAAAAAATCCAGCAAATAAATTTCAAAATGAGAACCTTTATTTAGGTCTTTGTTCCACAAAAATAGAGAGAGTGCTGAAAGCATACATGTCTTGGTTTTAAAGCCATGAACAAGTGTGGTCTTTGACATGTTCCTGAGTGTACTGTCTGTAATCAGACTATAAAAGGATGGTTTTGCTTGCCTTTTATACCATTCTAAATGTTTCACTTGAGCTGTTGTTAATATGGCAATAATGCCCAATGAGCGTGAAAAGGGTTGCCAAGCACTCCTGGTCGAATATAAGGAAGATAATCTTTTGCCTTTGTCCCTTACATATGCCTTAGCTTTTTATTTTGTCTTTAATCAGTGGTGCCAAATTCTGAAATCTTTTTTTTTTTCCACACTCAGCTGTGTCCAGAACATCATGTTCTGAAAATTACAGAAGATCCCATCTTCCCTCTGAAAAAAATATTGCCAAGGGGACTTTATCTGACTACATGTTCTTTCTTCCATCACACCTTTTCAAGTGAACCACCCTCAGTTTCTTAGGCAGGATGATTACAAAGCAGCAATTTGTGCAGCGCTCTGTAACCCGAAGGGGAACACTACGACTTTGCCACTAGCCCTATGAAAGGACTGGTTCAGAAAGCAATCACTACATGTTCTGCTGTTCCTCCCCAGTGTAGTGTGTTAAAAAAAATGTCTCTTGTAGCTTTGGTCAATCTGGAGCGACTGCTGATGTGAGAAACTCAATTCTTTCTTCTCATCCCTCAGGAAAAGACACTCAATTCTTTCTTCTCTTCCCTCTGGAAGGACTCTTCTCCACTGCTCTTTAATTACAGAGAAACAAGAGGACTTCTTATGTCACCCAACTTTCCTGTGTCATGGCCTACATGATACAAGTATGGCCTACATGAGACAAGATACACGGCGCCCATGTACATCTTTCCCCTTGGCATCTTTTTGACATGTGGCAGTTGATAGCTGGCCAGTCACTAACTCCATGAGCTGTTAGTATGGCAGCACTCTACAAGTGCTCTACCATGGTGTGGCACCAGCTTGCTTTCTATCAGGAAACAAATAGTCTACAGCCTTTCCCTGGCTCTAGCTCTCTGCCTGGCTTTAAATCCTGGCAGGGGACAGCTCCTGCAAAGTGTGCTCATATTTCACTGGCAAGGAGCAGCGAGTATTCAGAACAATATACGATGCATCCTAAGTATTTTTTTCACCTAAAATACTGTTATGCACTCTCATAATTTTACAATATACACAAGAGGATATTTTGGATGTGTCTAGGTAATAACAAAAGATGTTTGACTTGTTATGCTCTGCAAGAGACAAGCTAGTTCTGTTGAGTTGAACTAAGGTTGATCAGGAAGCATGTACTAAAATAAAACCACAAGCAGGATTTGCGGACTGAGAGTCTGAACATTCATTTTCATTCAAGTAACTTGGACAGCATGCTCCATAATAACAAACACCAGTGGCAGAAAATCTACGACCTTCTTAGACTACCTGTAAAACTCTGGCTGTAACACATAATATAAAACATTCTAGAAAATTTTTTCAGGACTAGTCTTTCATTCTAGCTGAATACACATTTTTGTGCAAACACAGTGCAAAAATGCATTGCCAGTAATGCCAATTAGTATCTCTTATCAGGTTTAGTTATTAGTGCTTAGGTTCACAGAGCCAAATAGCCTGTAGTGGTATAAGCATGTAGACCATATTCTGGTATATTGAAAGAGGCTCTGTCTCCCTTTTTGTCTAGTGGATATTGGGTGAAGTAAAACATATCTGTCAGTGAGATTTCTCCATAGCACAACTTGAAATCCTATTTCTACAGCTGGCAAACTGAGAGGACCATTGGTTTTGTGTCATGGTTTTCTCCCTGTGAGCTCTATTTATTTCCTGGAGGGTGAAAGGCAAAGAAAAAGGGAAAAGAGAGGGAAGTGGATGATGTGTACCCAGATCTTATCAGGAAGCATCTAGAACATGCATTTAGACTCAGCAGCAAAAACATGTTTCCAGATCTGCAGCACAAAACACCACAAACCTCATGGCACATAGGAGCACTTCAGACACATATCGATTAATGTCAAACTGATGTGAAATGAAACGCTTCTTTTCAGTTTGTCAGAACAAGACTGTTTGGCTTGGACTGAACTGGCCTAAAACAAAACATTCTGTTCAAATTTTCTTCATCTGAGAGAAAACAATCTCTCCTTATTCCATGGTAGTTTTCCTTAATTAAATAATTTATTTTTTAAAATTGAACCTGTTTCCTAACACCTGCAAATAGTCAGATAGAAAGAGTGTGGCCATCGCTTTTTAATACGGGAAATGTCCTGACAGCAGCATAGTAAAACATGTTTAGAGTGCTAATGATAGAAAGCCCTCTGGAAACAGTGCAAAACCCTCTTCAACTTCCTTATGCCACAGAGCGTGATTTGACCCTCACTGCTTGACTGAAACCTCAGCCAGCCTGGGGTGTAAATTTAAAATGTCATTTTGAATCAAATCCGTGTACAAGTAGGTCCTCCCCAAATCACACTGCTTACATCTTCAAAGCAATCATAATAATAATGTCACTCTTCACTACAATTTCAGTAGAAAAGAATTATAAAGATGTAGTACTAATATCTTAGCATGATTTCCAAATTCTTTACCCTTAAGATAACTTAGGAGGACAGATTACTTCCAAGATGAGAAATACTACTTCTCCAAAGTCACTTAGTAACTACAGAAAAAAACTGAATTTGAGTGATTTTGCAACACATTAAACAATATAAGTAGGAATATTCAGCCACACATTTTATCAGAGAAATAATAAGGAAATGTGCCACACATGTGAATAGTGGCAAAATCAGCTTTTTTCAAGGAACTCCCACTGGCTGAGTAGTGCTTAAAGTAAGCAAAATTTGCCTCTCATTTTGTTTCATGAAACACCTGTGAATTCCATTGAAAACATTCAAGAAATATGACAGAGAAATTATCAGCATTCTCCTGTGAAGTCTCTTGTGTCTGTGTTTTGTATTCAAATTTTGAAGATGGTCACCTTTTGTCACTTTAGTGGCTTTTTTGTGTACTTGGAATAACCTGAGCTTATACTGATTAAATATTATATCCAAAGGTGCATACAGTAACAGCTGACACTGGCCTGTGTTTGCAGTTGAACAAGTTCAACAAGAACTATAAGTAACTGTGATTGTGATCCTTTTTTGCTTAGTAGCAGATTCAAGATGTGACTCTGAACCACATAAGTAACTTTTACCTATACAGTGTTTGTTCTGTTGATATTAGATAAAGTACATGAATGATGTAAAAATGTTTTACATTGTGTAAAAATATCACTTGGCTATAACTTAATTTTTACATTTCTCTAGAACTAGAAATAACATCAGCATTGCATTAGAATCATGACAAATCCTTCAGTTCTTTCCCTGGCTAAACAACCACAGCCTAATTAAGTTTTGCTTAAAGATTAATATGTACTATATATGTTTTATGTAATATCCTTAAAAATAATAGTATTATACCATAATCTCAGTCATTATCTGATCTTTCTCCTCAATAAAAAAGCAAAGTCTCCTAGATTGGAGACATTATATAAATTGTACTGTTTAGTAATAGCAATGTTCATTACGAGAGGCTTAATTATGGTCATCATTTACAAAAAAAATCAGTCTTGTCACAGAAAGCATAATAATGAATGTCTCTTGTTTAAAAATTAATGAACCATTTTTTTCTGAAAAAAAATTCTGAAGGTATGAAATCTACTAGTCTGCAGAGTGTCATCACTTCTATTCTCCTCTTTAAAAGAATTAATACTTATGAATATTAAATTACAAATAATTGCAATATGAGAGTCTTTTTTTATACCGCAATTTAGATATGTGTTTGTTTGTTTACATAGGAATAAAAAGGGAGATAAGAACATAACAATCATTTGTACTCAAGCAGGAATTATTTTGTACACAGGACCAAGCCGAACTTATGGTGATGCAAGTGAATAGCAAATTTAATTCTATTCCAATTTGCTGCAGATTGGTTAGGAGCTTTCTAGTTTCTGGGGAGTAATGTACAGTATGAGTATCTTAAATTATAACTTACTATCTGTTCCTCAACAGAAGACGCACTCCAGTTCAGGAGTCCTGCACAAAACCTAAGCATAGAGCTTAAGCTGGGGTTAGAAGTATTAAGCATAGGCTGCATTTATTAAGATGACTTTTAGCAACTCAGTAGGATGGAAAGCAACTTTTCCTTTTTAAAGGAACTTATATTTTAATGTCTGTTTGTTTGTTTGTTTTGTTTGTTTCTGTAGTAGGTTTTAATTGGTATGTAAATTGACCCTCATCATTTCTAAAATAAAGCTATTTGTAGTGAGCTCACTGGCATTTTGCATGTCAGTTTTAATTCAGCAGTAGTAACTCTGAGTTTGGCAGTACATGAATTCTTCATTACAGGAAGTATTTTTTCTTTATTTAATCTGGCAAAGCAAACTGGAGGGCCGTAGTTTCAAAACTTCATAAAAGTTACCTGGCTATGTTTGCTTCTCACAGTCAGCAAAACAAATAATGCAAAAAAAAAAAAAATTGCTACTCCATCATATGAAAGAAATAGCCTTTTTGCAACCATTCCTGTCCATAAGTGTTGGCTGTGAACTCCTCTGGGACCAGAGTCTACAAAGACTAGATTCAGAAGTTTCTCACCCCTCCAGAGTAAATGACCGAACAACAACAACAAAGTGCTGGCAGAAAAAATGTTTTAAAAGTTAAAGTGTTAAGATAATTAAATGCATATTTCAGCAGTATTTATTTGGCATTGATTGGCTGAGGCCACTTACTGTGACAAGCTGAATAGTTAATTCAAGTGCTAGGCATTTCCTAAGGGAGATGACCTCAGGGTCATAGAATTGTAACAGTAATTTATTTAGTTGAAGAAATGAATATGTTCTCAATTAACTTGGCAGGCATTATAATAACACTAGTGGGATTTATATTTGCTTATGTCACTCTTCTGTAAGGATAAAGTTATTGGATCTGTTTGCCTATATTTAGTCCCTCGGTTCATGATTCTTCACAGCAGAGATGTGAAGGTTTGCTCATCCTGATTAATAGGTGTCCAATCCTAATGCTTCAGATATTGGCATAATCACTCAAGGGACCTAAGGGACATACACACAGCAGTAGTACTGGCTGAAGACTACTACCTACTTAAATCTTCTTCACACTGACTTTCTCCCATGTTACAGTCTCTAAGACTTCTCAAACTTGCCCCATAAATTGCTGCCTGATCTGACATTATTCCACTATTGGGGCTTTTGGAGGTTTATCACAGATACGTTATTCTGCTGGTATTTTTATTTTTTCCCTCTCTGCTTTAATCTGCTGTCACTATAAAATGGAAAAGCATAAATTCATTTGACTGTGCTCTACCTCAACACCACTGCAATACTCTGATCTAAATTTCTTAGTATATGTCTTTTAATTTTGTAGTGTTGACACATTTTCACTGTTCACTGGTCGGTGCACCTGCCAAAGAATGTATAATAGCTGTAATCTGCCTACTCTACATCGCAGAGAGTGATTTACGGAAATTTGCAGTCTACAGTTGTCTGTTATCAGCAACTACCATCATAACTAAAGCAGCCATCAGGATTTTGAAGAGATCTCTCCAGAAGTGAGACACGAACAACAACAAAAAACAACCATAAAAACAAACAAACAATCACACAGAGATTAGAGTAGATAGAAAAGACAGTGTCAGATTCATCTGTCTTTCAGGAAGAACGAATCTGTACGGGCTCGCGGTGGCCAAGGCTTGGAGCGAGGTCGAGATGACTTCCTGGGCTCTGCCAGCAGGGGTCTCTGCAGGACTCACTTCTGCAGGAGGTGCGGGGCAGCTCTCCCATCGCGCGGTCCCAGCTTTCCTTCTACAGCTGTACAGGGGGAAAGAGAAAAAGCACAGCAAGTTCATGATATATGTTCCAAATCAACTCTACCTGTACCTCGTGGACAGCTCAGTTTCATTGTATGCTATCATTTATACAAAATTGAAGCATGTGAAGAAATCCTTTAGCATTTGAAGCAAACTAATCAAGTTGTTCAGGCAGTCTGACTGAGTAGATTTGCTTCATTTCTAATAAATAAAAATCACATGTACCATGAAATAGTTGAATGAAATAATATGAAGTGCATCTTCCCAGGGTTCTCATCTGCAGTATTTCCTAATTATGTGGGGCAGTTGTACACATGCTTTAGTCTTTTACACACACTTACGTATTTTCTTGAACAAAACTGCATGCCATTGCGCAAAGACAATGGTTTCATGAGACCTGGGGATCTTTCATGTATTTCTCTGCATGTGGGAATGCTCAGCATGCAGACCCACAGTCAAGGGAGAATCTGGGAGGGTCAGAGAATTTGATGCTTTGTGATTGAAGGCACCTCAAAGACGAAATGGTTGCTGAGTCTTCAAAGACAAGCCAGAACTTTAGCTCCTGAAATCCCACTGCATCCTTTTTTAAGTGTTTCAGTGGCACCAAGGAACTCTTGTAAGAGTTAGAAGCGAAATTTTCAGACTTCCAGCATGTTTAACATTATGCTCAAGTCTGACCCCATTCAGTAGAGCTCCAGAGCACATAACATAGAAAGCTGCCAAGTACATATGATGTGGAATAGCTGGCCTTCAAAGTATACAACAAATACATTCACTTTCAAGTTTCAAAATATTTTCAATCAATTACAGGAGTGGACTTCTGTGCATAGGTGCATGCACCCAGTGATATTTTACAAAATCTGTATAAGAAATATTTTCCAACAAAGTTCATTTTTCTCATTTTAAACCACGAAGTTTTTGTACAACTGGTTCTCTCTGCAGAGGCTTGGGAGTAGAGAAGAGGAAATCAAAGCACATTTTGATCTCAGTATCACTTCTTCAAACTGAATAATTTTGAAGAAGGATTCTTGTGTAGATTATGAGTCTTGTTTTAAAGCAAGCGTTATCATGTCCTACAAAAGTAATTTGGAACACCAAGGTTTATTGCTTGGATTCTGCAGTGATTGTTGTAATGTTTTGTGTGATTTCTTTATGCAAGTATTTTCAGACTACCAAGCTCCACATTCATTTAAATATTGGAGTGATGAATCACATAGGTTACCTCTATTCAGATCCAGCTTAAGTGGGTGGAGCTTCATCGACTGAGAAAATTGCTTCCACTAAGACCAAATCTGGTCATGAGCTTACAGCACTAAAACTAAAACTCTCTTTATGATATGAGCTATAATCTCTATATAATAAACACATCTATTTTGTGGCAAGCTCAATATTTCAACTTGGTAGTGGAGAGGATGGAATACAGTTAGGGGAACTCTCTCCTTTCCACACTTAACATGGAAGAGATTACCAGACAGCCACTGAGATATTTAACCACTTCTGCAATTCTGTAGCCTGTCCTCCAGGTTCTTCCTGGCTACAGACTTAGAGAATGCCCCAACACCACCAGTGATGTCTTCACCTTCTTCAGATTTGACAGCAGAGTGCTTAGTATCACTTCTTGCTCTCTGTGGTCTCCCCCATAAATCTACTTGGCAAGCAACAGTAGAAACAAAAGATTTTCCTTTTCATTGTGTTGTTGGGACCACCCAAAATCAAGATCTGCTTGGCCTGGCTGTGTCTTTATGCCCATGCATTTTGTGTTTATTGTGCTCATAACAGTTCTACTGATGGCTGAAAGAACTGTATGTGTATGGTAGGCATCTTCAGTCCCAAAAGGGACAGAACAGCAAAGAAATAAATACCGAAGGTAAATCTTTGATGTTTGGGTTGAAGTCTGTACTGAATAGAATTCCCCAGGACCAGATTTCCTTGGACAAAGATATTCTTCTCTTAGGTTTAATGGTACTAAGGCCTCAGAAGAAATTCGTACCTCTGTGTCTAGATGCACAATGAGCAACCATACTAGGAAACCTTCATGCTCTGTCATTTAATAGTAAATCCTAGATTTTTCCTAGACAAAGCAAGTTCCCACCGTTGGTAGAAAAGACACCTTTGATCTATACAGTTAAGGCATGCTTGAGATACGGGAATTCAACACAGCAGTCTTGCTGAAATGAAAGCATCATGGGTTATATCAGTACATTTTTAATAAAGTTCTCCTACCTTGACCAATCTATGCCCTTCAATTTAAAGCTGAGATTAATTCTCCAACACACATTATGGTACTGTATTAATACTTGAAATCATCTTATAAATGCTTACTTTCATATTTGGCATAACTATTGTACCACTATAGAAACTGCTTCTATTGACCTTTAGATTAAAAATATGTTGGATTATCATGATTGACACATTTAAAATGACCCATTCTTGCCAAACACAGCATAACAACTTTTTAACATTCCCTTACCTTTACAACTGCCTCCACTTCCATTATATGAAATATGGCTGTATTATACACCGCCTCTCATTGCTTAACATGGTTTTTTTTAAGAGTTCAAGAAGATTTACATTTGGAGCTAAATGTTTCAGTGATTGCTCTGTTGGATTTCATTATACCAGTGTAGTTAATCAAAGCAAGTCTGGCCTTGCAACCATGATTCATTGTATGGTTTTTTGAACTTAGTCATTTATACTGAATGAATATACACATTATCACCAGAGTACCAGATTTTCTTTAACAGCCTGCATGACACTGTACTGAATGCCTTAGTAAACTGCTTATGCCATGTGCACACTGCAGCTGCTTTTTTAATTTTCTTTTTTCTGTTTTTTCTTTTTTAAGGAATTCACTTAAAGCCATTCTCTTTACCAGAGAGAATGAGGGACTCACTGGGAGTGCCATCAGTGCAATGAAAATGGTATTCTCTAGTGGTCCAAATGTCCGCCATTTTGCTATATAGGAATATTTTCAGATCCACACACTTTCTTTGTGCAGCTGGGTGGTCTGCACAATAGTCATTAACAAAAAATCCCCAAATAAACATAATATGTTCATATTTGACTGACATTTACTCAACCATATGCTTCAGAGTAGAATTCAGTTACGGGTAAGAGAATCGCTGTTTCTGGTGTGGCTGGAAAACAATTTTGTGGTTTCTTGTTTCCTCCTTCTTGACAATTTAAATAAATTCTTGCAACTATTACTGAGAGAGCAAATTCTTTTAGCCTACAGAAATCCATGGAGGTAAAGATTTAAGGTAATAGAATTTGTCACTTAATACTTCCTAACTAATTATTTTGCAGTCATATGCAGACTAGGATCTCTGTCTTTAACATTCTGCCAGAGCTGTGTTAAAGCCTCATCAACCTCTTTTAAATGGTATATGTCAAACACATGCAGGTACTTAGCTACCTAGAGATGGAGGCAAGTGTTTAGTGAAATTTATCTGAATGCCTAAACAGTTCAGGTACTTAATTACCACTGAAATAAAATGACAGTACTTCAAATCCCTCTCTAAATCAAGATGCTTTTATTCCTGTCTACGTTGGACTTCTGCAATTTTTCAATACAAGAACCAGTACTAGAACTTCTATCATATCTTTATTCTCTGTCTGGACTAAGCTTAAACAATGATCATTGGTTTTTAGCACAGTGTGTTGGAAAGTTGTACTAACAAAAGTAGTTCTGATCAGTCTGTGAATAAAACTCAAACACGGCTGACTAAGGTAGCTCTGTCTTCCTAATCTCTGCTTATGCACAGCTGGTGCATTATAGAATACTCTGTGGGGTTTCACTTTTTCCGTCACAGAGAAAATATGTGAGCTATTAGGTGATAGGTGTGACTGTCTGACTGAGAAGCCAGTTCATGTAAAGAGCACTACTGGGCTTGCCCATTTTGGATCAGTTTCTTGGAAAAAGTACCAAGAGGCTGGAAGAATTTCCTAATCTTGTACAGTATTCAGTGTGCCATAGTTCTACTAAAATAGATGACAGTTTCCAATCTGGATTCAAGTAATTTTGCACCTAACACATTAAAAGGTTATGAACTGATGAGATGGAAGATTTCCTTGATTAGAAGGATCCTCTACTTAAGGTCCCTGTAGCAACATCTCTGACCCAACTCCTTTTAGCCTTTGTCACAGAAGAAGTATATTACAAAGTGAGAAGTGATTTCCACCTTTTCATGAAACTCTGAGGACAGTGGTTAGCCAGCACAGCATGGAACAAAATCAATTTTGAGGACATCTATTGGATATCTGTTGCTACTGTCATCAGTCTGGTTTATAACTGCCTGGTAACTATTTTTTCTTCTTAACAAAAGGTACACAAGAGTGTCAAACAATTACAAGAAGAGGAGACTGACATAGTATGCAAATATCTTCCACTGGGATTGTCTTTGTAGCTTCAGTGTCACTTATCTTTCCTACCAACAGCATCTTGTTAATTCATTCCACTGTTTAAAAATGGGATTGTATTTTGTGTTGGCTACGTGATAATCACAATTCCCTTTTGTGTTTGCTTTCTACGGGCATTTGAATGATTTCCTTTTACTGGCACAAATGGTCACAGAACACATGTTCCCCTATCACTTGCAGGAGTATTCACTGAAACTAAATGTCATATTCACATGTGTAAATATTTCTATGAGAAATATATACTTGTTGTTCCAATGCAGGAGCAGAAAGAAAACCTTAGGACTTATCTGTCTCATCACAACTAACCAGCCCAACTGTGTTGCCAAATATTTGCAGATCATGGGTTTGGATTAGTCTATATGGTTGCATTTAAAAAAAATATATCAAGTAACAAATAAATCTGAAAACTATGATCTGTTTGCAGCTATTCTGTTTGCAAAAAGAAGGCAACATGTGTCTGATGAAATATTCATTGCAAATTATTCACCAGTTTCAGACAATAGTAAGTGTTAAGATAAAAGATTTGTAAACTTACCAAGCATTCAACAAAATTCACCAAGCCTAATACTTTTTTTTTTTTTTTTTGGTCATAGTATTTTTGCCTATGAAAATATATTCACGAATCTGAAAGATTCTGCACACTTTATGCTTACTTTCTGAATTGACAATTATTGAGCAGTTAAAACAAATCTATATTTCCAATAGATCTCTGCTCGTTTGTTTCGTTTCTTCACTTCAAAGATATGTTAGTGTTGTATACGAAGTAGTAGCTCCCATAACACATATCTTATTTTCTTTCCAGTCCTTGTCACTCCAGGAAAAAAAAAAAAAAAAAAAGACACATCAACAAGGCTTTTCTGCTGTTTGGTAAGTATGCAAGCAAAAGGAAATTTAAGTATTAATTTAGTTTAATCATGCTTTTCCCTTTTTAGGTGGAATTTGCTGGTTTTTCTCTTTGTTTTGGGCAGAATTTCATCCAGATATATATGTAGAAGTGCTGTTAAATTTAAGCTCTAGCAAGGGATACACTGTGTTCATATAGAATATTTGGCTATTTGCCTCATGCAGGACTTTGATTTAAATGCATAAATGTGGCTTCAAAAAATCTAAATAGTAGAATATGCAACTGTTGACATTTCAGATCTAAACTAGCACTCATATATATATTATATATATATTTCTGTAACAAAAGTTTCAGAACAAAAATTCTGGCTACATAATTTTCTGCACTCTTTACAGGAAGAAATTGCAGTTTATGATAGGTTAGAAAAGGATTTATGGAGGGTTCGGTAGACTTGTTAGATGACTTCTTTATAGATGAAGACCAACAGATGCTTTTAAAGAGATTACTGCTTTAATAAGAAGTTCTGCACACAGCAAAATACTGATAGCATGGATGTAACAAAATAATATCATCTTTTTTCAGAAAACATGCCAAAACTTGTAGCATTTGTCCACAGAAATTTCCAAATATTAAATAAAATGTGCTATACAATATGGAAATATTTTTTAAAGTGTCATTGTGAACACATATATTTTAAAGATAAAAAAATCAACAACATAGCTCTTCAGAATGTAACTGCTAGAATTTACACATTAGAAAAGGGCAGAAAAAATCTCTACCTAAAAACAAGAAAGATGTTGATAGTGTACAAAAAAACAAAAGCATCAGTAAGTAATGTACAAGATGGAGATACTAAGAGGGCTCATAAGGCTTGCTTGGTCTGCTGTGCTGGCTCTTTTGTTATTGCTTTCACTCCTGTCTGTTGAAGATGTCCTAACACATTGATGACATTGGCAATAGCATCCTGTCATTGTTGGATCACTCAGTAATGCTTTCATTTATTAGCATAGATGGAGGCCACATTCCTAGACATCCAGAAGCTATGACAGAGCCTCTAAAAAGGCATCTTTCCTAGCCACCAGAGTAATGTGTGAGTGCTAGCCATACTGTTTCTCAGCACTTGAACATGGAATGGATTGTTCTCTTATTCTCCCAAAGATCTGGATGCACTGACTTTAGTATTGTCATCTATAAAAACTAAGTGCAAGTAAAGACCTGAGGTAGAATAAATTACCTTGTACCAACTTCTAATAATCTACTATTCAACTCTTGGTAGAAAAAAAAATAATAAAAATATGGTCCATTATCAAAATGAGGTATTCAAAAACCAGCATCTAGTGGTACAGAAGTCTGGCTTATTTATTAATTTTAATTTGAAGAACTTATTCATATATGAATAATGACAATCACTTTCACTGACATTATTAATTTGAAAAAACTTAGTTTTAAGATAAAATGAAGAAAAAAAAAAGAATGGCACTTTCTACCTACGTTCTCTGTTACCCTCAATAACATGGCAAGCATATTGGAATATCCCTCAGGATATTCCAGGTGAAATACCCTCCACTAATTCTATTTTGGCCCAATATAAAAGACTTGATGTCAGTGCTAGGACCAAAATGAACAGAAAAATGCCCTAAAAATGGTCACAAGTTTTAAAAATAAATTTCTATCCAAGGAGAGATAAACCATGTCCACGGCTTGTACGTATATAGAGGACTATACACATATATGTAAGCCTCTCTCTCTCACAGCTGCACAGTATGCTAAGTCTCTTAATCACTAAATGCATGAGCAAAGCAGGTAAGATTCCTGCCACTTTATGTCACATTAGAAATCTGGTTTATGTAATGGCTGCAAAGTAGCTAGAGAAAGGGAAAGGTAATAGGCAATGGACTGTTTTCTCTGTCTTTTGAAGGAATAATGAATTTCTGGAGTTATGAGACATCACTTGGAGAAAGTACAGCTTAGGAGTATTAACAGAAAAAAGACCTAAAATCTGCTACTTCATTAGAGTTCAGTGAATTAGTATAAACAACAGTAAAGATGGGCTCAGGTTGTATGGTAGAGAGGGAGCAGAAAAATTTAATTCAAGGTCAGAAGTTGGGAATTCATTAGAGTGGCCTCAAAGATGGTGTCTTGCATCAGAAAAGCATTTATATATGCTTTAATGTGAATAAATGGGAAAACTCATCAGCACCTCCCTAAATCCTCATTCAAAATGGATCAGGGAGTGCAAGGAACACAGGATTCCAGAGAATGAATAAAACAAGAAGTCAGAGAGCAAATTACTCGGTGCCATTATCTGCTGAGGATATTTAATCAAAACAAACATACAAAATCAAAACATCCTAAGGAAGCATTACTTCTAAATTTTGATGGCCAAGCTTTCCTTGTTTCTTACAGAAATAGTTTGTGTTGCACTATTTTTTTTTTTTTTTTCCAGGAACAACACATTTATTTTGTCTGACCCCAGGGAGCATATGCTTAGAGTTAATCTATTTTGGCAATGATTAGCACTTTCTTCTATATTCTTCGGCTGTGTTATTATTCATGTAAGTAAGTAAGCTACTAAAGGATTTTAGTGGTCTGCAGAAAAAAAAAAAAGGTTTTCTTGACTCATACCAAAGATTTTTACAGTCACAACTATTCTAGCCCTCAGACTTTCATAATAGCAAGCCAGCTCTTATAAGGAGAAAATAAAGAACATGAATTCAACCATCCCCCCCTAAATTTCATAGTCTTATAAAACAGTAAAAGATTCCATCCACATGCTCAGCCTCCCCCTTCTTGTCGTAGCAACTATACGGCTGGTTTTACTTTCTGTCTGGGGACCTGCGCATCATTGCCTTCAATGAACATCATCACTAATAGGACTTTTCAGTGCATTTATGTTATTCTGACTTGTTGCAGTTGTTGACCGCGTTGGATCACATGTTCATTTGATCATTTAAAAGAGAAAACATTTTAACAGCAAAATATTCTGGAATGAACTGCAAAAGTTAAGTCAAAGATAGACACACATTTTTTGTGCTTGTTTTCTTCCTAATGTATCCATTTTAAAACATCTTGGAGGTTGCAGAATCTCCCCCATACAACTTCCAGTTATCTTGTCTTTAAAGATTCAAGGTTAATCGCTTCCATTGCATAAAGAACTATTTTTTTCTTTAGGCTTGAGTGAGGGCCTGCCATGTAGTGTTTCAAGTCACACCAGACATGATCTTGAACCATTAATTAGCTGGTTTCCTCCTAGTCTAGGATGAGGCAACTGTTTTACTGACACCACAGGCAATACTGGTGCTTTCTGCTTTCTTTGTAGTTCTATAATGTCAAACTGATAGCCTTATTTGAGTGCATACACATATTAATTGGAATTGAGTTTGCAATAATCACAGTAGCTTGAATACACTCTCTTATTGGCACAAAGAAAGAAAGTGACACTTCAAGTACAAATCCAGATTAGGAGACTGGAACATGATTTTTTATACTGCATAGGGATTTCTTTATGTCTCACTGTGTTGGAGAAGAAACTGTATTAGGGCTGATTTTGACTGTCCACTGCAAAATGGTGTATCTGTAACAGAGTGAAGAGGCAATGGTAATCTTCAATCTACCACTTGCCACCATTCCCCCCTAACTAGACACAGATATTTAGCTCTTCATACTAGTTTCTTTATAACTTTTGACATAATGAGGTCATATCCCATAAAAATTCAGTGTGTTAGTTGATGACAAATTGAGTTTTCTAATGAAAATTATATTGCTTTTATTTTATCAAGTTGCTCTATAATCCAGAAAAGATGATTCTTATAGGGAGATGAACATAAGTTTAAGAACCACATGAGGATGTATGCTCCCATATGCATATGGCTGTCTGTCCAGCTGATTGGTGCTTTCAGCTTCAGTAACATGGATAGACATATGCAATAAAAATGTCTGTTTTTTCACCTGCTAGCTCAGAGTTCACTATGGACTCTGAATGAAATTCTGGATGCTTAAGCACTGTTGGTTGTACTCTGTGCATACAGATATGCAACAAATATTGACAATTAATACTCTCTGTTTTTTCTTGGGTTGATTTTCCAGTTTGTTTCTGTAAGCTCCATCACTGAAGCAAAGTAGATCTAAATAATGCTTACATTACCCACATGTTTTTTTCACTAGTTTTGCTCAGCTAGAAGTAATTGCAAAAGACAAGAGCCAGAAAGTGAAAACTAGTGGAATTAGGACCTGTGTATTAAGCATTCTTTCTCAGGGAGCTCTACAACATTAATTAATTCTCATCCTGGTGTGTGTCGCTAAAAATTTTATTATCCCCCCTTTATAGGTGGATAAAATTAGTCACATAAAGGTTAAGTGATTTGTGCAAGGTCATGTAGTAACTCTGTATCAGGTCTGAGAACAGAATTAGAAGTCACAGCCCCTGCTACCTTGGGCTAATGAGTCCACATGTCATGTGTTATCCTTTCATAAATGACATATAGTCAGACAAGGGCTGACTGTAAATTAAGTATTTAAGAGATTCCTCACTTATCTCTTCACAACATGTGCATCATAAAGAGGTTCAGGTGTACACAATGAAATGCTGGAGCAAGTGTACAGAATTAGACTTGTACTCTTTAAGTCCACACCATTCAGTTGGTGAGATGTATAGCTGGCCAAGCTGCCTGGAGACAAAGTGAACTACATAACAAATGCTTAATTTATCCCAATGCTCACTGAAAAAGTTCATGTGCAATAGGGAAGAACAAATCAACTGGATTACAAAAGTGAAAACAATTTCCCTGGGAGAGAAATTAAGTTCTACTTTATGTACTTGAATGACCACAAAATTCGTATGTATGCAGAAAAAGAACAGTCTCGCAGAGTTCACAGAAAGAAGCTTTTCCAAATCTCTGGCAGACTGCAAGTGGTTAAGAAAATCATCCATTGCTGCAGCACATTATTTCCTGCAGCTGCCAGCACTGCTGGAGCAAACACAACACTCTGTGGCTGTCTCTACTATATAATTCAGTAGCATTTGTATAGCTTTGGGATACAGGCTACATTTCTTGTTACTCCTGCTTGTCACAGGATAAAAAATGGGCTTGTGTTAAATGACATGGCCCTGACTGGGCTTGTGCTTGCAGGGTGGGGAAACCATGACATTCAAGGCATTCATTTATGAAGAAGAGGAATTATGTTTGTCAGGTTCAGATAAAGCTCATCGTTTCAACCTTGAGAGAACAGACATGATACAGATTCCTAATAACCTGGCAATTTAAAGTAAAACAAAATGCATAGGCAGTGAAAACACAAATGAATATTCCAATTTTGTATTTAAAACTAATCATACATAGAACTGGCTGAATTACCAATTTTAAATAAAGTAACAGATAGTGCTGTTTAGTGAGTTATTAGTCAGAAATCAGTGATACTATTTTTTTTCCAGTTTGTTCTGCACTGGCACTTGAAAGAGTCATGAAGATAACTGATTGTTTTTCTTTTTCTTTTTTTTTTTCTGACGTATATTGTACCAAGCACAATGGAACTGCACAAAAATAGAAGCTACTGCCCAAAGAGCTGACATCAAAAACGCTGTTAAACGAGAGAGAAAATAAATGGGCAAAGTGATATCTCATTAGTTTCATTTCCTTCACTGTTAAAAATTCATTTATTTTCATTTTTATAACAGTAACAGGGAATGAGGTAAGTTAAAAATGGCAGGAGATGTAGAAACAGGAATGAGTATGGAAGGAAAGAAGACATGAAAGTGGCTACATGTGGCAGGAACACTGAAAGTCAAAGAAAGATGGGAGGAAAATCATGGAGCTCAGCAGAGTGGCAGCTGGAGCTGGGAAGAAAATACTTGAGAGAGGTGTGGGGGAATCCCTCTATAATTCAGAAAAAGTGGGGATTTTCAGTGTTTTTAATCTCTTTCTTCTGAGCTACTTCATCCCACTAGCAAACAACACTAAATTCATAACACATTAGCTGTACAGGAGAGAATGGCAGGCACGCTGAATTAGTTCTGGTGCTGATGATTTTGTTCTGCTGGCTACAAACTACTTCGACCCTTCCATCTTATATATCTGCCCCCAAATCATCTGCTTCCATTATTTTTAACGATTGCAGAGATACTCTTTTGTTGAGTATTATTTTGTTAAGCGGATTTCATCAAATCTGGTGGGGGGAGGATGGAGGAGGCTTGTAGGAAGGGAGGTGTGCATTTAATATACTGATGTGAGGCCTGTAAGATCGGAGATAAAGCACTACCATTACCTTCTCATACCTTTGCATTACTAGCCATTACTGAATGACACAGTGCAGAAAGGCTGTTAGGGAAGGCTAATGCCTATACAGCTGGTGTAATGAAGAAATGGGAGGTTTAGGTACAGGAAACCACAGCTCCAACAGAAGGAGCTGAAAAGATATAGATAAGATTAGTGACATATGTAAAGGCACAGATAATGTGTGACAGAGTCTGCCCAGCTGAATAGGCTGAAGCCAGCAGTAATAGGAAGCCCATGTTCTCCCTAATCCTCCCAGATAAGCTGTTCCATCCAGAATTATCAGCCAACAATCTTCAGGGTATCAGCCTGAAAATGAAGTTTCAGACTACTTTGATTCCTCATCCATAAATGAGAAAGTGCCTGAAGGATCTTTATTTATTCTCGCTCCCTCCGAAACACTCTTCAAAAAGTGCCAATATACTAGCAACAGATGCATAAAGCCTCGCTTACTTTGATTGACAGAACATGATATAAAGAAGCTCTCACTTGACATTTCAGTTTCATAAGGCTCCAAGCAAGTGTATGTGTAGGGGGAACTTCAAAAACTTCAGAAGGAAATAAAAGGGTATATATGCAAACCTGAAGAGAATGTTTTCTGAATTGAATATAACTTTTTCTTTGTTTCATGTTCTTATATGACAACTTGTGCAGGTGATGAATAATTTCACTATCTCGTTACAGCCCTGTGTTTATTAAATGCGTGCAATATTTGTACTATTAACTTTTATAGCATTACAAAATAATTGATATGTATGACTCCAGGAAAGGAGTTTAATTTGAAGAGATAAAGTACTTCAGAACAAACTTCCAAAATACAAGGGCTGCTCTGAAAGTAATGCCTCCTATTTTATTTTGTTGGCCCACAACATCAGAGGCACATGTTGGTGGCATGGCAGTAGAGGCTGAACATTCCCACCAATATTCCATTACATTATGTTGTTGTGACACATGGCAGCAGAAGGGCAGTCTGACAAATGTTGTCTGACACGATGGTGTGTATGAAGCAAAGGTGTGTCACTGAGTTCACCCATGCAGAAAATATTGAATCCATTAACATCCATTGACACAAGCTGAACATTTCTAGACACCAAACAGTGCATGTGAGCACAGTGAGGTGGTGGCTAGTGTGTTTCAGCAGTGGAGACAGTGACATGAAAGAGAAACCACATTCTAAGATGGCCATGCACAGCTATAACACCACAAATGGAGGAGCATCTTAATCATCAATGTGAACTGGCGAATTACAATCAGGGAACTGTGTGCAGAAACATGTATTGGCTTTGACACATCAAATATGATGATGGCAATGTTGGAATATCACAAAGTTTGTGCCAGGTGGGTCCCATGAATGCTTACAGTGGAAACAAAAAGAATGCTGCATGCTAGCTTGTCAGAAACTATTGAAACAACACAAGGCTGAAGGTGATAGTTTTCTAGATGACATTATTACCATTAATGGGATGTGCTGTTACCACTACAAGCTGGAATCAAAATGGCAGTCCACATAGTGCTGACAGTGAACTCCCCACTTCAACATTTCCCAAGGTCAAGATACAGTCCTCAGGAGATATACACTGTCATTTGGGGTGGGAAAGGGTTGATCCTTCTGAATTTCCTGGAACCCATACAAATCATCAGCTCTGACTGCCTTTTTCTTTCAACAGAATAATGCCAGGTCCCACATCAGTTTGAAGGCTGTGGAGCACTTTTCCAATCCTGGCTGGATTGTCCTACCATATCCACTATATAGTCTATATTTGACATCTTCTGACTTCCACTTGGGTTGATGAAAGATGGACTGTGTGGGTAACATGGGTAGCAATGATGCCATAATAGATGCTGTGATGGGTCATCTTTGCTGGTGCAGATATTTGTGAGCATGGCATGCAGGCTCTTTTACATCACTGGTGAAAATGCATGGCTAATGGTGGTGACTATATTTGAAAGCTGTGCTTTGTAGCTGAGAATTTGCTCTATCAAATAGTGTTATTGTGCTCTTTGTATCTGTTGTAGTTTACAGGGAAATAAATAGGAGGCACTACTTTCAGTGCAACCACATATAATGAGTGTGACAAGGAGCCTAGGCTCATATTTTCTTTCACATAGACAAAATTGATGATGAATGTCTGAAAAGGTGCAGGATGATTTTTTTTGGGTTTCGTGTTTCTTTTCTTGGATATTTTACCTGGATGATGGAAGAATACCTACAATGTACCTGGGTTTCTGACACAACAGCTTCAACCTAACTCCTCTAAGGGAGTCAGGCTGGGCAGTGGTCACAAGGAGCCTTTGAACAATGCTCTCATCAGCTTTTATGCTTTAATACCTTTTTTATTCTTACATGGGACCTTGAGCTTCCAAGGACACTGTATTCTCTGTAGGCTAACACTCACAGCACTAATAATGCTTGGGAATTATTGACTTGTACCTGGAAAGAAAGGAAGCTGCTCATATGAATCTATAACCTCTTCAATGGGATGCACCTGCTCTCCCCAATGAGGAAGGAAGGAAAGGAAAGTAAAAAACTTACCAAGAGTTTCACTGGGGAAAAGCACAGAACCACAATAAAATGAAACTGGCAGATTTCCTACTCTTTATTTACAATGGATAACCAAGATAATTAACAAAAATATGACTAGTGAAAGAACATTAGAAAAGGGAAATTGTTCCTGAATATTAATATGAAACTTTTCAAAGAAGGAAAGAAATGTAGATGAAGCATTCCTTTTTTTATTGCTTCTTGTTCTCACACAGTAAGTTACAAATTTCCTTCCTTCAAACCTGAAAAATATTGGTGCCAGCAAGAGTTAACCAAATTTTGTTAAAAAAAAAAAAAAAAAAAACGACTAATATCTCAGAATGCTAGTTATAGGATAAAGTAATAAATAATTATTCTTTTAATAAATGCTCAAGACTTTCCTACTTTGGATGATTGTTAAGGCCCTGTGGTACTTAATACCATAAGCAAGATTTTCTACCACCCGTCCATATTTAGCAAAAGAAGATGAACATGTAATGATCTGTATATCCTTCCAACTTAAAAAAAAAAAAAAAGAAAAAAAAAGTAAAGCCAAGAAGTTTTTTTTAAAATTAATAGTTGAAATATCTATGTTTTCAGAAAACAGTTCTGAATGGTGAGTATACTAAGCATATATTTCTGCTTGGTCTCCCCAGTGTTTTTCATTTTCCATTTTTCTTCAGTTGGCATGGGTGCAGAGAATTTCACTTCTACCATATCTAGAAGTTAACACATGCTGAAGAATGGACATTACCAGATCAGTTACAAAAATATATGCTAATCCCAATATCCCCAGCAAAGAATGCAGGGACTAAAACTGAACTTCAAAACAAGTAATCTTTATGGAGAATCACAGCATTAGGAAATGAAATCCAGCTAAAGCACAACTAGGAAGTGATGGGGTGGAAAATATTTAGACTAAATTTGAAAGACACTGAAGTGGATAAATGGACTTTTTGCTTTCAGATACAGACAAAATATGCCTTTTTTCATCTTTTCTTCATTCCTATACTTGACTACTACACCATGTACAACTTTTCTGGCTTTCTAAAACTGATAAGCTAGAAGAGAGATTATCTATACCCTGCTTTAAGAATCATATCACTATATTTAGTAAGAAACAGAAATGTAGCTTTGTCTCTGTGTTCTTCGGTATAAAAGAATATGAAAACTGTCCTGTTACTAGACTTCAGTTTATTGAAAAACATCAAGAAGCAAAAGAAACTAATGTTAACAGAGTCAAATGTTACTGCAGAGAACTGCAGAATAGTAGGCAGTAAGTAGGATCCTCATTCATGTTCTGTGCCACAGGGCAAACTCAGTCCTCACATGAGAGTACCAGCAAGGTCAGTGGGACTGTCCTCCCTCACACTAAGCTGGAACTTGATCCCTTCTCTGTATCTTCAGCCATGTTATCAGCCCTGATACTGGACTTGAAGAAATGCTGATCTTTTTTAATTCACAATTGGCAGCACTTCTGAGTGGACTAAAGACTTGTCTGCAGACATTCTTTAATAGTTTTTCTCAGCTGGAAATGATCCTATGTGCATTGCCGCCATGTGTTTGACTATGAAAAGGGAAAAATGCCTCCAGTTACTGTATTTATTTTTAAGTGAATAGTATTCCTCAGCTGTGCTTTAGAGTGTGCTTTGACCACCTGAGAGCAAAGCTGAGCACAGTTAAAAGATGAATTCGGGGCACTGGAGAGTCGCTGCTCTGCCCATACATCAGTGTGCTCATACATGTGAAGCAGGGCATAACAGAAAAAATAGGTTGAGGGAAGAAAGTACTGAAAAGGGTAAGTCATGCCATTGTTAGACATATCAAAGGCATAACTTTGATGGCTAGCAGGACATGGGAAAGGATTAAGAAAACGTTTAGGTTTCTCAAAGCCTTAGGGAAAGGCATTCTACTTTCACCACGTGGATCAGTAAGAAAAGAAGGTGAGAGCTAGTAAACCTCCATCCGTTTGTAATGCCTTAATTTAGTTAGCATAACTGATGTGTCCAGTGTCTTCTGAGTAGTGTAAAATGTTTACTTTCTGGTGGTGCTGACATGCTAAGGAAAACTGCATTTTGAAGTAAAATAAAAGTAATAATAATGTGTGAAGGGGAAAGGAGCTTTAACAAAGAGCTAAAGGGTTAACATCATTTGAAAATGCCACACAAAGTGCTCCCACAGTTTTAAAATGTTAATCAGTTTTGAAAGTGTAAGTCATCCCCTGCTGATAAAGAAAATGAACACAGGAACACAGGAAAAATTGGAGTTTCTGAATTAAGAATCTGTGTGGCTTTTCATCAACACTTGGTAGGCAATCCAGATACTCAAGGCTGTCATCCAGCAGGCCAGAGTACAACTCTGCATTTTATATTATAAATGCATTTGGAGATAGGATGCCTACCAGCATTTCTTTGTGAGACATTCAAGTATGCAGATACTGGGGAGGACAAAGGGGATGAACTGAAGTGTACAGAGGTCTCTCTGAAAGTGTCTGAACTCACAGATTTCTTTCATTGCCAATTACCACAGTTCTAAAGTAGATAATCCCAAAGGAACTATCATCACCTACTCCACACCCTTTGCTGTGGCTGTTCGAACTAAAGTGGAAAGAGTGGGGAAAAATTGTCACTGCATTGTAGACAGAGATCCTAGCTTTCTGTCCTACTCTGGATGCTCAGGTGCAGAAGCAAGAGAGGATCCTTCGGGTTATATGCTCTCTAAATGACATCAACTTTACATCTGTAATGCCAGTGTGAGAACAGCATTTTCCATTGTTTTATGATAAAATTTTCATTTTTTTCTGGATGACTTTGCTTCAGTGTTGCTTATTTCTGGGACTCAAGGTACTGAGTGGGGTCCGTGATATTTGATGCTGAAGGTACCAAGCTGAAGGTACCAAACAGAACCAGAGGAAAGTGCCTGCTATGAGCAAAGCAAGGCATTGCATTTCCTGTAGATTAGCTGTTATAAAAAATGGTGAGGTAGAATAAGACTCAGCAAAGATTCAGAATGATTTTCTTCTTTTACTGCAGTCAAGAAGACACCTTAAACTCTTTACACAAGGACTAATAAAACAAAACAGACTTGTTGCCATTTTAAACTGGCATTTGCCTTCTGCTTGTTTATTTTAAATATGTTGCATTTTATAAATTCAGAACTTGTAAGCTCAGAGTGGGATCCTTCTCATGGCCCCAAGCAAACATCTCTGATTTTAACATCCTATTATGCATGGATGAGAAGCTAAGCTAATAACTAATTTTCACCCTCACAACACAGGCATCTCTGACAAGATTAAAAGTGATTGTCTTTAAGGGATGTTTACTAACATTAGCCCAAAGTGGACAAACGGGCAAGTGAGGAAGTAAAGTATGATCCTGCATCAGAACTAGGCAATTTTGGCAGTGTGTAGAAAGAAAACACAACATTCAAAAGAATGGAAAAGTCATAGGCAGAGAACACAACATATTAATAACGCAGAAGATTCACTGAGGAAAATGCTGTGAAAGAAGTACCTAATTGATTGAAAAATGAACATTTAGTTTCAAGGTGTCTGTGAATATTGAACAATCTTTCTGTTTTTAACACCCACACTGGATCTGTTTGCATCTCCATTGCATACGTGACAGTACATATAACAAATACACACCAAAGAATAAGTGCTACCTCTTTCTCTTCTCCCCTCATCAACTTCATAAAAACTCAGATACAGAGGCTTACCACATTATAATGAAATAATGTAACTACCTTTTTCCATCTTGATAAACATAATCCTTTGAGGTACCAGTGGAAATGAAAATGCTGCACAAAATGCTACAGCTGTCCATGTAAATAGTTCTTGTGTTCAATTTCACACAGCTGTTTTTAGTGTTCTGCTTTATTTAGGAGAAATATATATATTTATATATATATATATATATATGTATTTGTGGTCATTAAATACAATATGGTACTTTCCAAGGAGCTGTTTGGGAAAGCCAGCATCATGGTGAAATTGCAGTTTGCATGTGGAGCTTCACTTGAATTTCCCTGTGTGATTTGCATTATGTCATTCCCTGCTTTCTTTTCTCTTCTGGACACCTGTCTGGTGTAGATCTGAGTAGTCTAATAATTATTACATTCTGCTTTGTACTACATTTCATTGGTGAAATTAAAGGTTAAAAATATCCCAGCATGTTTGTGTTGTTTGCTTTTATTTATTTATTTACTTTTCCCTGAAGTGGTGTGCATTTTCCACTGAGATTTCTGAATGAACGGGGCTGTATAAATAGAAGTTTCCCTTACACATTACCACTACTGGCAACATGAAGATGTTATCTAGATAGAAAGCAAGGCTAAAAACTGAATAAGAGAAATCAAGGAAATCCCTGATAATCAGTGATAACTACAGCTAAGATTTGCCTGTAAGGCTGTCACATGAATTGTTATGGGCATCTGTGCAAGAAGCAGTGTACTTGTTAGAGCACAAGAACTAACAAGATTCATTGCTCATTTCAACTGAAAGAGACAGGAGTGGTTTAGGAAAACAAAAACAAAAACAAAACAAAAAAAAAAACAAAAATATAGAGGACAATGGATGTTGTACAACTAGTCCCAAGTCTATGTTGCCACGCAAGATGCAACGGTAATTTCTGTCAATGCATTTAAACTAGATTTGTATTAACTGTTGATCTTGACAGCTGTGTAGCTACATCAATGTGAATTTCAACTGACTGGTCAAAGCCATTAACCAGATCAAATTACCTACTGAAGCACAGAAGACCAGTGCAACACTATTTTTTGACCAAGCAATCTTATTCATAGCAGCAGCACACGTTGCTGCAAAGGCAGCTGCTGCACTTGAGTGTGACATTTTTTGCCTCTCTCCAAGTTTTAAAATCCACCTGGAAAACTAACTTGGCTGGTTTGCTGAGGATTCCCTATTTGTTAAAGCATCTTTAAAGAGCACGGCCCAGTATAACTGATCCTCAGTTAAGACTGATCCCACAGAGTCTCAGGTAGTCAGCAATTACAGAACAGCTTCAGATGGCTCTAATTTATGCCAAAACCAATCCGGCCCCTGTTAGTCTCAAAATCACGGAAGCACAAACAAAGATTAAAGACACATTTTTTCCCACTCTTCACTGCAGTTCAAGCAGACAAGGTGGCTTATCCAGTAATTGTATAGCTGCGGGTAATTGTTAACTAGAAGTCACTTCTTAAACCATATAGAAATTGAAATTTAATCTAAAAAATATTTTTTAGTTAGAACATGGTACCTGGGAAAATAATCCTGAAAGTCTGGGAACAGCCAAGACTTGACAGCAACCTTAAATGTATCCCTTTTCCCTTGTTTATTTTTCCTATTACTGAAGGAAGAATCATTTCTCAGGGAACAAAATACACTTATTTATAACACAGTATGTAATCAGTTCAATCTATCCCCTACCCATAGCAACAACAAAACTACTCAGCACACAGAACAGGAATACATTAAAAACATGACATGAGCCCTTCAGAGGTTTTCAATTATTAGTTTTCTTGCATTGCACAAAGGTACAAGTTGTCATTGTATTGTGGCTTTTTAAAATGCAGAGTATGAAAGAGAAATGTTTCCTCCTTGTAGACTTCAGGCATAACCACTGCAAAATTTTAAACTTTCCCTTTATTTTTAATCTTCCAGATTCTTTAATAACTCTCACCTTCTTCTTAACCCAATAATCAGGGGAAAAAAAAGATGGAAACTATAACAGTGAAAGGCAGCAGAGATCCATATCCTTCACAGAGCAGGATATGGATCTTTAGGATGCTCCATTTCTTTTCCAGGCTATGCCATTAGCTCCCTGTGTTGCCACAAGCAGGTCATTCCATTTGGCTACTGCTAGTTCCCTGCTATGCACATAGTAACAACACCACTTGTCCGTGTCATAAAGTCTTCTAAAGAAATAAACTCAGATTTACTTGTCATAAGCAGACTGATTCTGACGCTCAGCACTGAATCCATGAGTAGTTTTGTTGAAAGTTGATCTATAGTAATAAATATTGCTGATAGGAAGAATGTAAACAGATAGCTATTTAGATCAGTGTACAAAAAAAATGAACTTACAATATATAAATTTATTTACAGTTAACAGTGAATCCAAATGAAATGATTATTTAAACTTCATCCTGTTGCTAGCTGCTACATCTTTGAAATTTTATTGATGTGATGACAGATGGGTGCACTTCTTATTTAATGAAGCCTTTGGACTAGGATAAATAGCTTGAAAAGGAAAGAAAACTACAGTTTTGAAAAGACCATGCACATAGTTTGGAGACCCCTGCTATGTCTTTCAGCTGGGAGGAAAGGATGTGCTTAACCATAGTGACAGAGCACAGTCAACTACTCACTTTCATCAGAATTAGCACCTCCAGCATGGGAGTGTACAGCACCCATAAGATCATATGTGGTTTACCACATAATGGTTTCTAAAGATTGCATGGAAAGGAACATCACTGTGTCTGAATTTACGTTGTGTTTTTGTAGTCAGCCACTCATGGAAATATGGTACAGGACATACAACTTGTTATTGATACATCATCTTTTACAAATGTTGATTTGTAATTTGTCCTTTTTGTAATTACTTCCACAAGCAGGTAAGTGTTAAAAAACTTTTTAAAATAATTGTATGATTATGATAGACTACTTAAAATCATTACTAATTTTCAAATCTATTTATCTTAAATAACAAAACAGAGAACAATTCAATATGTTTTGTAACATATTAACAAATGTACTTCAGGAAAATACAGTAGAAATTGGTGTAAAAACAGAAGTACTATGCTGATACGCTTTCAGCCATATGTTATGTTGTTTTATTTTTCAGCACATGTCATCAACAGTTTTCTTTTGATATGATCAAAGAACCACACACATTCACTCAAATAAGGTATAAAGAAATCTGTGCTTCTGTTTTTCTTTAGAGTTCATTCCTTCATTTTTATCTGTTCTTTAAACAAGAAATCTTGACTGCTCTCATGCTAAGATGTGTATCAATTGAAAATGAACTGTTAACTACAGGAAAGCAAAAACATTAGGACCTTTTGGATATGCATATCAGTTGTAGGATCTTCATTGCACTACAGGGAAATACAGTTATCACAGAAACTGAGTCAGTACTCTAGTGATAAGTATAGGAAAAATGCATATATAGATAACTAGATTAAATGAAAGGAACTAATTTTGGCCTAGTGAACTGAGCCTGCAGTACAAATGGTACACATATTCCAGGCTTTCATTTATGGCTAGATATACATATAGATAGACATAGACATACACAGCTATGGGCTCTTCTGTTATATGGACAGGTTATATGTTAGTACTTCAAGATGAAAGGAATTCTCATTTTTTAAACGAATTGCAATGATGATGAAAAATCTCCTAGTGTCCACAAGTGCCAAAGTAAAGTTTTAAGCAATAACATAGAACAAGCAGTTACATTTTACCAGTATTTCCTAATCCTCTTAAATCTCATAAAACAGTTTGTACTAACACAGGAAACTTTTTAGGACGGCTTACTATTCATTACAGACAGCGAGTGCAAAAATGCATCTGCTCTCTGCTCAGGCAGAAGGAATAGCATCACATAGACTTTTACCTATCTCACATATTTTTCATACTAAGCACTGAAAAATTGTGACTTGGGGAAAAAAAAATTATCAACTTGTATTAAAAATAAAGAGTACATCTTTTCACTCTTCATAAATTTATAGTTTAGTTACTTTTCAGATATCCACTAACAATAACAGCTGGGTGACAAAATGATTGAGCACAGCCCTGCCAAAAAGAACTTAGGGGTACTGGTGGATGGTAAAACGGACATGAACCTGTGAGATCTCCTGGAGTACTGCATCCAAATGTGGAGTCCTCAGTACAGGAGGGAGGTAGACCTGTTGGAGAGAAGAGCCACACAACTGATCAAAGGGATGGAACACATCTTCTACAAGGACATGTTGAGAGAGCAGGGGCTGTTCAGCCTGGAGAAGAGAAGGCTCTGGGGAGACCAGAGGGCAATCCTTCACCACCTAAAGGAGGGCTGTAAGAAAGAAAACAACTTTGTAGCAGGATCTGTTCTGGTTGGACAAGGGAGAATAGTTTCAAAATAAATTAGGGTAGACTTAGGTTATTACATATAAGGAATAATTTTTTTTACAATAAGGGTCATGAAGCACTGTAATACCTTGCTCAGAGAGATGGTGGATCCCTGGAGATGTGCAAGGTCAAGCTGGATTGGACTCTGAGTAACCTGATCTAGCTGCGTAGATGTCTCTGTTTGCAGGTGAGTTGGACCAGATGACCTTTAATGATTCTTTTTAACTCAAAAAATTCTATGATTCCATGATTCTAAGTTGAATGCATGTTTTAATGTGCATGAGAATCTATTTAAAAAAAATGTCTAAGAACATTAGCAGATCCACAGCTCTGGGATTCATGATGCTCTGGGAAGTGGAGAGACTTACTTAATAATTTTTTTTTTCTTTTTCCTTTTAATGAAGCAGAAGTCCCACATCCTGAATGCTCATCAACTTCATCTTGCAGGTATGCTTGGCAAAATTCAGCACTCTTCCAAAGTACTACCCAAGATACAACTGCATTATGTTTACTTTCGTTTCCTATGTATTTTTGTTTTAGCAAGATGAATGTTTCTGTGCCTAAGTACATATCTTTGGGACACAGTGATGGTCACAATAGCTAGTATTACAAACCCACTGAGAACTTACTTCTGAAATTTTAAGTAGCCAACACATGTTAGCTTGTCTATAACTGCCACTGCATTGATACTGCTAGGTATGCCAGTGAAAAACTGAAAGCAGGTGCAGAATGTCTATGTCATTGCCAGAGTGAGCTTGGGTCCTGGGGCAACTCCTGCCTTAGTTTGTACAAATGCTCTGCTAATTGCAAGTATGGACATGGAGACTGATGTGGAAAGAAGATACAAGGTGCAGTTGTCATGACTGTCTAACATCAAGATCCAAAACCACCCATTCAGAGGGAACAAAACCCTCTCTGAAGTCTGAGGCCAACAGCATTTTATATATTTATCCCTACCACCAGACTTCTTAAACAAGATGAGAGCTTCACAATAAAACAAAGCTCAGAGCTGAGAATATAATAAAAATACTAGGCATGACAAGATTGGCAATAAAGTGGCGAGCACTGACAGTATCATGCTGAAATCCTTCCTTTACCAGGTCAGTGAGAATTTTAAGACAGACCAAGGACATCATGCTTGTTTTACAAGGGAGTATAGAACTACTTAAGTCTTCACCATATCTATTCATTTCAGCCTTTCTACTAGAGCTCTGGAAACTTCTTAGCAATAATTTTTTTTTCTTTTTCCTTTTAATGGCACCACCTTTTAAATACTGGTTGCCTAATTGTTAAAGATTAAGCACACTTAAGTATTTTGAAATATAAATCTGGCCAATGAGGTTGGCATTCTGCTTATACTAGAACAGAAAAAGAAAAAAGTTTTAGAATTTTCTAAAAAAATGTACAGCAGAGAAAGACAAGAAGTGTGATCTAATATATAATTTCTAATAAGAATACAGAAGTTAACCCGAGGATCTTGGCCATGTTCCAATTCTAATAATTACATTTTTGCTCTCTGAATTCCCTCTCTAATTTCATATAGGTATAGAATTCTTCACTTCCTGTTCTAAGCTGTTATATGGTTTGCCATTCCTAAGTGAGCAGTGCCATTTCCAATCAGGCTAATCTTAATGAAAGAATATACTTTATTTTGATGCCAACAAAAGGATATATGTAACATATGTGGTAAACATAGATCACTAACATTCAACTACACACATATCTACGAAAGCAAACCTGAACAGTTTTCCCTGAATTTTACTCAATCATTTGAGTACATTCTTTCTGATGCTCAATTTTTACTGAGTGCATTACGGACTTCTCTAGGGAGTATAAAATGTGTTTTTTAAGTAAACATGGAATGTTTTGATAAATCAAAACATTCAAATGAGATTGCTATTGGAAACAAAAAAAAACCCTATTCTCATTTTAACTGAATGTTTAGGATAATAATAAAACCTGTTATCCCAAAAGACTGAAACAAATTTTATTCATTGTTGCAATACTGCACATTCCTTAAATAAATAAATAAATAAATAAAATAAAAGACATATCAAATGTAAGTATTATATTCCCCGAAACTAATCATAAATAAGTTGAAATCTACAGCATACTGAGTGATAGATATTTTAATGCAGTAATTAAAAGGAACAGCGATTTTCAAATGCTGTTATTTCTATATCACAGATAGTACAACAGTCTATACTACTACTTTATCTACTAAATAGGAGACAAAGCAACCCACAGTGCAAATAAATCACATGTCTTTAGAATATTGACCTATAACAACAAATTTCAGGCCCCTGCCTGGAATGGTGGCTCAGTAAACACCAGAGAACTGTTTTTAGCTTAAGAACAACAACAACAACAAAACACTTCTTCCTACATACTACCTTATACTGTTTTAAATTACACCTTAGAATCTTACAGCTACGCAGAGATTTGTTTTTATGTAGATAAGCCCCCAAACACCTACTTTAAAGTAAAAGCCTTATTTTTCAGCTTTAAAATACAGATTACAAGCCTGATATGGCGAGGCAGTGCGCACTGTTCAGCAGTGTGCACTGTTCAGCAACAGGCTTCTTAAAATTAGTTGAGACTGCTCTGTAAGAGTACGAGACAATGCTTATTTCTACTTCCATTAATTATACACTGTACTACAAATGATAACACAGGAACTAAAATGTAGTGTAGAACAGGGGAAATATCTTCAGACGTGTAAATCACAGTAGCCTTATTGCAGCTGACTGAGGCACAACTGTTTATAGCACTGTAGGATTTAGCTTTGCATTACTGGGAGATAGAAGTAACGAGAATGAGTCACATACACTAGCATTTGGAATGTTTAGATAACTAAGCAGATATTAGTCAATGTTTAGATAAGTAAAGCACATGTGAGTATTGAGAGACCTTTTGCCCCAAATGGAAATTTATGTCTACCACCACATTCAGCTTGACCATATAGTCTTAAATAAGGAGATGATCTCAGCAAGTTTAAGAAAGTTGCCTAAATCATAAACCTAACAGTCTGATAGAAGTCCAACAAGTCATTTAGGCATAAACTTACTTTTAACCTTGTGCCTAGCTCTACTGAACTGATAGCATGAAGTTAAACAAACACTTAAAGCACTTTATTGATTCAGTTGCAAGTATTAGAACAGAGCTTCCCATGGATTCTTCTCAGATACGACAAATTTGTCATTGGTGTGAAACTAGAACTGGAACTGGTGTTGAGAAAACCCTGACAGTTCCATAAATGCCAAAAGGAACATGAATTTCATGTCCTGTAGGGGTTCCAGGATTTGCATGTACTAACCTTGGAGCTTCCTAATGAAACATAAATAATTTACAGATTCCACAGCCCTGCACAAATATTAATTACAGCAAGCCTTATCACACTTTCTTACAGCAAAACTGAAACTGAACTCACTGAAGCAGTGAGTGACGGGACTGTTTACAGAGTTCTAATATGCATTTATTTATTTTTTCGACTTTGATTTGATATCTGTTGCAAAAAACTAGACACACTGTTGGAAAAATCAAAATTTGGGCTGAGGCTATTGTATTTTAGCTAATCAGTCCTGAGTGGACTGCAAAATTCCTTTTAATTCTTTTTGGGTTTTTACTTTCCAAGGAGAGGAGCAGGTGACAAACTTCTGATTAATTTAAAAACATGGTATAAATCTATAGCAAAGGAATTCCTTAACGATGAAAAGATGAGTTAAGGACAGCATATAAACTCAGATTCCTTCCATCCCAGATCCAGAGAACAGGCATATCTTGTTCGAGGACTGAGGGTGGGGAGGACATCTCTTGTCATAATATGTATGCCCCTGTTTTAATCCGCTACAAGAATTTCATGACCATTCTGACCTCTGCCTGCTCCAGAAGCTTCTACTCCTTCATCATCACAGGTGCTGACATTTGCAGGCAAGTTGCAAGCTCAAACACATTTTAATATTCAAAAGAAGTCTAAACATCACAATCAAAAGCAATTATTTATGAATCAATTAGCATCATGGCATTTGACCTCTAAACAAAACTGAAGTCTGTAATTCAAAACTTATCATTATAAGCTCCTATAAAGTTGATACCATGGATCTGTGCACAGTGCCCTCAAATTCAAAATGATATTATTCTTAAAAATTGTGCACACTGTTGTCCTTTAATTTTGAGGAAAACAAAACTTTTGCATTCAATCTACTTACCTTGTTTTCTTATAATGAGAAATATTACAATTTTATACGTAATATCTGTTCAGTAGTGAAACAGTGAAAGGTCAGTGCAGAAGACAGGTATGGCATACTGTAACAAAAATCCCTCTGATATCTGGTAGGTAGAAAGCTTTTATAACTTTTCTGCTGCACTACTCTTAGGAGTCTCAAAGCTTCCTCCAGCTTTGGTTAATTTAATGTTTGTAATAGTGCATATGCCCTAACAATGTAAAGAGCATTTCCCACAGATCAGTTAATAAGATGCAGCACAGAAAAAGGGCCGATGAATCTGTTTGTTACAGTGTACTTAGTGAAGCTATGACTACAGTACTCCAATGCTGAAGTCAGTGAAAAGACACCAGCACAACACAATCCTAGGAAAATGCAGGCTGATACAGCACAAAAGATTCTTTGTTTAAGAGCAGCAGAAATTTCCAGCAACTATCTGTACAAAAATGCAAGATAGAAGAGAATGTAATTAAATAACAAAACAAACCCAATCTAAAAGAGAATCATTATAAACCAGGACAAGGACACTTTGTTTTTAAGCGCACGCGATGAATTTTAAAGTTCTTTCTTCACAAGGGGCAATAAAGTATTATGGAGGAGTGACACATTTGATGGATGGGTGGGTTCTGAAAAAACACATTATCAATTACTCGTTCTTGTTTGGCTCCGGTCCAGTAATTTTTATTTGAACAGGCCACATGCTAGCATGGGTTTGATTGCAGGAAGTGACTGACTGTTGTTAAAGGGGGTACTGTTTTATTGACCATATTCAGGTTTACTCAGACCCTCCTTTTTCTAATAAGGACTCTGCTGTGGCAGGCAGTGTTTCATTCTTAAGGGAAGACAAAAAAAAAAAAAAAAAAGGAGTTCAGTTAGTAGTCTACTCCCTGTTTTGTTTTCAGCCACCTCCCATCCAGTTCAACCCAGTGTAACTTGAATGTTGCTTAGGAAACAGGAAGTTTGATTGCTCAAGTTTATTTCCCAAATGGTTCAACTTTCTCATTGGTGTTCTTCTGTCTTTTATACCTGTATTCATCCAAAGCAGCATCGTTTAACCTGAAGTAGTCACCTGAAGTAGTCACTTCACTTGAGCTATGAGCAATCAGGGAGTAAATCCCCATTCACTGTTACCCTAAGTAAACTTTTTGGAGCCTTTGTGAGATTGGCTCATCAACGAGGATT
This sequence comes from Cyrtonyx montezumae, assembly GCF_038088225.1. Lineage (NCBI taxonomy): Eukaryota > Metazoa > Chordata > Aves > Galliformes > Odontophoridae > Cyrtonyx > Cyrtonyx montezumae. Next base: position 6,671,678 of record NW_027072041.1, read on the forward strand.
AGCTATCAGAAACAAAACTTCACTGTTTACCTTTAAGACAGGTGTGGGTTAAAGAACTGCTGATACCTGGAGTACCTGGGGTGAGGATGACTACATGATACTCAGTTACACCAACAAAAACAGACCTTCAAATAACAATCATTTTACCTTTACTTCCTTTAACTGTGGATTTTAAAGGTCTGCTCACCAGCTTCCAGCAAAAAGAACTTCACAGTTTGCACTCAATTTTCATCAAGAGCAGATCTGTAACCCTTACTACAAATCGTATCTAGAACAACACAGGACAGATATTCACCTCTCCCAGAATCCCCTTTGTTCCACTCCAGGAGATTTATAGCTACTCTCCATCTCCTGAAAACACTCTAGGCTTTTCCCTGATTTTCTTTGCTACAGAATATAGGAAAGAAAAGTGTACCAAAGACAAGAAAGACAAGACTGAAACATGGAGATATAACAACACCAGGAGAATTTAGCTCTTAGATCTCTGGACTCAGAAGAACAGGGAAAAGAGAATGGTAACCTCATCTCACATGCTGCCTTGACACAACCTGATGACTTGACAATATTATTCACATTACCCTGAAATCTGAATCCAATTCATGGAAGCCCAGTCATGACCATTTTTGGATGAAATGACTGCTGACACCATGCAGATTTCCATGTCATATTTAGGGTCACTGTATGCCAATACATCAAACAGAAAAAGCTGCACAATGCATTCAGAGGTCTTCAAAAGCCATTTAGTGTTTAAAAGTCTCAGCAATGAAATACACTAAAAGTTCAAAACTGTCTGGACTCTTGTAAGATAACAGGAAGTTTACATTGTGATGAGTAAATGTACTTGAAACACTTTATTATTCCAATTTGAACAAAAATTGGAGAGGAATTATTCTTCCTGTTCCTCAGGAATGAAACGTGTATTTTGAGTAAAATCTTGATTGTTCATCAGATGAAAAATACACTGCTGTTGAATTACAGTTTTCCATTGTTTTAGAAGAATAAACACATAAAGAAGCTATTTTTTTTTTTAATCATTCTCTGCTAAACACATTAATCTATTACTAAATATGGCTATTAAAAGAGGTGTGTATATCTTACTCACATATGCTGCTCCTAAGGAAGTTCCAAAGACAATAAAACTGTTTCACAACACACAGTATCTAAACTTCTGATTCACATTGCTTGCTGAGTCTGCAGAACAGTAACAGCGTGCAAGTCAACATCAGCATATGACTGCAAATTTAAAAAGAAATGGTATCTTTGTCCTTTCAGAGCGACAAGGAAATCGGCATTATATAATGTGAAATTGAGAAGTTCAAAATCTTTTTATATTCTGAAACTTAGTTCAGAATTCTTTTATGAATTTTACCCCGGAAAATATTTTTCTGCTACTCAGTTTACCCACACTTACAAAGGTAAAGAAATTTTAACGTAGTCACTGTAAAGGACAATGAACTAATATCCTGATATTCTCTAGATAAGGAGTGCTCTGGAAATAATGCCTCTTATTTTTATTATGTTGGTGGTGTGGCAATAGAGGCTGACATTTCCTGCCAATATTCCATTACATTCTGTTGCTGTATGAAAGATGGCAGCAGAGGGGAAGTCTGACAGAACGGTGTCTGACATGGAGGTACATATGAAGCAAAGGTGTGTCAGTGAATTCCTCCATGCAGAAAAAGTTGCACCCACTGACATTCATGGCCACATGCCAAACATTTCAGGAGATCAAACAGTGGCTGTGAGCAGAGTGAGACGGTGGTGTCCTTCAGCAGCGGTGACAGTGACAGTGGGTCACCACACTGGTGTAGATTTTTACAAGAACAGTGCATAGGGGCTTGTTCATGGCATGCAAAAATACATAGCTAGTGGCAGTGACTCTTTAGGGCCAACTTTCTCAGGTGATGTCATATCAAAATTGTTCCATGTTTATTATAAGCTAGAAGAATGTTGATAGGAGTGTAAGGGCTCATGGAGGCTTAAATACTGCAGTTGAGTCTTAAGAGTAAGCCACTGCCTTACAGAAAGCAAGAGGTGAGTAAGTAGCATTCTTACCTAGGTAATAAGGTGCAAGCAAAACTTTGTGATGCACAGGATTTTGCAAGAGCTCTATGGATAAAGCAAATTTACTTCCCAAAGAATTTGCCATGGTTTTGCCACAGCAAAAAATAAAATCCTTACTGCTTGTTCATGTATTTCAATGAGAAAGGGAACACTGGCCAGGAAAAATTACTTTAATTTCAAGCATCTGCCTTAACCATTCTCCATTGCCTAAGTCTGCAAAGACAGTATATGATGGGCTCTAAAATGCTATCTTTCCTGCAGATAAAATTTCTGTGGACTTTAGTAGAGCTTTTCCTGCCACATCCCAATTAAATTTATTGTGAGCTGAATTGTGTGATTGCATGAAATGAAACCTGCAAGTCTGCAGCAAATAAATAAATAAATAAATAAATAAATAAAGGATCATGAATCCAAAATATCAATGCTTGTAAAAAGATATAAGTAAAGTGGGATTTTGGCTGTGTTAAAGAAGAATGTAAATATATACATACATGTATATATCTATATATATATTTGTGAGGACGATAGAAAAAAATTGATGTGTAAATCATCATTATTACACACTGTATCATAAATTCTCTTAATGTGCTCGCTCTCTACAACATACTCCTAAGGTCACTAACAACTAATTTAGAAAGTTGTCCATAGTGATCGTTTTAAAAACATACTGAGACAAGGTCACTTGATAGCACTTGTAAAACAGAAGAATGCAAAACAGGTGTCATACTGTCACATTCTTCTAACAGTAAAACCTGGCTTAACACCATAATTAAAAGTTTTAAGCAGAGAGGACATGGTGCCAATTCAACAGAAAATCTCCCCAAGTTCATCTGTTTGAATGTTTGTTATAGAGTGCAGTTAAGTATACTAATGTAGGAATTAGTAGAAGGCATTTTGATCTGATTGATTTATCAAAGAGTTTAACACCTTTATTTTTGTGAATGTTTGTGTATGTGCGCATGTGTGTTTGTGAGAACACAGCTGACAAAGCACGGCGACCTAGTAACTCAGTCCCAAAATAAACTGTAATAAGTTGCAGTACTAGGCACAACTCTAATGGTCTTCAGCCACAGTCATTCCAAACAGGAAATCTGTAGGGTTACATAAAAGTGGCTTCAGAACTGGGCCTGTTACTAAAGGTTCTTTGGCACTGCTAAGTCTTAGGATTAAGGCTATGGCTCAACAAAACAAAGATCACCGGAGTCTGAGAGTAGGTTAGAAAATCTTAGCTGGAAAATAAAATGTCTTTCTTACCGATCCTGTAATATATACGTAAACGTATATAGACTCTGTGCTGTTCAGTTTAGACCTTAGATGTCAAATGTAAATAAAAGCTGATCTGCTCTGAATTAATAGGACAGAAATAACTATTTCATAGCTGACGAACAATGGATATTTTGCAACCCCAAGCTTGCATGAATTATTTTGTGAGGGTTTTTTACAACAGTTAAAACTCAACACACTTACTGTGCATATAAAGCTGCCTAAATATTTCTTGCAGTTGATTTACTTATGAGAAATCTTTAGCAAGATGTGTAAAACATTTAAAAGCTACTCTTTCTACTTGCTAAATAATAGTACAGGTTATATAACCTACCATAAAAGATTTTTTTTTTTAATAAAGGAAGGAAAAAACAAGGAACTTTAAATACAAAACCACCTATATTCAAAGATCCATCAAGGCTGTGTCAGAAGTGACAGAAGACAGGAAAATAGAATGACATTGACATTCCAGTCTTAATTCACATTACTTAAAATTGGCAAGCACTTTCTCTTAAAGTTCTGAGTTTTGTGGATCTTGCTAGAATGCTGCAAAACTGCAAAAATGCACAGTAACCTGTTCCACAAAGAGTTAAGTACGCATACACATATTTTGCTAGAGTTGAGCAAATCTAGCTCTGCCCTTCCTCAAGTGACATAAATTCAGTGAAGACTAATGGGCAAACGAGAGTGAACGGCGCTGAAGCTTATCTGAGCATCACTGTCAAAGTGCCCTCCAAAAGAAAAGGGACTGCTTTGTCAAAAAAGCTGCATACGTTTGTCTGCTAAGGTGTTGAATACCTTTCCCTTCTGACCAGCAAATCTAAGACATGGCTAAAATAACAAAAAACGAAAAACAAAACAAAACAAACAAACAAACAAAACAAACAAACAAACAAAAAACCCGCCCACTGTTATTTTCAGAATCCAGTTTCTTCAGACAGTGCTTATTTTATAAGTAGACTAGTCCTTCTTTATCTTGAGGATCTGATCCTAAAATTACATGCTGAATCTGCTCATCATATTTCCAGAGGTGCATTCAACCCTGCAGAGCCCCATAACAGTTCTGATCCTGTGAAGTTTTCAAGCACACGGGTGACAGACATTTGTAGACTGTGCAAAAAGACTTACAAAAGTCAAGACCTGATCCTGGCGCACATGAACATCCTCCATTTCAGAGGAGATGAGAGGCTGTACTGAGTAGTGAATGACGCTCACGACCAATCTTTTAGAAGAATTTTGTTGCTGGAAGATTTAGATATATGCAAAGTGCTCTTTTCACAATTAGGCGGGTGTTTCACCTCTGTATGTTCCTCAGAACACATTTAGATACCTAAAATTCACTGGAACACTGATTATGATCCCTGCAAATGTGAACATTCCAGTGGAAATGAGATCTGTGACAATGAAGAAGGGAGTATTTAAATGCTTAATTATGCTGTGCATATTTTTGGTCATGGAAAAACAAAATGTGAGGACATACTTTGGTCCGTTTCCTCAATGACTTATTTTTGACAAAAATGGCTTCAGAATCACCTGCCACAAAACGCTCTAGATCCTACTAAGTGGTTAGTTACCAAGCACCATATTGGAATCAGAGTATGGTTACAAATTCTTTTTCAAAACAGAAAGATTATTTCTGTCCTACACCTCTTGAACCCTGGTGGAAGATGGATGCCACCACCACCTCTGCCAGGCAGACAGATACCATCACCACTCTCACTCTACTCCAGCACTTGGAGGCCCTAAGCACCAGACCAGCCCTCAAAGCCCTCAGAAGTCAGGTGAGCAAGGCAGAACTGTGATGTACTATCAAGATCTTAGAGTTGCACCACAGCTGCAGGGTTCAGCCAGAGTGCTGGGGGTGGTAAAGAGATTGTGCTACAAAAAAGGTACTATGTGTAATTTAGCTCCCATTATCAGAGCATTAATTGCTGAGTGAACGTTTTGAGATTTGGAATACAGGCATCAAGAATGACGTGACTAAACCACATCTATTTTGCATGCAGGTTTAAACTCCTGCTCATCAGGAATACAAACTGCTTGAAGGCAAATTTGAGCATGACAGGTGCAGACAGGGAAAAATTCCGAGCCTATCGCTTGTGTGTGCATCAGTGCATGGTACTGTCTGCAGCAGGGCTTGGCAAAGAAATAGTGAAGGGGTCCTTTTAGGACACAGCACCAGTCGGTGCAGAATTGTTCTCCGGGAAATGAGGCTCCCCTGCTCCAGTGTCCAAGTGCCGAGATGCAATGGGATGTGTTTCCTAAGGCCTGCGGCTCACAGAAGGCAAAGAGGCCACGGCCGAGCGGCTTGTCAGATCCAGATGCGGTCATCTATCTATTCCTTCCCGTAGGTATTTTACAGATACTCTTATTGTACCCGCAAAAACCTGGTCCTTGCATCCGGCAGTCCTTCACCCACAGGATACTGACAGAAAATGCCCCCTCTGAATGCCAACGTATCTTCAGAATGTATCGCGTAAAGGTCAGATCTTTAAGCCTCACTCTTGCGAGAAGCTGAGAATAACATCCTTTCATCGGAGCCGCTTCCAAGAGCAGATTCTGTCCCCTAAGTACAGCCAGCAGGAAGAAACCTTACATTATGTCACATTCGCTAACTACAAACATGACGCATCTCCGCCGCGGCCACGGCGCGAGGTGGAGGAGCAAAACAAGAAGACGGCGGGCTCCGAGCGACCTGACAGCACCGTATCCCACGCCGTTTTCGGGATGCCCGGCGACCGACGCCGGGCCAACCCCACGGGACGGCGGCGCCTCACTCCCAGCGGCGCCGCGATCGCTGCACGCCGCCCGTCCGCCGGGGGTCGCCCTAACCGCCCTCGGGCGCCGCTGCCCCTCGTTAGCGCGCGGTCCCCTCGGTGGGCACGGACAGGCGGCCGCCGTCGAGCTGGCCGGGGGCAGGGCCGCCCCTCCCCCCCCCCCGCATCTCCTTTCCCTTCCTCTCCGAGGCCCTCGCTCCCGCCGCGCCGCCACCCCGCGCGCAGGACGCGGCGGGAGCAGCAGCGCGGCAGCCGACACCACCCCACGTTACTTTGATTGACAGCTGAACAAATGTTTCCCCTGTTCGAACGCCGACGCTATGGAACGGCGGCGATCTCAAAGCTCCGCCTCGGGCGGCGGGGAAACAGGAGACGAGAAACCCGGCCGGCCGCCTGATTGGCCGTGGGCTCGCGAGACGTCAGGCTCCCACGTGGGAGCCACCCCCCTTTTCATCTCCCCCGCCCTCCCTCTCCGGGCCCCTGTGCTCATTTGTCAGCGGCGAAATGATGGGCATTACTACAGAACAGCGATTAACGCGAGGGCGCCGCTGATTGGTCGCCGGCGACGCCCTTCGTGGGCAGAGCGAGGAGGGGGACACGCGGGGGGGGCGGGAAGCGCCGCGCTGCCCGACGGGACGGGAAGTCCGCCGGGCGGAGGCGCGCGCGAGGGGCGGGGGGGGCCGCCTCCCGGGAGGACTACGGCTCCCAGGGTGCCCCGCGGGCGGCGGCCTTCCGGCTGCTGTGAATATGTATCAGAATGTTAATGACGAGGAGCTGCTAAATTTGGTCAAAGGAGTCACCTCGGCAGAGCGTGCGGTGGGAGCGGCGAGGAGCGGTGGCGCCGGGCGTAGGGCAGGGCTGGGCTGGGCAGGGCAGGGCAGGGCGTGCAGGGCCGAGCCGAGCCGAGCCGAGCCGGGCGCAGCGGGCGCAGCGCTCCGTGCTCGACTGCTTCCCGGAGTTTGGACAGGCGGAGGGAGAAGCAGAAAGCAAAATACAAATAAAACAGCGCGGACCGTACCGTCTTCGTCCTCTCTCTCCCTCTTATTTTTTTCCCTTTTTTAAAATTTTTTTTTAATTATTTTTTAATTTTGTTTTTGAACGACCCGCCCGAGCGGAGCCGCGCGATGCGGTAGCGGCCAGGAGCGGCCCCGCGCCTCGGCCCCGCGGCAGCGCCGCACCGCTCCGCCCCGCCCGGCGCCGCTGCCCCTCCGCCGGCCCTAAAAGTTTGCGGGAGGCGGAGAACTGCGAACGCGGACCTTCGGAGCAGCGCCCCCCGGCCCAGGGGCTCTCCCTGCCCTCCTCCTTCTCTTCTTCCTCCTCCTCCTTCTCTCCTGCCGGAGCGCTCGAAGCGGCGGTGCTCGGAGAGAGCCGCTCGGCGCCGCCCGCCCCCGGGGGATGTGGCAGCGGCCCCCGCGCCCCGGGGACGCCGCCGCCGCCGCGTCTCGCTGCCGCTGCCGCCCGGGGTGCCCCGCTAGCCCCGGGGCGGCGGGGCCGGGGCGCCCCTTCTTATCGCCGCGCCCCAGCGCTGAGCGCTGAGCCCTGAGCGCGGCCGCCAGCTCCCCCCCGCGAAGCGGCGTGGATGATCCGCGACCTGAGCAAGATGTACCCGCAGACCCGGCACCCGGTGAGTGCGGCGCGGCCCGCCGACTTGGAGCCATTTTCTTATTGTTGTCCGCCGCCGCCGCCCCGAGTTGTTGCCCCGCGCGGCCCTCCCGGTTCTCCCCACTCTCCCCCTTCTCCCCACCTCCCTCCTTTATCCGGGGCCGTGTCGGAGTGCGCGGGGCCGGGGGCGCGGAGCGACCGAGAGGGGCTGCGGAACGACCGTGTGTCACTTGCTTGCAGGCTCCGCACCAGCCAGCGCAGCCCTTTAAATTCACCATCTCCGAGTCCTGCGATCGGATTAAGGAGGAGTTCCAGTTCCTGCAGGCGCAGTACCACAGGTAACGCTGCCCGGCGCTTGCCCTCGGGGTGGCCGTGCAGTTGCCGTCCCTCGTGTGTGCCTTTATGGCCGGGGGCGGGGGATGGACGGGCCCTGCCTCTGTCGCGCCGCTCCGGAGCTGTCCGTGCCCCGCGCTGCCTCGCAGCAGCTCGCTGCCTTTCTGCCTCCGGTAACATAAAACCCCGGCGGAAGCGCGACAACTTTTGTGTCCTCGGAGCGCTGATGTGCACTTGCTCCGAGCGGAGCGGGAGGTGTTTGTAAAACTCGTGGAAACGCGAACTTCCCAAACCAGCCCATGGGTTTGTTCCGTGGCTCCTCAGGCTTAATGCCGTAGGGGTGAGACGGTGCGCTGCGCTCTGCCGTCCAGTGCTCTGCTTTAAGTCCGGGTGCAGCGGCCCGGGAGTGAGGGTGTTCCACGGTTTTTCCCGGAGGAGGAAAAGTGCATCTCCTCCATGAACGCCGGGCGGGAGCCGGGCCGTGCCTCTGTCTGCACGCGAGGGAGAGCTGGGAAGGGGGTATCCTGCGTGTGTGTGGGGGGTGTTGGTTGTTGTGTCGAAGCACCCATGCTTTTCTTGTGTTTTGCACAGTTTAAAGCTAGAATGTGAGAAGCTGGCCAGCGAGAAGACAGAGATGCAGCGGCATTATGTCATGGTAAGTGAGCTGCAGAGCAGTTAGAGCATCTGCGAGCGCAGTGTGCTGAGACCGAGATGTACTCAGGTTGCTAGAGGCGAGCAGAGAGATGACAGCAAGTGCTGCTGCTGTGGGGCTGCGTCAGTGCTCCCGTCGTCAGTTCTTAGTTCAGGGGTTGTAACTTGTTTGCAGCAGCCACGCTCTGTGCAAAATCTGCCGCTTAATGTCCTGAGCAACGGGGGGACGTGTCCTCAGCATGCTGGCACGTCCCTTGCAACTCCAGCAGTGCTTCTGGGGACAACATGGTCACTCCTGCTGGTTTCCCCCCACTGTCATAAAATGCTCTAGGGTAATGCTTTTTTTTTTTTTCTGTACAGTTTTCAGAATTTTGCAGGTATGTCCGTGGCCCTGAAGCCTCCTGCCTTAGGAGAGCTGTTGTTCCTGCACTGCTGTGCATTGCTCTGCTGAACTGGGAATGGCGGGGCTCTGTGTGTGAGGGGTTTCTTTGAGGGCTGTGGGCTGCGTGGCCAAGTGAGGCGCTCAGGAAAATGTCTCCCTGCACATAATTGCATGATGGATTGTGGTGACTCCGAGGAGCCTGTGCTGCCCGCTACCTTGTACATCTACAAAGGATTAGCTGCTATGTGTGCCTGACAAATAACACCCCAGTATCCACAAAAAAAAGAATAAATAATCTTGAAAAACTCCTAACCAGGAGCACAGGCATATGTTAAGGCTTGCATTTGTCTTTTTCATGCCTGATTTGCTTAAGTCCTGGGGATGGTGTGGCACTGAGCTGCACGCTGACCCTGCTCCTTGTGATGGGGGATGTCGAAGCGGCACGTCTTCCTGGCTCTCCAACCAGTGTGCTCCTGCCTCCTTTGCATCCCTGCCATCCAGTCGTAGCTTTTTTGTATTTTTAATTTAAAATATTGAATAACTGTTCTTTGAGTTGTTGCTAATTTATACGCCTGTCTGGCTTCAGGCACTTCAGGCATTTTTTTTGGCATCTTTCATGTGTGCTAGGGAATAAAATCTTCTATGTGTTTTTCTGCTTCTAATCTGTAACTCTGGCTGTGATTACTTGTCGTTATTTTTTTTTTGCTATCCGTTTTTTTTGCTTGTTCTATGGCCATCCTTTGTAGATGTGCCAAGAAGCAACGTAGATAAAGCAAAAAGAATGGGCTACTGCAAAATGCTATCAAATTCCAGGAGCTGTCCTGGCTACTAAATGTTTTTGGGTCTCTGTCTTTGTATAGATGATGTCTGAGTCAGAGCAAATTTTGGAATGGCTGTTGTAATTATAAGGTCTAACAGAGTCATTTTCTTCTTTCTTAGTATTATGAGATGTCCTATGGGCTGAATATAGAAATGCATAAACAGGTAGGTAAATATTTTGCTTTGTGTAAGAACGCTGACTGTAATTTCTTCCATCAGCCTTAAACCAGATGTCTGTTACGTGCGAGTTGCCTTAATTGCATGCTGAAGTGCACAGGAAATTTTCTGTGCTCCTTGCTGGCCTGGATCCCCCTGTATATGGCTGTGTGGAATATAAGTGTGCAGGGGTAGACGTGAATGCAGCCCTGGGCTTCCCTGGCTCTGTGTTGCTGGGACTGCCTTTTTGGAGTGACAGCTGCATTGTTGGGTGTCAAGGGATGTGTGTTTGAATGTGGAAGGGGCTCCTCCTCAGTTAACCAGGGCTGTTTAAAGCTGGACCTACAGCAGCAATCAGTGTGCAGCCATGTTGCTGTCTCCCTCAGGTTGCCTACCTGAACCCTTGTCAAAAAGCACATCTCAGCACCTCATACGTGATAGGGTAAAGGAGCTTTACGGACGGGTGATGGTTTGCTTGGTTCTGTGCCTTGGAGTCTAGAACTTAGGCTGAGATTAGCAGGAGATTGCTGGTATGGAGCATGGCAGTGTAAATCAGAATTTCTTATTCAGTAATGTGTGTTTTTAACCTTCTCTGGAGGAGAATGAATTAAACATCTGACCTCTTTTCCAGTGAGACAACTTTTAATATGGTGGAGTTTAATACTGACAACTCATTTTAGCAAATGGTTGAGCAGTTCACCCGTGTTGCTGGAAAGGGTGAACGACAGAAATAAATGGTTGAATGGCAGAAGAAACACCATCTGACAATTGGCTCGTATGTGTGCTTGTTTAAAGTAGTGCATGTGGAACTTTCACAGAATCTCTGGGTTGTGCAAATAGGATTCCTTTATCTCACTGAGAACTAACTGAAGTCAGATGTATTTTCATGTTTGTTTTATGTTGTGTCTCATTATAACTCCAGTACTACAGTGCTGATGAAGGCCATTTTTGTTGGCACACTGGTACAAAGGCAGAGGGTTCTTCCTGGGGGCAGTTTGCCTCCTATACGGCGGCACTCTGGAAGCCCTGGTAGACGTATAGAGCGTGGGTGCAATGCTTGGCTTGTGTCTGGGGTTGGGTGATGCTGTGGGGTGGAAGGTGCGGGGTGGCGGAACAGCTGGTCTGGCTGGGTCCTGTCTGAAAAGCAGAGTTGGTGTCACGCACAGGAACAATTCACCCAGTCCAGAGTCCCTGCAGGCCACCTACGTGGTGTATTCTTATGTGCTTTAGAAAGCAACCACTGCAGTCTGACTTGTTTGTATTTCTGGGTGCTCTGTTTTTACAGCAATTAGTTGTATGTAGGCTTCAACTAACCGTGCAAAATCGTGTGGGACAGTACCAGCTTGCAAGTAAAATGTGTAATTAGTTGGATTTAAGTAGGGGAAATTTGCTTAAAAGCGATTTTAATTTTTAATATCTAAATGTTCTACGTCAGAAATTGTGTATGATTATAGCAATAAAGATGTCAGTGATATTCTGAAGAAAAGATGAAATCCCTTGCTTCAGCTAAATATGAGGATTACAAAGGACCCAAGTTTTAATTAAACACCTTTTTTCCAGTTCTGCTCAGTCTGTTTGAATTAGTAGTTCAAGTATTCTACTCTCATGAAAAATACTTAAATATTTTGTCAGATGCTGATTCGAATCAGCTGTGGCTAAGAAACTCGCTCACTATCAGTCCTAAATCTGATACTCGTTTGTATCTTCTGTGTCTGCTCTTCCTTGAGTGTTTTTTTTTTTCCTTTCTGCTCTTGCTTCAGCAACTGCAACATATTTCCCATTTTGCTTTGTGATCGTGGTGTTGGGGCCCAATTTTGTGTGTATAGGGAGTTGATTGTTTCATTTGATGTGCGCAAATCTTTTTTGGTCTTCCACTTTAAATTCCCTTCTCTTTCTCTCAGATCTTTGAATTTTCCTCGCCTGAAATTGAGCGATTCACTTTTTTTTTTTTTTCCTTCTTCTATTCCTCTTCCCCCCCCCCCCAGCTTTCTAAATTCAATCATATCAAAAATCCTGAGGGCAGTTTATCACATTATGAAATACAGACAGCCCTGCAAACCACCTACTTATTATATTTTCTTTCTTTTTTTCACTTTAGCACAGAGGCATATCTGTCTTTATTTGTTTTTCTGGGCAGACAGCCTTGGTTCCTCTTAGGTTCTTTTCCAGATGTACTGCTGGATGCCCTTGTAATGGAAAGCAGGCAATAATGCGGAGAAGTTGCCCTTCGGCGTAATTGGGCCGAGTTCTCGAGATCAGGTTAGGCTTATTCACTTACTAGATTTGCGTCTCAAAGGGTTCAAGAGCAGGACTCCCTGGAGTCCTTGGAAGTACCCTAGTAATTGGTGGCCCTGATATTTGAAACCTTTGTGTATTTTTCTGTTAAAGCTTCTGTTCTTCTTGGCTGCTCCCAGCCACAGAGTATTTATTTTTAGAGAAATTTTTCACTGGAACAGAAAATGATGGCTGTGATGGAGTCATGACTCTGTGACTTAGCAAATTGATAAAAGGATAAACGTGGAGCGCGGCGATAGTGTGTGTGCATGCTGGGCGGGGGAGGAGGGGGAGAGAGTTGCTTTCCCACCCCTTGTGTGATGCTCATCATCAGTCATCCTGTGTTGATTTTGATAGAAGACTATTAAAGTGAAACCTATGGGGAATTTGTCATTCTGAAAGGAAAGCTAATGTAATTAGTACCAATTAAAGTACATTTAGTAAATTGGATTTAATCTTAATTAAGCCTGCATAATGTTGCCAATTTTTAACAATTATGTTTGAGAACATAATTAATTTAAATTTTGGTAACTGAGTAAATAGCATTAGACTGTTAGAATTAGTTATTTGTTGGTTTTTTTTCTTTTTTTTTTTTTAAAGACAAGTGTGGGGTGTGTTGTGACATGTGGTGTTATAACCTAAAACATTAAGCTAATTTTTGATATTCTGTACCAGGATCAATAGAGCTTCAAAACACACGTTCAAAAAAAAAAAAAAGGCAGTAGTTTTGGGATTTTTGGTTGCAGTATGAACAGATACTTCCTTTTGGTTGTGAATCTCAGTGTTAGAGTAAAGGAGAATGTGTGAGCGTAATGTAAAGAAGTCCATTTCCTACAGAGTGGCTTTTTCTTTTTTTATTCTTTTTTTTTTTTAATTTTGATGCTCAGTGAATGGTTTATGAATGAATACTTAACATACTGCTCTCTGTTTCTAGATCAACGTTGCTACTTGTTGGTGGTCATTTGGTTTAATTTCTGAAATTAGGCTGTTTTAATGTTATGGTAAACAGTTTATTTAAATTGCTGTAATCAAACATGCTTTCTGAAGGTTTTAATTGAGAATTGTAATTATCACTTAAAATAAGCGTCTGTATTTGGCTCCAGACAGTAGATATTTGTGAATGAGACTGATGGAAGGCATAAGCAGGATACAGCATTCTCTTCTTATTTCCATTCTGTTTTTAGAGGTGGCAGTATGCAAATGCTGATTCTTTCTTTTTGGTCAGGACTCCGTCTTTGAACTAATTCACACGCTGGAATGCTGGATTTCAGCATTTTTAGAGGAAAATTCAGATCTCTTTAGGAGCTGTGTGCTAAAAAATAAATGAAATTACTTCTTAAGATCACAGTAACGAAAAAAAAACAACACATCATTTCAGTTCTATCCATGTAAATTTTATTACAAGACTTGGGCAACAACCATTTGAGTGCTGCTAAAATATTAATTGGATAGAAATGAAAGGGCTCTACTAGCTGATAGGATATCATAATCATAGCTGCAGTAGTCGATGGTAAATGATGATAAATGGCATTAGGAACCTTTTAGCAAACTGTAATAACTATGAGGAGGGAAGCAGTATGGATTTGCATTATATCTGATACCCTGTAGTACCAAGTGGATTGCCAATACTGCTTGTTTAGCATTTTCTAAGGGCAATAGGATATTGATTTCTGACTTACAAGGAACGGCTCTATTTTCACCATTGAAAAGTATTGCAGGTTGTTAAGAAGAAATTGACTTGAAGAGGCCTGACTGCTGCCCATCATGGAGCAAATAAAGCAAAACTGCCGAAGCATGGTGGAGCAGTGAGATGGGGCCCTCAGCAATTTGTTGCTATTAATTTACCATGCTCGACAGCAAATCAATCGGCATCTACTTCATCTGCTGGAGAAAATGCTGTCCAGGGCAGATAAAAGGCCCTGCGTGGTACAGGGAATAGACTGGATTGGCCAAACGGATGCTGCAGTTAATGTGTAAATAAGTGAAATCAAGGCCACTGTTGCCGAGAAAGCTGTTTTTAATTAGGTTGGGGCTTTATAGTGAGCTATTTAAGAAAATAGTATGGAGCTTGGAGAGTAAGGGGAGATTTATTGCCGACTGAGTTAATATATGGGTTGTACGACATCCCAGCCTTGAGTCTGCTCGCTTCTTAAGCCTTAGTAAATTATTTTGGTAAAAGGGTAAAGATGGGAATCAATTTGTTTAATTTAGGGCTGAGTTTTGACCATTTTTCATCTTCACGGCCGTAAAACACATACATCACAGGGAATTGGTTTGTGTATGTGATACGTATGTAGCAGAAAGGCATTCTTTGTTTCATTAGCAGTGGGCTAGGCTTGGCGTGGATGTGTTTGCACATACGTGTGCAGACCTTATTTTTCTAACACAGCCTGCAACTGAATGTATGTTGTCTTATGTCTGAAGAATAGCTGGAGAGCCAGCTAAAATATTACTGGCTGAATTTGTTCTCTATTATAAACAGTAGGAAAGATTTAATAGAAATGCAGGCAGTGAGGAGTCAGAATTGAACTGGAAAACTTAAAAATGAGTGAGATTAGAAGTGGAATTTTAAGACTGCAGCTCACCAAGGAGGAAGAGAAAAACAAGTGGCTTTTCCATCAAAGTCACAAAATATAAAAAATAAATTGCCACGTCGGCTTGACCACTGAGGCTTTTTTGTCTGAGTTTTAGGTTATTTAGCCACTGAAGCCAGTAGAACAGCGTACAAGCCTATGAAAACTTAGAAAACACGCTGTTATGCAGTTAAACCAGAAACCTTTTCCTCTGTATTAACGGCTCAATTCTTAAACAAGGTGTAGTGTTTTTTTTTCATGACACAGATGTTAGACAATCTTTCTGTGCAGAGGACCTGTTAATTACTTAGTTTGCTATTTGCCCTTGTCTGTGCTGTTACTGTTGAAGTAACCTTGCCCCCTTCAATTGCAGAATAAAGTATATTAGGTTGAGAGCCTGTATTCCATCCTGATTTTGCCACTCATAAGGAAAGGAAAATGACATTTTCACCCACTTGTTTTGGCAATTCAGGCTAATGCCTAAGACACAGGAAGTAGTGCAAAACATGCTGAGCAAACTTTTACATGAAGTCGTACATTCTGTTTTTCCTAGCAAAAGGCTGTGCTTGAGTTTGCTTAAACACAAAAGCGTTTCTTTTCCTTTGAAAGATGCTAACTGCTGCAGTGCTGCCTCACTGGCTATGTTGGTTTATGGGCATGCTTGTTATTACTGAGGGAACCAGATGTGACCCTATGACTAGACTTGCCTAACATTTGTGGTATCAAAAATTCTCACAGAAATTTATGGCTTTTTTGTTTGTTTATTTCTTTTCCCTTGCAAGAAATTGTCAACTTTACTGTTTGCAGTCAGGGGATGTTGTTGTGGTGGGAGCCTCCTGCTCTTTACCAGCTGGCAGTGGGGCAGAAGCAAGGTGCTGCAGAGGAGGAGCATACTAGGACATCTGGCTCCTGAACAGCTAGTGCAGCTTCAGGCACAGCCACACTGCTGGAGGAGTGAGGAAAGATGCCATTTAATGTATAATTTCATTTGCAGCGTGCTGTACAATGAGAATTGCTTTCCTTTCAGGGGCAAAGAAAAGTAGTGAAGTCGTTTAATACAGGGAAAAAAAAACAAACAAACAACAGCATTAATTAGCAGAGAGGTTTCAAAATGTGGGTGCTAGGATGCCCAAGCTTTACAGTGTGTATGTTAGTTTGATCCTGCCCTATTGTGTTTATGCATCGTGCAGTAGGTCTTGGTTATATACTCACTGATCTCATTACTGCTTTTCCTAGAGGACCTCTTTCACTGCACAAAATAGACATTAGGAAAGTAGAATTAAGGCTGCAGAGGTGAATGTAAATCTAGCTTAAAAATGTTTGGCTGCTTGGCGCTGCGACTGAAATAAATAGCTTTTAACATAAAGGTTCAAGGATGTGAAATAATCATGACTGGAAGCTGCTCAGGGCAGAGATTCTGTTTTTTTCTTCAGGGTACAATGAGGGAGATGCCCTCAGGTCTATTACAGAATATGTGTAGAAACATAGTTTTTTATTTTTACACATAACACTACCTACATTCAGAGTAACCAATTTGGCCTTACTTGTATTTTATTTTTTTAATGATAAGAGGCATTCCATTTGTAGGAATTTGTGAGAATAGAACAGAGCATTGAGTCTTTAAGAGACGTGTGCCAGCTAGTGAACAGAGGGGTTATAATTGTTACAGAAGTCACTTCTGCTGCTGTCTGCAGATTGAGCACATCTGTTGCCACTGATTTTCAGAAAACCTATTTACTCACAGGGCACAAAGGGAACAGAGCAAAGATGATAATGTGAAACTCGGGAAGTATGAACTGATGCTTGCATCATGTAACAGGTGACGATGTACTTGAAGCTGCACCTAACCATACTCCAGAAATCAATTATTTGAAATAAATTGAAGGTTTGAATGAGAAAGTAATCTTTATTTTAAAATGCAAAAAATATGAGGAGTTCATAAAAGTACCTCTGTTCATATGTGTATTTTTATAGGTTTTGTCTTGGTTCAGGATTATAGTTTCACGTTCCACTGTTATCTAGATGTACTATTTATGTGAAATTTTTTCCTTGATTTTCTTTATCTTAGTGGTGAAACAAATGTAGCATGTTGCTACCTTTTGGCACTGTGTCAAGAGAAGGCATCTGTAACTTTATTTTTTAGTGTTTTTTTAAATGTAATCAAAATATATCACAAGTAGTGACTAGAACTGTATGTAGTTCTTTCTTGCCCGTGTAGATAGGATTTAGACTTACAGAATTATTTTTACTAGCCTATGACAGGTACGTAATGTTCTGGCATTGAACACTGTGATGTTATGGCTGAGATGTTTAAATGTGCAGATGTCAGGCCAGTCAAAGTTATAGTCCCCACAGTAAACTTGAATTGGTCTCTTTATGGTTATGTATTTGTATGGTATGCTCTATTGCCAACTCTAAATGTTAAATCATACCAATCCTCAGAAATATCACAAGATTGGCTGGAAATTAATCATGAGATAAATAATAAATTTGGGGTTCTTTTTATTTCCCTTCTGATTTTAAGCTGCCAAACTGCACTTGGTTCATGCTTCTAAGTTTTTTTTCTCCTGTGTTCTTCCACAATATTTTAGTTTTTGCTTGTAAAGAGTAAAACATCCTAAGATTAACAGTGTAGTCAAGGAAGCTGGTTATCTGATGCAGCTGGCAATTTTTGTTGTAATTTTTTACTCTTGGAAGTGTATGAGCTGCAGTCTACTAAGGAAAAATAATACAAAGGAAAAAGATACACATACACAATTATAATTGCTTGTTAATTTTTTTTTTAGTGTTACATACCATAATGCCACGAATATACTTGTGATTTCCCCATCAATTTTAAGAGGAGAGGGAGCACAGGACACGATGTAGTTTTGAGTGGAGGTTTTCTAACTTGGCCTTCTTCTTTTGGTCTGCTTAAATGATTTCTCCACAGGATCTTATACTGCCAGAGATTTCTGACATTTGCTGGATGAGATTCAACTTCTTCAAAGGAGGAAAAACCTCTCACTATTATGTTTGGGATGTGGAACACTGGCAATGAGAATGTGTGCTTTTTTTTTCTTGTGTTTGCTTTAAATCCTCAGCAGAGCATCTCACAGCTGAACAAAAATCAAAATCTGTCCCTTTCATGCTATAAAGAGTCTGCATACTAATAGGTCCTGCCACTCATTTTTGTTTGGCTTGTATTGTATGCTTGATGCATGTTGTAGATGATCACTGAAAGCATTTAATTTTTAAAAATGTTGTTCTTTCCTCTATCTCAAATGCAATAAACTTCTTACGTATTCGTTCCTGTCTGCACATGTGCCTGGCTTCTCTTGATGGCTTGGGGAGTTTGCTGAGGCAGAAACGTGTCCCTTGTCCTGGTGTACCTCAGAAGGAGCAGTGATAGCTTTGGGACTCAGCTACCCGTGGTAGATGGGCACTCATCTGTGCAGAGAGCTTGGTAAGGCTGATCCTGGTGCATCAGAAGGGCTTCAGTCACTTGTGTGTACATGGGCACAGATTTAAATTTTCAAGGGGGTGGATCTGAAAGCAAAAGGACCCATATCCTCATGTATTTCAGAGTTCAGGCCCCCCATCACAGAGTTGAGATACAGCAGGGAGGAAAATGAATGTGGCCTAGGCTCACCTGAGGTGCTGGAGCGGGAGTGGAGAGCTGGAGGTTCCCACGCCTTCTGATACCACAGCCTTGGCTCCCCATTGGCAACAGGAAGCAGCACAGAGCTTTGGGACCTCTTGGGTGTGCTTCTCCACGGCTGCTTGGTGGGTGATGCCATCATTTGTGCTATTAACTTTGTGGCATTGTTTAAAATTAATTGTTAGAAACAACAATGGCATTTTGGTTACTCATTTTCTTTCTTGTGACCCTTTGCTTCTCAGTAGCAGAGGTGGAACTTAATTGGTGCTCATTCACTGCCTCTGTGAGGCTGTTTAACTCCAAGAGATGAGCCAAATTATGCTGTGGTTTTGGCATCAGGAGGGGCATGGGGATCTGCTGGGTTTTCACAGCATCTGCAGGGTAAGGAGATGTGAGTTCAGTGCTTAAGCTGTATGCGGTACTGTGGGTCTGGAGTGAAAAGCCAATGTTGATATGTGTTCTGTTTCCTGCTGTGGGTACTTTTAAGTGCCTACCTGTGGGCCTGACTGTCTTGGATGTGGGGAGGAGGCCATTTAATGGAAAGCGTGTGACAGATTAGCAGCTGTGGTTTCTCCGACTGTGAACTCACAGTCTACATCCCTTTGTGAAAATCTTTGAACATTTTCTCCCTCTCTGAAATGGTGGTGATATTTACATGACAGGAGTGATGTAAGATTTAATTTGCTAACTTCCATTATTAGATGGGAGGCTCTAGAGAGTCACAGAATATTGAATGAATATATATTTGCTGTTGAAGGAGGAGGACTTCTTCCATGCCAGCTTTGTAATGAGGTCCAGCAATGCCCTAGCTCAGTGGGCCCTAGTAGCCCGAGCTTTGTCCTTATGCCCTGGAAAGTACCAGAGGGAAACAGTGGAGATGCAAGAGTTGTTCTCCTGCATGCTCCTGCATTAACTATATTTGGAGTTTGGAAATGGGGGCTGGTCCTGTGATAGCATCTCGAGAAGAAAATCAAAAGCAGCATGAAGAAAGCTGACCAAACCTCTCTCCTTTGAATGAGGAGGCAAAGAACAAGGAATGATTGGAGGAAAACAGTTAATAAGTTTTCTTCTCACGTCTTCTGCTTCCCTGCGGTACCATTCACTCTGTATGACGTCCATCCAGCTTCACAGTACCCCCTTTGAAGGATGGCACTGTGCTGATGTGCAAGAGAGTCAACTACAACACCACTACTGTCTGCTCCTTGTAATTTCATAAAGCACGTGACTTGGTACAAATTAAAATCTGTGAAGATATCTGACCAGAGTGTTTGAATGGAACAAGGAAGTTGGACAGACTTCATACATAAAATATACTGATATAAACATACAGAGTCTATTATCACAGAGTAGATAATGTGTTCTGATGCTGGGTTTAACCAGTTGATTTTCTGTCTTAATTGCAGAAGGCTGTTGCATTCTGAATAGGTTGTTTAATTACAATTTCTCCCATTATTTCATAGCTTCTGGAGATGACCTCTCTGCTTTTTCTCTTATTGTCCCTCTAAACTGAACAAATAAATAAATCCAGGAATTGATGATGGTCTTTTTATTTGTTGCTCTAGACCAGTAATTGTGGAAGAAGCGTTGACTTCTCTGAACATCAGAGAACTTTTATGTTGGAGTTGTTTGCTGTGGAGGTGTTACTCTTTAAAAGTGAGTCACATATAGATTCTTGGTTTAAGTCAGTCAACAAAGATGGGTGTTAAATGGAGCAAAACTAATATTGTGTCTTTGACAGCGGTAACAGGAGAAAGTCATTTTCCATGCATCTGTAGAAGGCATTTCTCTATATCCCTCTCACAACTTTCCTTGGTTTATCTCCACAGACTGGTGACACCAAAATACTCATGATATGTCCCTTGTTGGCAGCATAAGAAAAATCTTAGAATTATGTGCCTGTGGCGTTCTTGAAGTTTCTTGGGAAGCATTCATGTCTGAGATTCTTTCTAAAACAGCGTTTAACTGAGGGTAACAATTGTAGATAAAGATGTAGATAGAGATAGAGAGCACCACAGAACTGTGAAAGAGTCCCCTTGAGCATGTATGTGGGGTGGTTTTTTTCTGAGGTTGTGGGTTTCCGCTGAAGTGGAGTTTTAAAACACATATACAAGATGCTTTTTGAACTAGCATCACTTATTGTTACCCATTTTCTCTGTTATGTCAGACTTTACTTTGACTAAACAAATGTCCAGCTTCTTGGCATATTCAGGCTTTTTTGTTTGTTTGTTTTTCCAAGTATCCCTTAAATCAGATAGACTTATATGCTTTCTAAATGTGTGAAGTTAGGGTACTTTTTCCTGAATTTAGATGAAATTTACTTGGCTCTGTTTTCTACTTAGAGGTTAGGTTGTCATTTCTTCTGAAGTGTTGATTTCTTTACCAAGGTTTTTTTGTTTTTTTTGTTTTTTTTTTTGGTGTGTGTGTGTGGGTGAGAAGGATCCTGGGATAATCTCAGTTGATGTGTTTTCAAGGAAAAACGGTGCTGTAATTATGCTTTGTATTAAGGGTTCTGTGATCTCTTTAAACCTGCAGCAGAACCTGGAGAGATTGCAAGTCTGTAGACACTGGAAATACTTCTCAATAAGAAGAGAAGCTCAAAGCTCCCAGGTAGCTGTGATGCAGCTTCCAGAGTCTGGGTCTTGTGGAGTTCTGAGTGAAAGTTTCTGGTCTGTGTGGTCAGAGACCTCAGACCATCCTCTTTGACCACTCTTTCATGGAATCACAGAATGGCTCGGGTTGGGAGGGACCTCAAGGATCATGAATCTTCAGCCCCCAAGTCGCCAACCTCCCCATTTAATACTAGACCAGGCTGCCCAGGGCTTCATCCAGTCTAGCCTTGAACACCTCTAGGGACAGATGTGTTGAACAACCTCTCTGGGCAGCCCATTCCAGCACCTGACCACTCTCATAGTAAAGAATTCCCCCCTGACGTCCAACCTAAATCTTCCCTCCCTCAACTTAAAACCATTTCCCCTTGTCCTGCTGTTATCTACCCTTTCAAAGAGCTGATTGCCCTCCTGTTTATAGGCTCCCTTTAGGTACTGAAAGGCTGCAATTAGGTCACCCCGTAGCCTTATTTTTTCCAGACTGAATGAGCACAACTTCCTCAGCCTGTCTGTGTAGGGGAGGTGCTCCAGCCCCATGATCATCTTTGTGGCTCTCCTCTGGACCCTCTCCAACAGCTCTGTCTTTCTTGCACTAGGGACTCCAGACCTGGATGCAGTACTCCAGATGGGGCCTTACAAGAGCAGAGTAGAGAGGGGCAGTCACCTCTCTGTCCCTGCTGGCCACTCCTTTCCTGATGGAGCCCAGGATACCATTTGCTTTTCGAGCTGCAAGAGCACACTGCTGGCTTATGTTAAGTTTTCCATCCATCAGGACCCCCTGGTCCTTCTCTGCAGGGCTGCTCTCCAACACTGCTCCTTTCAGTCTGTATAGATGCTTGGGATTCCTCCAGCCCAAGTGCAAAACCTTGCACTTTGCTGTGTTGAACCTCATTAGGTTCACCCAGGCCCACCTTTCAAGTCTGTTGAGGTCCCTCTGAGTGGCATCCCTTCCTTCTGCCATGTCAACTGCATCACTCAGCTTGGTGTCATCAGCAAACTTGCTGAGGGTACACTAGATTCCGTTGTCAATGTCATTGATATAAGATGTTAAAGAGCACCAGTCCAAAGACAGACCCCTGGGGGATACCGCTCATTACCGACCATCACCTGGACATAGAACCATTAATCACCACCCTCTGTCTGCAGACCTTCAACCAATTTCTTTTCCATTGGGTGGTCCACCCTTCAAATCCACATCCCTCCAATTTGAAGATAAGGGAGTAAGACCACGTCAAAGGCCCTGCTCGAGTCTAGGTAGATGACATCAGTAGCCTTCCCCTTGTCCACCAATGCTGTCACTCCATCATAGAAGGCCACAAGATTGGTTAAGCACATCTCTTTGCTAAGACAGTGGAGAACTGCTGTGGGTCCTTTTGTACCACCAGCCTGTATGACGAGCAGGATAAAGGCAGGAGTGAGCTTGCAATGTTTGGGATGAGCTGAGCAATTAATCATGGAGCTGAAGAGATATACTGAGGGTAGCTCATAGAGAAATGTTGAGGTTGTGGGTGTGTCTTAACTTTTATGCTCCTTGAAGGCTGGGACACCTCAGGTAGTGCTGCCACAGCATGTTGCTTTCACTGGGTAGTGAGTGTCAGCTCAATCACCTTTAGAAGAGTCGAACATAAACCTTCCTTCAAAGCCTGAACACAGCGTATTTCTCTTAAGCAAACAAAAAGACTCCAATAGTAATAACAGTCAATAAAACACAAAAAAGCTGGATAAGGCAACATCCTTAGTTCATCTTAGTTCAGCTACTTTACTGTCTGCTAAGAATACTTGTATCTCTGGAGCGGATCTAGAGACTAGGAGATCCAGAGGAAAGCTGTTGGGTTTGCACAAACTGCTTAATGTTTCAGAAAGAATAGAGAAGTTGTGCTGTTGCCCTGGAAGGACTGTGGTGTCCTGGGAAGTGTTGTTCTGGGTTCCATTTCTTGTCCCAGACCCATTTAGATATTTTAGCCCATGGTGTTGTTACTGAGTACAGTGGTTGGAAAAAGAATCTGGTAAAGGGACTTTCCTTCTGCAGTGGTAGAACAGGGATTATTTCCTTCACGGAAGCCTATTAGGTAGGGTGTGCTCCTAGGAGGTGGGAAGGAGAAGTAAAGAAAGAATTAATATGTATGTATGTAATGCTGTGATTAAATTCTTTAACCACTAAGCTGTTACATAGAAGTTTCTCTCTTATCCACCCTTTTTTTTACATTTTATAAACATGTCTGCTGCTGTTTCATGTGAGAATCATTCTGGCAGGGGTTCTCAGCTCCCTTGGGGACATGGGTGGAGAAGTGCTGAGTTGAAGGGAAGTGTTTGCCCAGGCTTGGTTGTGAGCTGGATGCCAAAGACACTTCTGAACATGTCTGGAAAGAGGACCCAGAAGTACTTAATGGGGAGCACACTCCTGTGTGTTTTTGGTTACTGCAGTGTGGTGTGATCCCTGAGAAGGGAAGAGAGTAGGGAAAGTTCATAGTTGGACTGTGATGTCTAAACTCAGTCTTTTTATGTGGGATGACATTTTTTTTAAGATGCATAATGTATGTTTGTGTATCTACAGGTGTGGTTAGGTGCCATCTTGCTCTTTGGAATTCCTGAAAATCTTGAGCATTTATCTGTTGTCTTTCTGCTTGAATTAGGAAACTTGTCTGTTTAGGCACTATTAAAAATCTTGTTACATATTTTCTTGAGACTTCACCTGTGGCCTCCACTGCCTCAGTTCTCTGGGAATTGGAAAAATACTATTTCCTGAAGCATCACGTAGCACAGAGGAGTTTTTGGAGACCGATGCATGTTAAGAAACGGGTTATGAGATAATATTACATGGGAGTCACTTAGAAAGGGCTGTGTTTATCTCTCTAGACTGTAAGATGCTTGGGGCAGGCTGCTATTTCCCAAGACAGTTTTGTCCTCATTTTGTCTCCCATGTGAGTTCTGCTGTCTTTTCCATCACAGCTGCAATTAGCAAGCTCCAGTGACGTGCCTTTTGGCAGTATTGCAGACGGTACTTTAATTTGTATTAAGGAGGTTTGTTCCTTGGTAATCTGTCTTTTCAGCCCTTGTTCTCCACCTGGAAAATGGGATAATACTTTAACCTGGTTGGTTTTCTGGGGGGGAAAGGCAGAACAACAAGAAAAACTTTCTAACCTTCTTGGAGCTTGCCCCTAATTTATTTCTTTATGCCTCCTGTCCCCTGAGACCAAGAGCCTGCCCAAACGTCGGCAGATGCCAGAGTTGGGACTTAACTACTGTATAGCCAGTGGCTGCGGCACTGTGGGGTCTTGATTCTCTGGTATAAGCAATGGTATTGTAAAGATGAGGAAAACACAGGTTTTGCTGAGGTCTTCCACACCTCCTCATTCCAGACAAATATAGTAGGCTGAGATATTCTCTTTTTAACTTCATTGGAATTTCTGCCTGCTGCTTTACGTACTATGAATCTGTAAAAGGCTATCTTTTGATTTATTTGTTGCAGAGATCGGCAGTAGTTAAAGGCAGTATGAGCTGTCAAAGGTGAGGCAAACCCATTTAGTACTAAACAGTGAGGATTGCAGCATTGCTTGAATCTTCACTTCTCAGATTGTGAATATCCCACATGTGTGAGAAGCTATAAATGTTCTGAGGCTAAAAGGAAGTTGGACTTAGAAAAAGAAACAATAGTTAGTAGACTGTTTACAGTACAGAATAGGGTGTTTGGTGTTTTCCTCTGAAACACTGCTGTGCTTTTCCACCTTGCTGAAGCAAAGTTGTGTAAAACAGATCAGTGTCTCTGTGTGAGCATCCCACTTGCCACTACCTTCCTGGTTAGTCTTACTGAGAAAGGTGGTAATTTTGGGTGCAGAGCAGCTGTTCAGGACCTGGTCTCTTCCCTCCTAGTCTAGTTTAGTCTGAAGATGTGGGAGAAGCCTAATTTACAGCCAGATCAAATTAAATCTGGTGAGGTTTTGCAGTGCATTTATGGCTGTGGGCTTCACCGAATGAAAATGGCATGCTTATTTAAAATGTTCCTTAAAAGTCTTGAATTAAAATAAAGTGCTTTAAGGTACATGGAGATACATGTATCCAAAGGTACAACTGAAGTGCTTGCAGATATTTGATAACCACCTCTGGACAGATTTGCTTGGGTCCTGCTAATAGCAGCTTGGGAGGCCAGGGGTCAGCAAGGGCAATTCTGCAGCTAGTTTCAGCCTCAGTTTATTGGTCATGAGCTGAGGTTATACCTGTGGTGGCAGAGTCGATGCAGTCCTTGTTGGTGACTGTTACAGAAACGTTTTTCTCACTTCTCTTTCCTTTGCCTTCGCCTACGCAACATGGTATGTTGCAGTAGTAAAAACTGACTTTTTCAATAAAGAAATCAGTCATTTTAAACTGCCTTCACTTTATATTAAAGGTTAATATTTTCCAACTTAATTCTTTTATCTTCACTGAAGCTCACACAAAGAAAGCACAGTCTGAGCTATCCACTAGTCATCAAACATATTTCCCTTCCTCCTCCCCCTGACTTTTTCCATTGTCTTTGTGAAAAACAGACAGGGATTATTCATGAACAGGTTTGCAAACAAACTGTGGGTAGTTCAGTGATGTTAAGGTTTCCTTTCTTGTATTCTGGCAAATTTCTAATGCAAACAGAATAGCACAACTAAGTCTCTAATTGTCATGGGAAACTACAGTTATGAAAGGGAATAATTATAATAGTTTGTGCAAAACAGGCTCTCATAAACAAAAATAGATACAACCTCTGTGAGTTTTTGTGGATACAAATATTAGGATTCAAACAACTATTTTTCATATGAACACTTGCCTGAAACCTTTTTAATTAAAATTGTGGAGAGATTACTGGCCTAGCTAAGTAAATATGAAATTAACAAGCCCAAAGACTGCATTTTGGTAAACCATAGAATTACTCCATGGCAAAAAGCCACAGATCCATTAAAAAAAAAAAAAAAAAAAAAAAAGCATGGAAATGTGGTTATGCTGTCTACTATAACCAAAAAAAGCATACATTGCTTTATGAGTGTGTTTTTTTCAGAGTTTCAACCACAACACTTAGTTATTTCATCTGACCGCTACCAGGCTAATATGCACACTGTTCATTTTCACCAGTTTTTATTTCTTATTTTGAACTCACTGTGCAATTGTGCATGGGTGACTTGGTTTACCATATGATCTCATAAGTGGCTGCAAGGACTAGTCAAAACTTGCAGCTGGAGCATATTGCTGTACTAACACGGGAGGTAGAAAGGTTGTTCTGTGGTTCATGGGAGCATATTGGGGTTGCAGCATGGTGGAGGAAGTGAAACGAAGCCTTCCCACGCCTGGTGATGTCTCGGTATCTGTCACAAGGCAAGCACAGCTTGCCAAGAGCACCGTGCTGCGGTTTGCTCTTCTAACCATGTTCTTGTTTTCTGACTTGAAGGAGAAGGGTGTTGAGTGTTCACAAGGAGCCTTGGCACAGTGATTTTTGGTGTCTGAGACTGCAGTTGTCTGTGCTCCTCAAGCTGGCAAGAAGTGGCATTCATAATGAAGGGGGTGATCCAGTGTTTGCCTTTATGTCATATTATGTTCTTTTGGTTTACCCACAGTAAACTGGATCTGGGAATGAGATTTGCATTTTAAAAAATGTTTTTGGGGTTAGTTTTAACTTCAGTATGATCCTTGGTTCACTCAATGGCCTTTGCAGCACTGACAGCACAGGGGTGGTGAACAGGAGCAGCTGGATTATGTAGAAGTGGCCCCCTTCAGAGTCAGTTATATACCACTGCATGGGGAAGCTACAGACAAAGCCTTCCTTGATCTTATCTCCCAGGAGGATGGAGCACCACTGGTGAGACTGCTGTGTTTTGGACCCAGCTGCTTGCAGGGGAGTTGTGGTGGTGAGCTGGACAGTGACGGAATCCTGTTTGAGTGATGAAAAGAATGTGTTTAAGGAGAAATGTGTTGATATTGCTATCATGCAGTGAAAATGTTTATAGAATCGATCACTTACCCCTTTCATTTCCTTGCATTTGACCTACTTTCTGTGTTCTGGATGTTTTTATTAAAGACTGTGTATGCAGAATGATGAAGAGCATTCTTTAACATATGGTGTATCTTTAGCATTTGTCTGAAATTAATGCAGTTCATAGTAGCTCCCCACACAAAGTGTGATCTCACAGGGAGTTACAGCACTGGAAGAGGTTTCATGAAATCTACATTTCCCCACCAGATCATTCTCCATTGCTCCAAACCTCCTGTTCACTATTTATAGCATTTTCTTAAATTTTGTGTTTCTCTAAAAAGTTCATGTTAAGTTGAAATCCTTCGTGGATGAAAGGTATTTGAAAACTTCAATAATCGTGCCGTAATTTCAAGATGAATGTCATTTAGTGATGCTTGACTCAGAGTCTGTCCTGGCATGAGTTTTACTGGGGGAATGCCATTCAAATGAATTGAATATCAAGATGTACTTAGTGTATCCAGCTGTCTTGGACAAGTGAATTTCCTGGATGTATTACACATTCATGTCTTACAAGTGTCTTAACATTTGCTTTGCAAATGTATCCTCTTAGAAGGTTAAAAGGAGTATTGTAAACTGCCTGATTATTTTAGATGTACTTCACTAGTGAAACTACCACTTGTTAGATATTCACATTTTGAAGGATAAAATTACCTGTTCTTTCCCTGTCCTCCTCCACTTAAGAGAAAAATAGTAAGTGCTGCAGGAAACTCCAGTTGCAGAAATGCTGAAATTGAAACAGAGTTATTGTGAGCAGAGGCAGTTATGATCCACAGTGATTGAAATTATAAGCCCTGACAATTCATATCAATATTTTCTCCACAATGGGAGTTAGAGCTGCAGACTGTTACTTTGTGGTTGCTCACAGAAAAGCAAGCAGCTTTTTGCTGCAGCAGGAATGCCTCCCTGTTAATGATGGCAGTGCACATGTTGCTTCGTGCGGATATGAAGCAGTGTAGTCTGAATGGTGGAATTGTAAGCAACACTGGAACACTGAGGATTTGTTTCTAGGTGGATCTCATCTTTTCAGCTCCATAATACTATCTCACCTTCTCTGTGGGCAGCCCACCCTAGTAAAAAGGAACTGGCATCCTGACTGGCCGTATCACTGTGTGTGGTGTGGATTAAGTCCTGAGTGGCAAGATTGGTGACAGCTCGGCCTAGATAGCCTACCCTGTGAGTGCTGTGGTGTGGAAATTCATGACTGGTACTTCTGTAGGAGTGCGGTACTGTCATCTCAAAATAGGAAGAAATCAAGAATCAGTACCCAAAGCTGAAACCTGCAATTAGGTTGAGAGTAAAAGGACTTGGGCTCTGCTGCACTTCTTTAGTGTTTATATATTTTTCATTTTTTTTGTCCAGTGCTGCTTAAAAAAAAGTTCTTCGTACGTGGGAAAAGGAGAAGGTGTCTTAAATGTAATCTGATTCTCAGATATTCACATGATTCTAGTAGCTGGGACTTAATAAAATGCCATCAAGGAGTATGAAACATAGTTATTTTCTGGAGGGATCAACTTCTACTGGGTTTAAAAATTGAGATGGTAACATGCTTTCTTTGGGTTTTTGTCTTTACCAAGATCCGAAAGTTGATGTTTGATTATAGCTTTACTGTAAAATCCACTGCAGTATTCTTTCATCTCTTCAGGGGTATTATTAAAATGATATGTTTTTGTGTACTGGTTTAAAAAAGATTTTTATCTACTAAATTAAATGCAAAAATCTGTTACTTTAATGTATGGAAATTACATCTGAGTATTGCTCATTATCATAATACAAGAGGAAGGTGCAGAAGAAAAGGAGTTAAAATGTTTCTTTAGCATAGACTACCTTTCCTTGAATAAATAAGAATTGTTTGCTAGATTTCTTAACTAATTCATAATGGTACATGGTATAATGTGGAATCTCTGGGTAGGTAGAGGAGGTGAAGGATTGGAGTTGAAGTTTGACAGTTTTCTGGCAGATTCTCGTAACTATACCTAATAAATACACTGCACGCAAATTTTGTGATCCCTACATAATCATTTGTAGAAGCAACCATAAAGGAATGCTATTATCAATGAATCAAACTGATCATGTGCTCCAACTTTCATGGATTGTATAGGTAAGGTGGGTAAGCAAAAGCAACCATAAGTGGAAAAGAAGTATCTGCATTTTTGAAGTAAAAGCCTGATTCCTAGTATGGAGATGAGTTTGGAAGGAATAAACCAAGTTCAGTAGTCACAGTGCTTTTCCTGTTTTTATGAGGGACTTGGCTTTTTTTATTTTTAAGCATTTTAATAAGTTCATCGCTGATCTCTGTGTATAGATCATTGAAATCTGGAATGGCAAAACACTTGCTAGAGAAGCTTTATACATATGCATAGATTTTTCTTTTGTCTGGGCAAAAGCGGAATATTTTGTGTTAACACTGGCTGCAGTGTTTTCTTCAAGTTTCAAGGCTGAAACAGTTCAACTTTATACACATAACGGGAAGTCTGGCACCATCTTTGTAGTTCTGAGCCTTGATAGCTTATCCGTTTCCTAGTGATAACTCTGGAAGCATGCTGTTCCAAAGTAAGCACTGAAACCAGAGAAAGTTGGTAGGATAATGGTGGCCCGTAGCCTCTTCTGAATCTTCCTTTGTGTGTGCTTGCCAAGGAAGGATTATTGCTTAGGTTTGGGAGTGAGAGCTGGATGCTTGAAGCAATTCTCTTTTGTAGAGGGAAAATGGTTTTAGTATTTCTTTTTTGGTAATGTTTTAAAAGAACATCAGTGTTTCCTTTCCTGATCATGCTGTGCATAAATTTTAAAAGCATGGTTCTTTTTGGATTGCTGTAGTTGAGGTGTTCAGCCTTTTGCAGAAATGCTGTCTCGTTAATATTTTTCCAAGACAGGTAAGGACACCTCAAGGTAAGCATAAGCCCACTGAGAATAGGTTTTGACTCTCTCTTTGACTCTGTTGATTCTTTACGATGTATGGATTGAAACTACTGATCAGCAGTATTTCTCTTTGATTACTTCTCCTACTCCTGAGAAGCAGAACACGAACTTGTGTTGTAAAAAATAGGGGATGCACTGCATCTGAATAATTTAATTGTATTATATATTATTATTATCTATGATATTATATATATATGTATACAATATAAAATATAATAATGTGAACTATATTGTGTTTATTATATATATTATACATATTACTAATCAATTAATTAAAAGTAGGCTCTAAAAGCACTTTGTACATGTATTTGCAAGTATAAGCAAAGACTGGCTTATATCATTTCCAGCAGGAGCAAAAGGACTGTGGTCAGGCTGTTTAGAGGACTAGCAAGGGGAAGGGTCAAGTGGTAAGAGAATAGTGATTGTGCACGTGCAGCTGCATTTCAGCGATTGGGGCAGACATTAGCATGGGAAACTCTGACCTAATTACAATTATATGAGGGACACAAAAGACTGAGCTCAGGGCTGTAGCTGCCTTAGTGTGATGCCACAGGTTTATAAGCTTAAAAGAAAAAAGCTTAAGTAAGCTTGAAATAGCCTCCATAAAACTCAACTATAAAGTCAGATTCCTTTAGTCGTTGGAGAAAGCTTGAAACTTCTCTTTCTTATAGTATGAGGCTGTTAACTCACAAAATATGTATTCTTGTGAAATGCCCTGAGGATTGCTGCAAAATAGTGGGGTAATACCTTCTAGAGTACTACAGAACTCTAATGATGGCTGTTCTGAAACAGCACCTTCTTTTAGTCCAGAGAAGGAGACACTGCAAAGTTAAGAGTCTTTTTTTTCTTTTTTGAGCAAGTTGCTTCCCTCTGTCTTGTAAGAGAAGAAGTTGAAGTCAGTTTCTGCCATTTTAAATTCCATTTGCAGCCTTTCTTCTAGATGCTTTCCTACTTGTGGCACAGCAGACAGAATGCATCTTGCAACCTGGCAGCAGCTGGAAGGATTGAAGGTCTATGGGGACTCCAAACTATGCATTTTTGTGCCCATACTTGCATGTGGAAGTCAGTGTTGATGAAAAACATGACTTCCTCAAGTGACAGGCTTCAGGCATCTGTATGTTACCTTACTTAATTTGCTTTTTATTGTCTTAATCATGAATGATTCAATATGTATCTTTTCTTGCTCAGTTCAGCTCCATGTGTTTCTTGAGACATTAAATAAAAGCCATGTCTTATCAGCTCAATTCAGCAGCCCACGGATTGGGATGTGTGTTAGTAAATTGATTCTGAAAATTTTGCTTCTACAGTTTATTGCGTATGTTGCTGTCTTCAGTACTTTTTGTGAAATAAGCACCTAAGTTAATTTATGAATTGTGTAAGTATTGAGTTTACAGTACTAAGTGGGTCTAGTTAGGATGTTTGTTAAAGAAGGTTGATTAGGAAAGCAAGGGGGAGAATATACCAATGTTTATTTAGCAGAGTCTGGTTGTTGCATTTTTAATTGCGTTGCTCATTGCATACAATAAGGAAGAAATTTTCTGTTTAATGTCCCCTTTACTGAAGATCTTTGCCTTCTATTCTCCCTGACTGCAGGGTTTCCAAACAATGTTCCTTTATGGCTGAAGAGGAGTTTTATATTCAGGGCATGCAATATTTTCTCCAGTTCTGTAGAAGTGGAATAAGTGCTTCCAGACAATGGTCTGTGATTAAAACAAAACACATACTTCTTTATGAAAGAAGAGTTAATTTTCTGTGAAATACTAAGATTAGCTTTTTTGCTCGCTTTATTCGGGATCATGATACGTCTCATACAGTGTAATAATGTGTTTTTTTTTTCTTCACTAATTTGTGAAGTGCTTGTTTAGATACTGTGGGTGTGTGTATGAATTCTTGGTAAGCACTTAATAAAATAGATTGATCTTTTTGGCAAAGGGTGCATTGTGTAAAACAAATTAAACTTGAAATAACAGTTGTTTCAGATTATTTTTCTGAAAGTGTAATTGCATATATTCTTTTTCCTAGTGGCTGCTGAAATGGGTTTCCCAATAGTGTTTTATTATTCTGTTTTATTTCCACAATACATATATAGTAGTTTTGTTTCCATTCCACTGACAGGCCTATAGCCTCCAGTGGTTATTCTTTACCAGCAATTTTTTATAATTGTAATAACTATGGAACTTCATGAAATATAGTAGAAATATTTTTCCTGAACTTTATGTACTATAAATAAAATCCCAATTTCCTTTTTTTTTTCTCTGCTAAGAAGAAATGCATATGAAAATTTTTTAAGCAACAAATGGATTCTCAACTCCCTGTGTGTTAGAACATTTCTGTGTGTTTCAATATCTGAAGTTTATATGACTCCTCCTTCTCTCTTAGGCTCCAATTGTGCTAAGATTTGGGATATATGCTAGAATACTTAGTGAGGCACTTAAAACATGTTCCCGTATTTTACTATGTGCTTAGGTCCCATTTCAGTGGTGTGCAGCAAGGTGAATCAAACCAAATGCATTGGTGTTACTTGAAAGAGGCTCAGGAGTATAGTGGTCTATTGCTTGCCTCTTCCTTTGTGCTGATGTTAGATGTTGGACACAAACTCCCATTCCAGGCTGGCCTGCCTCCAGAGAACTTCAGTTCAGCCTTGCTTGCAGGCTTATCTGGTGAATATTTTCGAAAAATACTTAAGCTTTTGGAGGATCTTGCATGCTTAGAGGTCAGATTTTTTAAAATGCGTGTTTAGGCAATTAATGATCATTTTAACACTGCTCTCTCATTGCTTTAGTCAGAGTATGTTCAGAGAATTGTGGAACACAGCTGCCTTTGCATTGGATCCTTGTTTTCGTACTGTAGAGGGACTGTTCACTGGTGCAGATCTTCATTCCTTTGCTTGGGTCAGATTCTGGCATAATGATTTTGCTATCTTTTTTTCTTTGCTGTCTTTATACGCAAGAAAAAATACTTATTATCATCATTAATAAATGTTTAACATTGTTATCAGCAGATACTTAATTCTTATTTAAAACAAATCAAAAAAGAGCCACGTAAATCATTATGAAAAGAGCTTAAAACTGTTAAAATAATGTCCTTCATAGGTGTCTCCCAAAGAGAGCAGACCAGTACAAGTTTGCATTAGATAACTGAAAAGACAATTCTGATTCAAGCCTTTGCTGCCTGTTTCTTCCTCATCTTTTCTGGTTCCATGCTGGTGTGTTCCTGTGCAAAACCAAACATCTTTTGTGTTTAGAGAAAAGAGTAATAGAAGTGTCGGTGTTTGTTAACATATTTGACAAACTATGGCAGCAAAAGCTATCCTTTTTATATTTTGGCATGAACAATCGTCCTTTTATTGGGCCATTAATGCTATTTCAGAGCATCACGCTGTATCCACAGGCAATAATTTAGCAGCTGTTT
Organism: Cyrtonyx montezumae; assembly: GCF_038088225.1. Classification (NCBI taxonomy): domain Eukaryota; kingdom Metazoa; phylum Chordata; class Aves; order Galliformes; family Odontophoridae; genus Cyrtonyx; species Cyrtonyx montezumae. The sequence goes on from NW_027072041.1 coordinate 6,705,137, forward strand.
ATCAGGAGCTTTCATAAAGCTTTGAATAGTATTATAACATTCAGTAACCCTAACAACAGCATTTCAGAATCTGTGCCGGTTTAAATGGGATATCTGTGAATGTAGCTGTTCAGGGATGCGTGACCCACATAACCTATAAATTTGATTGGAAGTTACAGTGCTGGCATAGGCTGATGGATAGCAGATTAGAGCCCTGATTAACCATGTGATTCACAGGCTGAGAATATATTGTCCTAAGAAAGATTCATCAGATGCAATCAGAATTTCAAGTGGTCAGATGAAATTCAAATGCGCTGTGTGCTTTTTCTTCTTTTTTCCTTGTGCTTTTCTTCTTGGGTTCCCTTCTGCTATTTATTTATTTATTTTATTTCCAATGCTGAAAAATGCTTCTTTGATGAATCTGCTCCTCACCCTAAAGCTGTCTGTCTGTTATTCATCAGAAAGCAGGTCGCAGTTCAGTGAGCAGAAGAAAAGATTTTAATAGAAGCTGTGCCAAGGGCTGTAATGCATCATTTTAGGGCCCTAATTACATTACAATGACAAATATCAATGGTGACAACAGCAATAACCTACATCCTTTAATGGCTATGCTGGAAAAGGAGTTTGGGCACTGCGCCATTAGATTAGACTTGGTTTCAAAACATAGGCCATTAGAAGTGTGTGTCCTCAGCATTATTGGCTGATAACTGGAGCCCAGTGGAAAGGCCTGTAAATAAATGATGCCTCTCTAAAGCTTGGTCCCATGGGAAAAAGGAGGCAAAATTAGATGGCCTTAGAAGCAGCAGTGTTTCCGAGGCAACTTTAGCTTTCAGTGTGAGTAACTAGCTGCCTGATGTTATGAAATCATACTTTTTTCTTCTCATGCCAATTAGGCTGATCACTAAAGACCCACTGGGATGCTTGGACTGGATGATTTTGTAGGTCTTTTCCAACCTTGGTGATTCTATGATTCTGTGATTCTACGGTCTAAGAGAAAAATCCTCATGCTGGTTTTTCAAATGTGCTTTTTTCAAAAATTTTTTTTTTTTTGTACATCATCTGTGTTTTTTTGTTTGTTTGTTTTTACTAAGCAAAAAAAAAGTGACATGTTTTGTTTCTTGAGTTGTTATGGTTTGGATCACTAATTTAAAACCTAATGTGGAACACGGTAGTGAGAAAACATTCTGACATCGCTGAATGCTGTTACCTGTTCAATTCTGGACCACTGGAAATGCATAATGCAGACACCGTTCAAAGGCAATACGAATATTATCCTCTGGCACTCCTGCTATCCTTGCATTGGAAGTAAGCATTTGCTTGAAAGTGCCTTTTACCTTTTGCATTTGGCTGTATGAGTTTATAAGGTACATCAGGAAAGTTTGGTGGTAAAACACCAAATGAGTTTCATGCCATTTTATCCAGGCACATATAAAATTACTTTGAGTTCTCAAATTGTGTATTCTTCTTCCTTCTCTGATAATCTGCTTATTGTTATAACTAACATGCTGTGCATACTTCTTGCTATAAATACTTGCTGACAGTTGAATTATAATATAGATGAATTGTTTCTCTGAACATTTGGGAAAGAAGAAAATCCCTTCTAAAATGCTGTATGCTGCGTTAGGCATCACGTGTCGCTCCCAAACTCTGAGGCGAATCTCTGCTATGTGTGTCCCACACATCTGTGGAGTATCAGTGTGGCTGCTGTCTAGAAGGAGGGTTGGCTGTGGTATGTTCTTGATGCTTTTGGCAACACTTTTAAGAAAATGATGTGATCTAACGCAAACGTAGGTGAACTTTCATCTGCAGACCATTCTCTTAACTTGGGTTTAAAGAGAATTCTGATTCTTCTTTCCCAAACGAAGTGGATTACAGTTTTAGCAGCAAAAATGGCAGCTACCAGAGGTTAATGATAAAGTGCTAGTCATTTACAAAAATATCTGTAAGACTGGAGTTAGGAAAGGCTTCATCCTTGAGTATTCAATAATAGCTCAGTATTTGGTTTGTGGTTCTTGAAATCTTTTTAGAAATAGCAAGGGGCGCCCAAAGACATTAATGTTCTGAGAATGTTCAAGTACAATTTCTTTGGAGCCAAGTCTAAGCATTGTGGAGTAATCAAGTGGAGTTGTTCACTCTTCATGAACTCTCCTCATCTTTGGCCCACTAATGCAGATAGGAACTTTAGAGGTTTGGGGCTTCAGACCATTATAACCTTCCTAGCATTTGTGCAGGTGCCAGCATTTATTCCTCCAGTGTGCAGACCCAAGCACAGGCAACTGTACTTTTTTAGTCCTGTGGTGAAGTCCTGCTGCTTGGTTGAGTTGTTCTGTTGCTGCTGAGTGCTGCCTGAAATTCCTTGCTCCTAGAGCTGATATATCAGCTTGCTCTTCTGGTGTCTTCATCACCACCTTTGACCACGAGATGGTGTGGAGCACTTTTTCCTGATTACTTCCTGCTTTTGTTTGCCTTCCCAAAACTTTTTAATAAATATTCATATGCATCGAAGCAACTGTACTTATGGAAGTTACTGTGACTTTTATCTAGTTGTAGTGTTGCAGGTGTTACAACTGTATATACAACCACACAACTTAAGAAGCTTATTGCTGAGGAAGTGAAGACCAGTTTAACAAGGATGGAGTCTTTACACATGGCTGTGCCTAGGAAAGCTTCCCGACTGTTGTGACTGGTGTAGCAGGCTTCCGTGGCCAGCTGAGAGATACTGATGGGTGTCTTGGTTTCTGTCCCCTGAAGCCCTCAGTGAGGTCCTTTCCTTCTTGTACTTGTGGGGCTGGGTGCCACCTTGCTGAGCTCACTTTCTTGCCTGGGAGGACTCTCACTGTTCAGCATCCAGCAGGACTAATACCAAGAGATTTGTTAGGGCCATGAAACCTGCTGCTCACCTCTATCAGCTGCTTACAACCTTTTGCAAACAACATTAGGATTGATGCTGCTCAGGCTCAGAATTTGCCTGAGGTACATTTCTGTCTGAATACTGAACAAGCATTTTTCACGTATTTTTTGGCCATTAGAACAGTTAAAGAGTCACGTCATTCTGAGTGGAGGGGGGAGTGATTAAAATAAAAACACCGTAGCTTAATACCTTAATTTAGGAGACATGCCCTGAAGTACGCTGAATGAAGTTATTTTGGTTGACTAAACTATATTCTGGCTGAACTAGAATTTATGAATCCTGTGGAGAAGTGGGTAAAATTTTATAGCCTGTGTTACTTAGGAGGTCAGGTAAGACAGTTTTAACCATTCCTTCTGGCCTTGAAGTCTGTGAATCCCCAAGCCTTTCAGAGTTACCAGCTGACTGTCTGAGAGGGGCCCCAATATGAGTCAGAGACAGTGGTGTTTGGGGTTTTTTTTCTTCTTGTGGAAAAGCCTCTAAGAGCAGGATATGTAGTTTTCTCTGGTTTTAAGGTACTCAGGAGATTTCTTTAGAAAATACGACAGCGTGGCTGGGACCCAAAATAGGGAAATGACTGAATTAATGGTGCTTGAATCACTACAGCACAGGTAGTTTGGAACTGTGAGTTGTCTTATGTTCTACAATTCCTTAATCAAACATTGCTTCTCAAATAATGCAGTACTACATCATGTAGCCTTTCTGTCTAAAGCTTAAAAACACAACTTGTGCCTCCCTGTATTGCTTTATGTAACAAGTACTTCATTAATCTTGGGGTAAAATTATACAGTAAACACTGTCTATTTAAATTTTTAAGTTTTAGACTGTATAATATCACAGGTATGTATAGACCTTTGAAATCAGATGATGGTTTAGCTTTGTGATGAACATATTCTCAAGTATTAATCAAGGTGGCTATGCTACTTTAATGAAACAGTATATGATTGTCAAATAAGCATCAGAATGCATAAACTTAATGAGATGAGTACTTGCATAAACCCATGAAAATCAGTGAGAAGTTGCTGGGATGGTGTACTGTAGAGGTTGAAATATAAATAAATATTTATTATAAATAAAATAAAGCAGGTGTTTAAATGGATTATGAAGAAATCGAGAAATCGTATTGAAAAGTAGTGTGTAAGAATTCAAAAGTGTATTCACAGTACACACAAGGGGGCAGAGTTAGTTTCATAGTACCTTACCTCCAGCATACCTGTATTCTGGTTACCTGGCTGTGTAACTTTAATATTCCTTGAGCACAGCTCTGTTTTATATATAGTTCTCTCGTTTTACTGCTGGTTCTAAGCCATTCTTTTCCAGGATCATTTCTAAAAGTATGTGTTTTAGAGGACTTCATAGCAAAAAAACTGGAAGGGTTTCTGGTAAAGGAAGGAAGCCCAGATTGCTCGTATTTGTCACATTGTTAGTGATTCTGCACAAAGAATGTTCTGTCTTACTGCATAGTGAGAAACTGACCCTGGTAATGATTTATTATAAGAAACTTGCAATTTATTGCAAGAAGGTCAACACTACTTTAAATATTCTGTTGCTCAAGCTGTAATTCTTGTATCACTATTGAGATTTGCAGAATAGATTAACAGAATAAGAGTTGAACTACAGAATGGAAATAAAACATTGTTTCTTACCAATTTATTTTCACAGTTGCTTCATGAAAGTAACTACTGTTAATTCTGGGTTTGATCATAGCAAAAATATGACACAATAGTGCAAAACATCTAACCTTATAAGATACGTGGTAAAATGATTATCAGTGGAATTGTGTATTGTGTTGCAAAAACATTTTCATGAAACACAGTGTACATATAGAAGTAATTGACTTATTTGTTCACTTACAGTGACTTGCAAAAAAATTCGGAGTAATCCACAGTATTCTGTTTATCTTTCTGTTACATCTCCTGAAGACTTTTTCATTAAAAATAAATGTATTTGATTACATAATGAAAATGAACTGTTCTTTCTATCGTGGAATTTCTAAGCTGTATTCATGTGTTGTTTCTTCTCTTAGTCAGAAGTGATAGGCTTCTAGGAATTGTTGAACAGGTATCCAGATGTTTATGTTAAGCTGTCCTATCTAGATGGAAGCAAACAAGTAAAAAACATACATTGTGTGTTCACAGATGATAGTTGCATCTGAGAATTCGTATAGTTAAAGCTCTTTTTTCTTGTCATTTGCAGGCAGAAATTGTCAAGAGGCTAAACGCTATATGTGCACAAGTCATTCCCTTCCTGTCCCAAGAGGTAGGTAGTAGTTTGTACTTGTACCAATCTAAACAGTTGCCTTGTTATAGTCCCTCTAGTTGAAGAGGGACTTTGTGTTTAAGTGGTTCACTTAAGAATCTCACAGTGCTTGCATTTGACTTCCCAGTGCTATCCTCACTATAACTTAATTATCTTCTGCAATTCTAATATAATATAATTAATACGTACTTACTTGAAAGGGAGAGTATTGTGGTGCATTAAACAAAATTTTAGTTGTTTAAATATTTTGCTGTCATATGTACAAATGCAATTTTGCTCCCAGTTCAGACTTTGTCAATCTGAAAGCAGAGTATAGCTTGCCAAAATGGTAGAAAGGCATGATTTGTTCTACATTCTTGGCAGAAGGCTTTAAAGTTCAGCAGAAATTTCTATTTTGGTGTACTGAGTAGTGATGCTCCACAGACTTAAGAGTGCAGTTTTTTTTCTGCTTGTTTTCTCTTCCCACCCCAGATGAGTTATTACCTTAAATCCTTTTATGATTTCTGTGTATTTTTGCATTGAAACTCATTGTGAGCTGATTTCTGTGGACACTGATTTTCTCCAAATTACAATTTGCTGGTACTATCTTAAATGCTCAGTAGATACACTTGGAAAGGCAGTGGGATTTGGGGGAATCAGTTGGATATGGAGCCTTGAAACTGCAAGAATGTGTGAAGGGAAAAATCAATGTGGTTCATGAAAGGAGACATTGGGTGTGTGATGGGTGAGCAAGGGAACCTTTCTGGGGCAGGGGATGAGGAGTTGGGTGTGCATCTATTTAATGTGAAGTTTTACTTCAGTAGCATGGAACTCAAAGCTTGAAATGGTATTTCTTTGTAGTGTGTCCGTAAAATATCATATTTGTACCTGAGAATGTGCTAGAACTCTTTCTGCCACCTTTTCAGCCATCGTTTTAAGTACCATTGCTTTTCAGGAAAGCTGCTTGCCCTACTATGTTCTAAAGGCCATGTGCTCAACATCAGCATTCAGTTAATGCTCCATGTGTGTATGTGCATGCATGCATCTACTGGTGTTTGAGATGAAAGTCATGCTATCAGAACTAGAACCTGGCAATGTTTGTGAGTGTGGCAGTGCTCTTTGCCTTTAAAGATGGGTTTTTGGAAACTAAATGATGTGTGATGATCTAGTTATATTGCTAGGGGACCAAAATTTAAGTCCTGCGTGGATCTAAAATGAGTAACTGTTGATTTTGTACTTTGCTACAGAATCACTGTACTTCTAGTTATGGGTTTTCATTTGCTGCACAGATATAACACAGCATATGAAAATGAGGTGCAAAGCTGATTCATACTCATGCTAAAGTGAGCACGAAAATGTCACGATTTTGAAACAAAGGCAGAGTTGAGTTCTTGGCAGGCAAAGCTGTGATCTTGGCAAAGGCACAGGATCAGCATTTCTATGACTGAGACATCTCTTCCAGAGTATGCAGTACAGTGTTTAGAAACTTAGTACGAGAATACTCCTACTGGATCTGCTATTTTCAGAAGAATTCCTGAACGGAGCATTAGTACAGTAAGTAATAGTGGGTCATGCTGCTCTGCTTCCTGGTCCCAACCTATTTTTCCTGGAGCAAATATGGTTCTTGCTGCAGAGAAAGTGAGCCTATAACATCTGAAGGGAGATGTGTTTGGTTCACAGTGACTGACGGATTTTGACCCTCAGCTTTGATTTTTGAAATGTTAGCCTCCACCCCCTCTATGTGTTTATGTGGATTAAAAAAAAATACACTTAAGTTCTTGAGCTTTAGTGTTAGTGGCATCCTGCTTAGGTGAGCTCAGACTTTCTCCTGTTTCTCTGGTCTGTTTTTCTTCTTGCTCTCCAGTCCCTGCAGCTACATCAATCTGGAGTCCTTCTCCTGAAAGCTAGAATTGACACAATTTAAGTTCATGTTTTAGAGAGTGGAGACACTGTGATGGCTCCACATCTTATTTCTTACTTCTTGTCAGTCAAGGCTAATCTCCCTTGTGGTGCTCACATGCAGTAATTTCTGAACTATGAGCCAAGGGCCCTGATCACTGTTTGACAACATTCTGGACTTCAAGCTAAGCATGGAGTGTATCCCTTTAAAATAACTCTCAACTGTTGCAGCACCTCTTCACTGACATGCTTACTGTAAGGACTATGTAGGTAGACAACAGAGATGGCTGAGTTTGTAAACTTAAATAATGACTTTGTCCCACTTCTGTCATTGGTACAATACTACCTCACGAGGGCTTAAACTCACCAGTGTCAGTGTGCTTCCTGACTGCTATTTACTTCTTCTGTTTTTAGGTCAGAGCTTTGGATTCACAAGTTTTAGACCTGAAAACAGACTTTGGTTTCTGCCCTACTGAGCCTCTGCTTTTCAAAACCACAGCCTGCAAACTTTCCTTCACCTGTTTACATGTGTCTTGTTTACTAGTCTTATGGCTTCTTTGTGGAAACTCTGTGGTGTCAAAGCTCTTGGGGCTATACAGGAAATTAAGAGGTCAAAAAAAGTTCACAAATTCAGCATTTTATTTGTGGTGACAAAGGCAAAAGGGAGAACTTCCAAAAAGCTGCTGTACACATTTGTATTTCTTGGAGGCAAATGTATTTTCTAGTTCATCTGATAAAATGGGAGAGGGACTAGGATTGAATGGGGAAGTACAAAAAGAATTTCAATGTTTCTTGTGAATGCTACTGAAGGTGATACTTTTCATATTGGAGTTAAGAAAATCTTAGTGATTATTTGACCTCTATTATACGAACATGTTTTATGATCAGGTTGTATTGTCATATGCTGATGAGGCACAAAAGAACTGGTCTCCAGTTTCAAGCATTCTGCTAGTCTCAGTTTCTGTCTAATTTGTATCTTTAAGAACTAAGTATCTTAATGGAAGCCCCTTTATTTCATCATCTAGATTAATAGAGAATTGAATTGCAGTCTGCTTTTGCTGTTTATGCAGTTTGCATACAGTCTGATTGTGGAACAGTGCCTGAAAAATGTGATCAGACTCTTTTGTATTGTGCCTGAGGGAAAAATGAACAAAATACAGTGGTTACATGCACTGATGGCAACATTATTGCCTCATAATAGCACCAGGTTAACTTGTCTTATTGCTTGTTAACTTTGTAAGGAATCAATGACTTGCGATAACTCACTTAGAAGTAAGAAATTGTGGCCGAAATCACTAGAGATCTCATGAAATGAATGCAATTACAGTACGTCACCCTTCTGTGTATTACTGCCTGCTTTGTTTCAAGGGGCATACAAGTAAAATATTCAGGAATTTCTTCAGATGCAAGGCTTCAGTCAGCTTTACAGTGCTTTAGATTACTTACCTATACATTGAAAATAAAATTTTTAAACCTCCTATATATGCAGTCAAATAGCATCTTGGTTTTATGTTGACTCCAGCTTAAGAAGACTAAAGAATAGCATTAAGAAATACAAACTTCCTCTTTTCAATAAAAAAAAGAATGACTGTGGTCGAGGCATGAGATGAACCTCAGGGGTGATTTGTGTTCAATTTCTGCTGCTGTTGCAGACTTCCTGTGTTGCAATAGTCATTTTCCACCTCTGTGTGATGTTGTGAGATACTGGTGTGCTCAAGGTACTTTCGATTAAATACGGGGAAGGGGGTGCCTGCAGGCTATAGTAAATACTTGGAGGTTGTTAGCACTCAGTTAACATATTTTTCATTGTATGCAGCTCATGTAGGTAGGTGTTCACATCCTCTGATGACCTAGCTGGTTAGAGACCATTCATTTTGGGTATAAAGCTGTAGATTACACCGCTGCTAATTTATGCTTCTTCTCAATTGGGCATACCAGCTACAGCACAGCATGGCATTTCCTCAGACATGTTGGTTTCAGATTGAAGCTGGTTCCTGTCTTGTCAGCGTGGTGTGTGAGTGTCTCCGTGCAGCCTGCGGCTGTTGCTGTCTGACCCTGCCTGTCTGCCCTGAGTGCCACATGACATGTGCTGGTTTGTGACATTTGTTTGGTGTGAATGAGTTGCTCTTGGATCATGGTTACCTAATTTTGGGTTAATATTAACTCTTTTTATAATTATGCAGACACACATAAATGGATTGACACTGCATGTGTCACGTAGGCTGAAAGAGGATATCAGAAACATTTCTGAGGATCCGGTGTCCCTTCCAGTGGACTGGCTGGTAACAGGCTACAAGGCCTGGTCTTTAGTGGTCTTCAGTTCCCCTGCTAAACAGGATGGTCACATTGACTGAGGAGTACAATCAGATGCCAAATTCATGCATATGTTGCCAAGAAACAATCAAAAGAAAATGCTGCATGTGTTCCCAAATGTACTGCTTTCCTCTCAAGCACTCTACTGTTAGTGAATGGTTTTCATTTTGCAGAATAGACATGAGCCATAATAGATATGAGCCATAATATCTCTTCTCTATATTGATAATCTATAGAGGTGCTTCTTAAGCTCAGTAAATTTGGATGAAGAACATTACATGCAATATATAGAAGCAGAGCAGGGACCCTGAATGTTATTCAAAAGGCAATAACCGTTGGTCTGAGATGTGAGAGGCTGAGAAGAAAAAACTACTTTTCTCCATCTTAGACATGCCCAAGATAAGCTGAAATTGAAAATATAAGGAAGCTATTGCAATCTGTAATCCTTCTACCAAGGAAGACATCTTATTAGCAATTTATGCATATATCTCTAGTAGTTTTCTTAGGATCTTATGAAGTGGTTATTATTTCTTGTCTGAGTTGCAGAGCCTGGATTCAGTTGACCCTGCTGGTCCCTTTTAGTTTTCTAAGTGTGTGCTGCACTCCACTGTAAATGTGTTTTTGCTCACTGGTGTTTTCAGTACTGCTTCATCTCGTTATGCTTTCTCTAGATCAGGCTTTTCAGAATGACACCGCTGCCGTTCCTAAGCAAGACCTGATCTGTACTCCCTTTAAACAGATAATACAACAACAAAATATTATAAATAAAACACATCAGAATCCACCTGCTTGTGCAAAGTAAATTATCAGCAATTTTTACATTGGGTTTTAGTAATAGTGCTGGAGGAAGGCTGGAATTAGACATTAATAACACTAACTCTTGTGCATGTATGTTGGGGAGTTTCACTGCTTGGCTGCCATCTGCATTGCTCTCTTGTTGGAAGCAGCAGGGAGCTCCTATATGTTAAAATAATAATAATAATAATAATAATAATATAATAAAAACGGGTATTTTCCACCATGCTGCAATACATGCATAGGAATCAGGGCTAGGTGACAGTGTGGTGAGACAATGTGATTGCAAAAACGCCTACATACTACTTTTGGTCTCTGTGGTCACTACCCACCATGAGAACAAAAGAAGATTTTTCAACATAAGGCAACTGTGGACAATGCTCCCTGAGGAAAACAAAAGGGGACGAGGAGCAGAGACTGGGAAGAAGTTAAAAAGGAGAAACGATACTAATCTGCGTGACAGGCAAGGCAGGACATTGAGTTCATTACTCTGGTCTGGTATGCAAACTACTGCTTCCTCATAGTTGAAGATAGTGGTCTTATCATTTTCTTGCATGCAAGAAGATAGACTGGCATTAAAGTGCATGAAAGCTGCAACACCCTGTCTTCACGTAGCTGATAAAAAAGTAATATTTTATTATGGGGTGTTTTTTAAATTTATTTGTAAGTCTTTCCATGATCATTTGATGGCCACACTAGTGCTTGGTGCTAATATGATACCACTTACTGATGGAGTACATGCAGGGTGTGTGCCCAAGCACTATGCTGGTGTCCAGCAGTGGCCTGGACCAGCGGCCTCCTTGCCCTTTGCAGTGCTACCTGTCCTTCACATTGCCCACCCCGCATCCCTAGACCATTACCATGTGCCTCTTTGTCTGATCTGACAGATAGAGAGACTTCCAGGCACTGCCCAGGCTGTGGTCAGTGATGTGAAACCTCTTATTCCTTCACACACAAGGTACTGGATGAGTAAGGGATCCCCATGCCAAGAAGGTGTGAGTAGGTGTGGAGGCCACTCTGATTTTGCTTGCTGTGTTGCATCGACATGTGCTGTTTGCATCTGTGATATGAAGTAGCCTATGGATTGCATGGGGCAAGCCTGCAGTGGGGTCTCAGGGAGATGGGAGGATGTGGTTTGGTTGCTCTGCTGGGGCGGAAGTGATGTAGAAGCTAATTACAAGCTGTCCATTTTCCCTGTTGTGCTTACTGTGGCACTGAAGAGTAAATCAGTGCTAAAGCAGCTAGCAACAGAGAGTTTTAATTGTTTCTACCATACCTAATTTAGGTTCAGTGTTACAAGGCCCATGGGTTTTCTCCTCTCTATGAAGGCTTGATCCCAAACCTGTTAGAATCAATGAAAGATGGGTTTGGTGACTGGTTAGGGAATTTCTATTTTACAGTGTTTTTCAGCAGAAATCTTGAAGAGAGATTTTGGTGCTTGACCCTTCCACTGTCACTTCTTCTCACCTGGGAATGAAACAACATTTTTCCCAAATACTCTTCAGATCCATTGTTTGTATATGTGAAAGACATTTAAACTATTGTAGAGTTATTTTCCCAAAGCCTGGATTTAATTTTAATAATTTCTGTACTGATTAATAATTTCTGTACCACATTTTCAGGCCAGAATTCTGCCGGTTCCTTGGAAGTTGTTTCTTTTCCTCCCTGTAGCCCTGGGAACAGAGTAAAAGTAAATGGGTATAACAGTTTTAGAGAAGAATACTCAAACATAGAGCTGACTCCTGTCTTTATTTCCATGCAAAAAAGTATTACCTAGGAAATGACAGGAAAACAATGATGACTGTAAACCACTCAGTAAATGAGAGGGTTTCTTCAATGATCAGAACTTTTCTTGTTTGTTTGATGACATAATCAAAAATTGTATGATCCTTTTTGGATGTGATTCACCTTCACCAGAATATGGTGGTGTTATTTTTTCTGTCACCTCCTTGGCTTGTAAAGCAATGTATCGAAGATTGTTCAGCTGCGTTATTAATGTAAGCTGTACTGTCCTCACCACATGATGTTCTGGACATGATGATGCATTGTCAGGAACTTGAAGCTCAAGAATTGCAATTTTATTTTTAATGGTTATCCATGATGATGATACACCACTCCGTGCAAATTATTTTTTTTCCCAAATGCCAAGAGCACATTTGCTCATGTCTGGGCTGGTTTTTGTTTTCACATTGGCTGCTCTTAACTGACAGATTTGGTTTATGTTAGTGCAGTACCTTTAGAAAACCCTAAACAGGACTGCTGTGATTCTCTTTGCCATAGTATGTTTTTGCTGTCCTGGCATTTCTTTCATTTAATTCTTCTTTGCTTAAAAACAAGCAAACCTTAAAACTATTTTTTTGATCCAGGAATATTTGTAAATCACCTTCCTCATTATTTGCTGGTATCCATTTTCTGTACTTGAGCTTAACTCTTATGGTTATGGGTGGATTTTTAGGCTTGCTTTTCCTCACCAGAGGAGCATTTAGGAGAGGGAATTTCTAAGTGACAAGACAATTCTTGTTTCTGCATGGCAGACTCTGTCTCCTCTTTTCAATGAAGAAAGCTGGGTGGGGAGCACTGGGAAATGGCACATCCGAGGGTGTCAAACCTGGGTGCAACAGAGCCCTTCCTCCTCAGAGTGGAGGTTGAAGTGCTTTACTATGCTCATTCTGAGGCTATAAATCAAAGGTGATTCACTCTCAATACTGAGCATACAATTGCTTGCATCTCTCCACGATCCCTCCTCACCCCTTGCACCAATTTGTCGTGGTAATTACACCCTGCAAGACTGCATGTACAAATGAATTTGCCACTGATGCAGCTCCAAACTGGCACAGGTTTGGCTGCAAGATTAGAACCTTACTTTATTTGTAGCTGATGTTTTCAAGTAAATACCAATCACTTTTCAGCATACAGCAATTTTGAATTTACTGCAGGAATACAGTATCACTCAAACTGAGATAATATAACCACTGAAGCTTGTAAACTGTGTTGTTAATTAGACCATGTGTTTCTGATGGACTTTTTAAAGCTATTAAAATTTACATGTTGGGGATTGAAATAATTAGTTCTCTTTCACATGTTTGACAGAATTGTGAATGGCATTTTAAATTTCATTCTTATGGTTGAGCTGCTTTGAAATGTACCAAGGAGGAGAATCTGTATATCCTTCAGTGATGTGGGAGCTGTGTGGTTGTTGAAAATACATACCTTTAATTTTCAGTAATATTTTTTTTTTAATCAAGAAGTTTCTGTGACTGTAAGGAAAGTGATTTGCTTTTTAAGGTAACAAATATTTAAGTTAAGCACAATGATGAACAAAAGGAAGGCAGGGCCCTTTTATGGGTTGTAAAATTGGTCTTTTTTGGTGACAAGGGTATTCCAGTCAAGTAATAGCATAGTTAAAATTTTTCCTTTTTTTTATACACAGAATTTGACTGTTAGAGAACTATCATTTCAAACATGATTGAAAAGTAAAAAAGAAAAAAGGGAAAAAATGTGCTTAGTAATTTAGAAAACAAATAATTTTATTCTGTTTCTGATCTTCATTTATAGCACCAGCAACAAGTGGTGCAGGCTGTGGAGCGTGCCAAGCAAGTGACCATGGCAGAACTGAACGCAATCATTGGGGTATGTGGTCTTTCCATTTCAGCTCTAATAACATTTATAAATAGCTTTCTTTTCCTTTTTTTCTCTTCTCTTCTCTTCTCTTCTCTTCTCTTCTCTTCTCTTCTCTTCTCTTCTCTTCTCTTCTCTTCTCTTCTCTTCTCTTCTCTTCTCTTCTCTTCTCTTCTCTTCTCTTCTCTTCTCTTCTCTTCTCTTCTCTTCTCTTCTCTTCTCTTCTCTTCTCATCTTTCTCTTCTCTCTCTTCTCTTCTCTTCTCTTTTTTTCTTTTTTCTCTGCTTTCTTCTTTCTCTTCTTTCTCTTCTTTCTTCTCTTCTTCTCTCCTCACACATTTCCATCAACTGGGCTGAAGTTGGGGGCAGTGGAGAAGTTCAGTAGCTTGATCTTTGTAAAATCTAACTACTGCTTGAAAATTTTGCCTGTAGTGTATGGAGAAGGCAAACAGGATAATGCCTCTGTTGTATCCATTCCCTGAAGTTGGATTGATATTTGTTTCCTGTTGGTACTTTTAAGTCACGTTGCTTCCTTTGTATACTGACTGCCAGTCTGCTTCTGCAGCATGTTAACAACTTCTGTGTGACACTAGGCTTTAACAAGGAGTTGTTCCCTTAGGTACTGCTCATGTGCTTCTCTGCATGGTGGTCTGAGACTATGAATATCCATCACACATTCATATTTACTTTGAAAAATAATTTCATTACTTTTTATAACAAACAGAACACTGGAAACAACACAGCCAAATGTTCCTTCCATGGTTCACTTATAGGTTGCAGGCTTCCAGTCAGTTATCTGAAAATATGTGTGTGTGGAACCTCTCTTGTAAAAGCTTTAGTACTGATGATACAAGCTCAGTGTGGAACCCCTGTGAGGTTTATGGGTGTGGGCAGCCACAGTGTTTACATTTTATGACTGGAGAGAAAAGACGTAATAACAAAAGCTATGGCTGCTTGCACTACATAAAATAAAGGTGAGGAGTCATAGCTTAATAGCACATTATTCACATGTATAATTATGCAGCTGGTGCAAGCAGTTGTTTAAGTTATTCTAATGAAGGAGCTACAACTGTACTTCCCATATTCTGCCCCCTCCCAAATGCTTTTTCTTTTGTGTATAGATTATACATAAAAGTCTTTTCCTTTTTTTTTTTTATTCAGTGTATCAAACACACTTTGAAATGCTAATTATTCCATTTACTTTCATTAAAATTCAAATTGCTGAGTGAAGATGTGGATAAGGGTCGCGGAATAATCAATCTGAAGTGAAGATATTGCTTCAATTATGCCTCTGTCTTTTAACAAGGAAACCAGGACTCTCTGATCATTGCTGATGGTAGTGTAGAGCAGTGGTCTTATTGTAGCTTGTTTTTAATAGTCTGTTTTTAACTCTGTTTTCTATCCCTCTGACCACAAGAAAACAGTGGTAGTCAATTAGAAGATATAAATGGAAAAGAGTAACCTTTATTTCCTCTGAAGTGCCCGTTAGAAAGAAGGAGGTGAATCAGAGCGAGTCGTGTAGCATCATGAATAACATTTGTTTTACGTCTTTTACGCTCCAGTGGGGAAAGTGGGAGATGAATAATTTCCCAATTAGTTTTCATTACCTAGCCAAAAATATTGCCTTCTATTAACATTCTTTGCATAAAGTAAGTAGCTAAAGGTTAGCTTCTTTGTTGTAGAAGTTTTTGTGTGTCAGCTTTGCGTGTGTGTTTGTGGTATTGGTGTGTGTGTGTATGTGTATATATGCACACACATGCATATGAATACTTCAGTCTATTTGTATACATTTTTATCATTCACCTTTGCATATATTAGGGAGACTTCAAAATGTAATTTGCATCCTAGAAATGAGAAAGTTTATTGATGTAGAGCCTATTGCACTTGTTATTTAAGTTTATCCTGCTTTCATGAACCACTAAACTGCTCAGAATAGATAGAAAGAGACTGGATGCTTGTCTCAGAGCGTGGCAGTTACTTCTGTTGGTCTGTCCCCACCAGACAGAAGAAGATTTTCTATTTTGTCTGTTGCTGTCTGGATTTATCTTTTCAAGGCAATTGAGATTCCATTGCTGGAAATTTTTGTAATATCTAAAGTTTTTTTCTGTGCATTAAAATAGGATAGCTTTCATCTCCCTCAGAAGGGTGTTTTTTACCTTTCAGTATTTCGTTTTCTCACTCTTGTTTTATGTTGATTTAGGAAATACTGCATAGCATCTCTCTTTAGTTTTAGAGAAATGGGAGCAATACTGACTGAAAATGCAGAGTTAAGGGGAAGTAATCTAATTCAGTCTTAAAGAGATTCATTAAAAAATGGAATAAATAGAATAACAAGTTATCAGAAGAGCTTAAGTTCTAGTTGTGTGAATACCTGCAATAATTTTACCTGTGAAATTAGAGTCTGAAAATGTAGTATGAGACTAAAAGAGGTTTGTTGTATTTTGTGACTGGTAAAAGGAAATAAAAAAATAAATAAAATAAATAAATGTACATAATTAGAAATCTTGTGTCTATGTTATCTTACATTATTTTGTTTTTCGGTGAGTCTGACAGAGTTTGTGTTAACACTGATATTTTAAAAGCTTCCAATGTTTGTTTGCTCTTCACAACTTTTCTGAATCTATCTTTTAATTTCCTACTGAGGTGTGTATTGGAAGAAGACAGGAGCAGAATCTTTAGTTTTTGAAATATAAATGTAGTATAAATTTCTCTGTGAGACCTATGTTTCAGTTCACATCCTTGAGGTGGAACTGCTTTGTTTTGAGTGGAGGAGCTATGGCTAGAGTTCAAAAGGGATTTTGCTGAAATGGAGTTAGGCACGAGAAAAGAATTGAATGTAGACAAATCATGTCTCTCTTTGTGTTTCACATACATATTTTTATATGAATGTTCTCTGATTTAATGGAATCTGATGAAGCACCTTTTTAACTTTGCAATATTATTCTATCTTCATTGGTAAATGAACCAAATCACTGATCCGTGCAGTTTAAATGCAAAATACTGAAGTGAGCCTGGAACCCAGAGAGATTGCTTGTTCTCCTGACAATAAACTCGTTGTGTTTAATGGAATGAAACACAGTTATAATGACTTCTTTCACAGGTCATGTTCAGTTTAAAGCTGTTGACGGACTGAAACAAGTTCAATATCATCCATCTTCTTTTTGAGAGATACAGTGAGAAAAACTAAACCAAAACTATGTGTCATAAGCATGCTGCAAGAGGATTGTAAATCTGTATCTGGTATTTGCAATGAGTGGTGTGGTGTAGGATTTTTACTTGGAGAAGTTGTAGTGCACACTCAGTTTTCCTTTCCAGGTTGGGTGCAAAGGCGTCAGCAACATGATGCATCCAGTTGGTCTTGTCATGTGTTGTAGCTGCCGTGTTTTTAAATTGGAAACTGCAAGATCACACTGTTGGAACAATGCACAAATTGTAGCCTTAAATCAGCAGTATGATCTAATTAGGAATGATGTTTTCATTTCCTGTATTACTAAATTGAGTTGTCTAACTCTCTTAAAATGTTTTTGTTCTTGTTGTTTTGTTTTTTTTTTTTTCAATCCACTTTACTATACAATGAGAACATGCTGTGTGAATGCGGTTATATTTTAATAAGGGAACCAGGGAATTAACTTGTAACTTTATAAGAATTTCGCCAGAGTATGTTTTTCCCTGTTTTAAAGTAGTTGGCTTTCAACAGCTTTTGGATAGTAAGACAGAAATGGAGGCTACTGCTTGTGTGCCTGTTTGTCACAGGAGAGATAAATGCACCAAAAACTTAAGAACAGGTATGTGATGGTGTTCAAAGAAAATGCAGTTTAGCACAAGAAATGCTGAACCTCAATTTTTAGCAGTGACATTTTAATGATAGGAAGTCTGCAAAATTATTTGCCATCAATTGTAAAGGCAATAACAAGCCTTGGTGGTTTTTCACACTCTCTGTGTTAAGTGCTTTCAGAATGACAGCGTAAACTGTGTTAGAGAACTCCAAGGAAGTAAAACTGATTAAAATGTTCATGCTTGAATGGTGCTGATGGAATAGTTCATTTGGACTTTCTCTACCTCCTGCAGCTCAAGCTGAAATATTAAAATTCAGTGGATTTAAATCTCTCTCCCCTCAGCTCAGGAAAAAAACATTACATTTTAATAGGTTTTAAACTCATAATTCATTGGTTTGGAGCAGCACTATTAAATCTATTTAAATATTACTTGTATTACTAAGGAAATGATTTAAATGATTTTGCCTTTACCATTCTATACATCTGAGAAAAAGGGGAAAAAATAGGCTTTGGTTTAATTCTTAGGCATTTTGTTTTATTATGTCACTTTTACCATCAATTTTAAATATAAGCAAATGACAGTTATGGGAAGAAAGGATGCTTCTGTATTGTGGTGTATAACTGTCAAGCTTTAAAGTCCTTCTTTAATACCCTCTTTATACATATTTATATTTTTTTAATGTCCTGTGTTTGAGGCTGAGGTGCTAGTTTGCCCAGTCTCAGAAGATGTGTAATTTCTGGTTGTTTCTAAGCAAATGTTCTGTTTCTACAGATGTGAAGGACAATGCCTGTTTAAATACACCATATGCTATTTTGCAGGCATGCAAAGTTCTGAAAGTGTTGTAATAACAGCACACAAGTTGTAATGCAAACCTAGTATCAATGTGTACTCTTATTCGCAGGACACCAGTTATGCAGCACTCCTGCTGTTAGGTGCTAAGGTGCTTGTAGCATTTCAGAAGGATTTTTGACTCCTTGCATGGTAGGTTATTTCTGCCTTTCGCATGTGCTTGTGCAGTGAGGAAGAGAGGAGAGGAACTTCTGGTGTTGTTTGATTAAGGAGAGCAGACCTGGGCTGACATTGCTGGCTGTGACATGATGGAGGAGGGCCAAGGGCTGGCCTTGAAGCAGGAGCAGGGACAGTCCCCTACACCATGCCCAGCTGCAGGCAGACTGTTTACCACAGGGAGGTGTGGCAGAAGCTTTTCTCCTGTAAACTAGGAATGTTTAATGTTCTAGTATGTATAGTTGACATGCTCCTGCCAGGCAAAAGGTAGGGAAATGCCTGTGTTGTAGCACTGGCACAAGTCACTCCTCTTAGGTCCTTAGGTCCTTTTTGTATTGTTTGTTCGAGGGCTGTGCTGGCATTAAGAAATGGTTGAAGCTTAAATGCTGTAAAACGAAGTGGCCACCTGCTGTACATTGTACACAGATTGTTATAGTAGGAAGGTGGCAGACAAGATTGGCTTAATGAATATGTGCTTTGAGTTGTGTTCATTTGTCTACCTAAAGAAATACTGATTCATTCCTCCCTATTTAATGACTCTTGTTTGCCGATTGTATGCTAAGAATGTGTGAGATACGATCTGCAACGTTTTTGAGGCTGCCTAATCTCTGAAATTGTATTGCAGAAGAGGAAATTGTAGATGTAGAATGCTTTTAGGTGAACATTTTTTGCTTCGAATGATTTGTTTGAAGTATGGCTAGGTGAAAGACATTGCTTTTCTGGAGGATCAGGAGGGAAGAGATGTTTTTCTGTAGTGTTTTTTTTTTTTTTCTTTTTCTCTGCCCATTACCAAGTTCTATCTTCAGAGAGGATCTTACAGGTGAGGACTGATTTAAATTAATTTCTACCATATTTAGCATTAATTATCCTAATTTAGAAAAGGTGAAAATGAAGTACAGAAAATCTTTTTAGGGAATTTTGAATTTTGAGAGAAATAATTAGAAAGTACATAACTCCAGCTTCCATATTTACTGAAAACCCACCCCCTCCTAGGGTGGATTTTAAATGCTGTTGCTACACTTGGAATGGGCTGCTACTGCTTTCCTTTTTACACAAGCTGTTGTAGCTACTGAATTTATATTGGTCTATCACTGTAGGACCAGTCAGTAACATGTTGCAGGGCGAAGTGCAGACCACAGTGCAGACCGCTTATTACATCCCACTGCCAATATCCTGATGCCAGAGGCCTTGCTTGTTATGGTTAAGTAAGTGCATATGACAAAAGTACTACAGCTCACATACTGTATCTGATCCGACAGGAGAGCTGACTTCTGCCTCATGTTTTTCCAAATGCTGACACCAAAGCTGATTGACCACTGTATTTTGTTTTTTTTGAATTAAGATTAATCAGTGTGTGTATGAGGAGTCATATGGAGAATTTTATTCATACTCTACAGTGCAAACATATACATTATTTTATTTTTATGACTTGCTTCATAAACAGGGAATAAAGAGGAGAGAATAATGTTTGCATATTGGTCCATACTCAAGTGCATGGGAGCTGTCTCCATCTCCAACCCAGTATGAATTTGTCACACTCCTTCAGACTTTTGGTCCATTGTTTGCTATGTAATACTTGGTCAAAATAGTTATGCTTCGGAAGATTAATAGTGTATAAGATGAAGATATAGTGTATAATGTGAAGGCAGGGATTTCCCAAAAATGCATAACTGAGAAATTAACAGCGCTTACATTTTCAGTGGAAACATGGTCCATCTGAACAGTAAACCCGTACTGTACCTCATAGCCTAAAGGCTGTCATTTTTGTGTCAGGATTTCAAATCACAGTGTTTTGCTATCATCTACAAGCAGGGCTATATATTTCTCATTTAGTCTTCATCCGGAGCACATGTTGTAGGGTACTATAGACGGTGAATGAAGATTAGATGTCCCAACAGTGGGTCAGTTAAGCATTTGCTTTTCTTCAGTTGTGTATGTCTTCAATCATATTATCTAGGGCAAGAACCTTACAGTTATCAGGATGCAGACTATAATAGTTCTTTTCCAGATTTAAATTACTCTGAAAGGATGGAATTTAAGAGATCTTTAAGTTGTCTGAAATTTCAAAATGTTTTACTTTTGTTAGCGAAATAATTCTCCACTTACCATTTGATGGACTCCTCACAACAGTTTCCTTAATAAATGAATGCATCACAAGCACTGATGAGCCTCCTCCTGTAATGTTTCTGAAACAAGTCAGTACTGCTTCATTGTTCTACAGCTGGGAGAAGCTGAGGCAAACAGCAAGTAAGCCCTCTTGCAGTTTCAGAGCTGTGACTTAAATGTAGATTATTTGGTCCTTGTCAAGGTCTTTTATCAAAACTGCTGTAACAGGTAAACTGTACTAGAGCAAAAGAAATCACTTTAAGTCTAGGTTATTTGAATTATGGGTACTGCATTAGAAAGGCAGAACACCAGTACACCCAATCAACTCTTCTTAAAGAGAGAGAAAGACTGATATCCTTGCGTCTTAACAGCTGACTTTGTTCTGTGGGAAGAGGCTGCTCACCAGTGAGAAGAGTAGGTACTGCAGTGTGGTCTGCGCAGGAGCATGGCTATAGCAGAAATGGCAGTCTTTGAAGTTTAGAATGGGTTGGAAAGAATGGATCAATTCCAGAAACCCAGGTGTTTATCCAAAACACAGGCAGCTTGGTTAAATTCAGCATTATGGATTCATGTGTTGTAACCATGACAAAACTTAGTAGCTTTGGAAGAACTAAGAAGCCTGTGCTAATCATTACTTGCTGTACAGAAATTTGACTTACTAGTCAGATGTGTGGCACATGGGAAGCCACTGGCATTTCATCTGGTAAGACCTTGAGCGCAGGTGCACTTGTCACTTTCTGCCTTCTCTTGATGCAAATTTTCTTTTCCTAAGCTAGCAAAAGGATGGGAAAAAAAAAAAGAAAAAAAAAGGAAGAAGAAAGCTGAAGTGGCATGATTTATGCAAGAATTTCTGCCCTTTATTAAATGATAATAGAAAGTGATTTTAAAGAGCCTCCTCTCTGTGTGAAAATGAGAGAGGAGTCCTGCAGGCAGAAGAATGAACTACCAAACTCTTAAGATTCTGGGGAAAAATGCACCTGCCCCTTTGCAGTGAGTTATTGTTTTTCTTCATTGAAATACTCACCTCTTTAGCCACAGGTCTTTGACTTAGTAGTGGATCTTCTGTCATATTTGTTGCTTTTGTCCTCTACACTGTTTCACCAAGTCAAAAATAATCCTAAAAGGAGAAGTAAGGACATCTAGTGAAATGTGTAACCTCTCAGATGTCCCTGTATATATGATTAAGAATGGAAATGTTCTCTGCCTGTATTACCTTTCACCCCAACAGTATGATTCTGGAATTGACTTATTATTTGTAGATCACTTTAAAGATATTGGAGACAATTCATAGAGATATGATTATGATAGTTTCTTGGTTACTTATTCAGGTGTTCTGAATATTTCCCTAATTATTAATGACAGCTTGTTTCCCTAATTATTAATGACAGCTATTGAATTTTTCCCTTCTGCTCATAGTTTTCCCAGAGGAGTTTGCTTTCCTTGATTAGAATTGGTATCCAGAAAACAGAAATTACTAGTTCTCAGAGAGTAAGGATTTTGGCATTTGCATAGAGTCTGTTTGTTTGTTTTGTTTTTATTCTTTAATTGATGTCATTTTTTTTTCTCAATTCTGCAGTTTTAAGGTTGTTTTTCACGGATTTTCTGTAACCCGTGCTTTCATTGTCATTTGTGAAGCACTTCAGTTTGCTGCAGAGAGTTTGTATAAGGGGATATAGATTTCCTACTATTCTCTAATGTCATTTCTCACTGGGTGCACTCATTTGCAAAATGATCTCTTTTCTGTTTGGTTACTTAATTCTTAAGGTCCTACTTCTGTACCACATTGTGTTTGTGGTGAACTTGTCATGTATTTGTGCATGAGTGTTTCCGACCATTCCACTGAAGGAGCTATTGAATGACTATCTCTTTACGCTGTTTTGCCATGCTTGTATCTTAGCATAAAAACAAAACAAACACTGCAAAAAAAAAAAATATATATATATATATATAAGTTTGGAATGGTATGCTAGCAGAGAGAGGAAATACAGTGCACATAATGTCAAGAGGTGCATACAAGCATGAAATATATAAACTGCTATCATCCTATAATGTACGTGCCAAAATACTTCAATTTCTTGCTCGTCTTTCTTGCTGGCCAGAGGCTTAGACACTGCGATTTTGTACTCTTGAACCATTGTTTTTATCTCAACATTCTTTATCTTGGTTATCATTTTGTATAAGTGCTGTCATAATAACAAATCTCATGTAACAATAAATGATAATAAAAAGCAAATTTGGGTAGTGTATGCATGTGTATAGTTACATAGATACAACATGTATTTTTGAGGCATTCATTTGTTAACTTAAGAATTGTCTTCAGGTTAGAGGGGTGTGTTCAGGTTGTTTGGATAGTGACTTTGTGCTTTCAGGGTCTTTGAGGGGAAAATGGTAGATTACTGTGACGCAGAGATTCTTGGAAAATATCCAGTAAAAACTTGAACCTTTTCCAGGAAAACAGGCTTTCGGTGTGCTGACTATAACAAGATAGCATTAAAAGCTAATTTCTTAGTGGATTTATTTTCATATTTTGCTTTAAATTTGATCTCTTAAGATATATGGGGATAAGAATTAAGTTAAACATCAGTATTTATAATTCTAGTTATAAAAACTAGTGATAAGAATCTTTTGCAAAGCCTTTTTATTTTTTTTTTTTTAGATGTGGCTTTGGGAGTTATTTTTCTCCTTTTTACTGTAAACTATTTAGGAGAATATTCAGAAAATGTGAGAAACAAAAGCAGATTATTAGTAACTAGATGTTATCTTTATATATATTAATAAGTCTTGACCATTTTAATTCAGACTTTAGTAATAAACTGTCTTCTTGAACTTATTACCAAAAATAGATTGATTTTATTTTTTTACTTTTTTCTGACTACTAGTTTATACCATTGCTCTTATATTTTTTGTTCATTGTACAGTTCTTAAAAACCTTGAAACCTACTAGCATTCTGTAGAGTGTATTTATCGGTAACTGAAGGAAATTGGGGTGTTAGCAGTAGCTGTTTTCTTTTTTAAATAGCTCTGGAAAATTTAGAGTGTAGTATAGCTTGGTGTACTGCATTCGCAAGTTTTCACTTGTTATGAAAATGCATGCTTGATTTTATGCATACTGCAGTCAGATGTGCTAGGATTGTGTAAAGTTAACCACATTCTAAGAGTTCACAAATGACATGACTAAGGATAGCAAATTAAAGATGAGATGGAGGAGTGAGAAGTGAAAGAATTACAGCAATATCAAAAAATTACGTGGTTGCTCAGTTGGCTCATTTTCAGGCTTTCCTTGCAGGTTTTTAAATTTTAAGTTTTAATGATATAAATTCATTCTATAGACAGAAATTAATGTAAACAGCCTTCTCTAGTGGAATGTTTCTGTGTGGGGAGCATATCTGTCAGTTGTCTTACTCCTCCATATCTTCAGCATTTTGAAGGATAGAGAGGATACAGTGTCTTTTTCTTATTATGTTGTAGTGCTAACATGACGCCCAGTGGATAAGAAATTGTCTATGTTTTTATAGATTTCTCTGTAACCAGACAACCATAGACAACCATCCTGGAAGCTGATGTTCACTGGTGGCAGTGATTGGGGGTGAAAAAGCAAAACTAAGGTGTGAATATTGTGGGTTTTTGAACGCAGTAATAAATGTCTAAGGTCTAGAAATGGCAGCTGAGGAGGTTCTGCCACTGACGGCAAAAGTACAGCTATCATTTTCACTTCTACTTTTAGACTAGTCTTTGTCCATACAGCATTATTCATTGTATCAAAGGAGCTTGTAGTCCTTTCCTCTGCCACTGCAGGCTTAGATCATGACCGTTTTGTTGTTGAACTTGCAGTTCCACCTCAGTCTCTCAACATGCACCATGTGTACATCTGTGTGGCACAAATATATGGGGAAGTAATGGAATTTGGGGTGTTAACTTAGATGTATTTAGCAGTCAGGATTTCATACCGAAATGCTTTCTTTCTGCCATTACAGTGTGACTAAATCACACCAAATTTCTGCTGTACTTGCAAAAGTTGATTTGCGACTGTGGGGCTGTGTTTTGGCCAGTTTTCACATTCCCATCAATTTCTGTGGAAGACCTTGATCCATTTAATAAAGATTCATATATACTCCTCTCTGTCAGGAAGTTTGTGGATTTTTTAGCTTTGTGTTATTTATTTTTCTCCTCAATCTCTTCAGTTAGTTTCAGAGATCTCTGCAAGTCAAGTTGTTGGGAAATCATCAGTTCTTGGCCAAGATGAGAAAGGCCAACTATGCTGTTATGAGTGATCACAAGCCATTGAGACACTGTTACACATATTACTCTTAATGCACTTATGTCTGGGAAATGATAAGAATGTTTGGCACATCCAAGTGCAGAATCTGTGCTGCTGTGTTGCTGAGTTATGTAGAGAAATTCCCAACATACAACAGTAAAAGGTTACATTTTCACTGTAGTTTCCTTCAAGCTCTGTGGAAATCATTAAGTATCCATGAAGGAGGTCCTATAATGCAGATTGGTAGAGAGGTCTTTGTGGATTGTGCAGAAATGTGCAATGAGTGTTGTTTTCCTTGCATTTATTGATCAGCAGTGAAATAGTTAACAAGGCCAAAAAAATCTTATCACTGTTGATAATCCATTTTCAAAACCATTACTTCAAACCTCTGGTAGACTAAGGCAGACATCTTGCACTGGTCTATAGTATACTCTTGAAAAGGAATGGGAAAATCTGCATTGAAAATGAAAGATGATATTCAGCAATTTTTACCTTCTTTTTTTTCTTTCACTGACCTCCCTCCACTCTACTACGAATCCAATTTGCTGGCTTGTTCCTTTGCTGTAAAGAAGCCCCAGTCAAACCCTGAAGCTAAACAACACACAGTTGGCTCTTGTTTCATTTTGTTATAGTTAATTTTAAATTCTGAGCAATGAAGCATCCTTCCATAAGAGCAGCAGAGAAACAAAATGTTTTTGATACATCTATGAGAAGGGTCTATTACATGAATGACATAGGCTTGCAATGCTTGGGGGAGGAGTGATCCTTTTTTTTTCTACCTGGAATAATCATCTTTCTGTCTTTCTTCTTGTGCACTCCACTTCCCCCCCCCCCCCTATTTTTTTTGTGTGTGTGTGTGTTTATTTCTTTGTGATTTTTTCCTCCCTTCCTTGTGGGTCATTCATTTTCTGTCCCTGGCACTGTTCTAAATCAGTTGTCATGTACTTGCTGCTGCTTTTCGGATTCAAAATTAATTCGAATTCAGATGAAACCAAATAAAAGTAGGAGTTTTATCTTTGTAATTAGGAATTCAGAATTTTTTTGTACAAAACAAGTTTTTATTTCTTACTCTTCCAAAGTTCTTTATGAAGATGTACAGGGAAGAGAGCAGTCTGAGAGGGCTTCTGATTTGATTTACCATGAGTCTTGAGAAGTGACTGCTTGAAAGCAAGGAGAAAATTTCAGAGCTAATCTAGTTACGGAGTGAGCTGGAATTAGTTGGACAGTTGGCAGGCAAACCTTGGTCCTGAACACATCTCTCTTGGGAGGTATTTAAGGTAACTTTTTTTCCTGCCTTCCTATTCAGTAGCAACAAACTATCTACCCACAATGGTTAGTATAGCACAGAGCTTGATGCAGCCCTGGTTGAGGTCAAGCACTCCCAATTCGACCCT
The DNA here is from genome assembly GCF_038088225.1 of Cyrtonyx montezumae. Lineage (NCBI taxonomy): Eukaryota > Metazoa > Chordata > Aves > Galliformes > Odontophoridae > Cyrtonyx > Cyrtonyx montezumae. The sequence goes on from NW_027072041.1 coordinate 6,731,426, forward strand.
CTCAAGGGCTTTCTGTATGTGTTGCCAGTGTACTGGTAAAAATGACTTTAAACTCTTGTCAGCGCAGTTACTGGTGCATGCATCACAGTCCCACTCAAATAAACCTGTCACAACACAGAGTCAGCAGCTAGAGAACAGTACAAGGGCAGGCCTCTAGCTTTCCATTCGAGCATCACTAAACGTGCACAGAGTGCCCAATTATTTCAGCATTATTGAACAAGCCTACAGGAGGACCCAAACCTTGCTACATTAGATTTTCTTTAGTAATTTGCTCAAGTACCGCTGAGGACACTTAAAGGGCTTAAAACGGTGGCTGCAACCAGTTTCCTTTTCTGGATTGTTAATTCAGGTTTTCTCTTTCAAATTAACTCTCGCTGCATGCTGTGCAGTAGCGCTGGGAGAACTGTTTAACGCTAATTTTCTCAATTTTCAGCTTTTTTTTTTTTGCATTATATAACTGCTTTTATAGTTACATATGCTTTGATTAGACGTGTACATGGTGTGTTTCTGCTAGCAAGAATAAAACGTAATAGCTCTGTCAGATGAATAAAACACTATTTTTACTAAAACTGGAAAATTCCTTTTTTTTTTTTTTTAGTTGTTATTTCAGCCTGAAGTTCACAGACTGCATTGCATCCAAACATGTGGACATTTATTAAATGCCAGGGTGTTTTAAGTGTTGATACCTGAGTCAGTCAGTTGTATTGGCTGATCTGACTGGTACAGGGTCAATCAAACAACCCCCATGCTCCCCGGACAAATTCAATATCTGTGTTTCATTTTTCACAGCAGCAACAACTCCAGGCCCAGCATTTGTCACATGGACATGGTCTTCCTGTACCTCTCACTCCGCATCCCTCGGGCTTGCAGCCTCCAGCCATCCCACCCATTGGCAGCAGTGCTGGCCTTCTGGCACTGTCGAGTGCACTGGGAGGCCAGTCACACCTCCCAATCAAGGATGAAAAAAAGCACCATGATAACGATCACCAAAGAGGTGGGTGCTGCCAGATAAGTGTGTGGCTTCATTTATTTATGTTTTCTTCTTTCTATTCTAATTCTCCTGCACCTGTTCTAGGAAAAAAAAATCTCAAAATGTTTGCAAGAGTTACAGATAATTGCTTTAGTACTTATTGCCTAGTGGTAGTCAGAAGGTGTGTTGAAATGGTGGAGTTATGGTTTTATAAATCTGGCTGTGGAATATTAATAATTAACTACAAAGAAAAGTTAACATCTGTGCAGTTAATTATTTAATAGATATCAGAATTCTTTCTTCTGAGTATGATAAATGTATAACTTCATATAAACTAACTAGTACTTTTTTCTCTCTTCCTCCTCATCTCCCTCTGCTGCCTTCTGTCCTCGATGGAAATGGTGGATTCTCCATGTGCAGACAGAGACTCCATCAAGGTAGGACTCAATTTTGTAGGTGACAGGAGTGGCTCAAAAGAGCCGCACAGTGCATTTGTTTGACATGGTCTATAATGGTGGAAAAAGTCACCAAGCAAAACTGGGCTGTGACCTTCATGCTGATTAACAAAGTCTTCAGCAGGCTGTGTATCACTCATTAGATAGTGCAGCTAGAATTGCAGGTGACGTACCATACAGTGAGGCTGGTGATAGCACTTCTGCTCCTTGGCTGGCTCCTCAGCATAGAAGTTGTTCCTGGATATGGTAAAGAGGGCTACCCTGAGTCTCTGTATAAGCTTATGAAATGGAAATAGTGAGACAGAAGTTTTGAGTTTTTGGCAACTGTAAAACCAAAATTCTGATAGATCCTCATGAGGCCATCTCAGTGCAGTTACGGAACGGGGGTGAGTTACTTGCGGAGAAAATGTAGTTTCAGCAGCAGTTTATTGAGTGGAGAGAAAGAAACTTCAATTCCCTATTCTGCAAACATATGTGAGTCCCATGTTCCCCTTCCAAAAGTCAATTGTTAGGCTGTGAATAACTCTAGCTCATATACGTTTGCTGTCCTTTGAATGGTAGTGTTTATAAACAGATGTAACGCATACCTTGCAACTCATGTAATTTTGAGCATTCAGTGATATGTACTGCAGGGATTAAACATATATACCTGGATTCCTGTCCTTGCTTGATAGTCATCAGAGTCTCACAGAGGCTCCTAAAGCTTTAATGCCATGAGTGGGAAGGTGTATCAGGGCTTTGTTCTCTCCTGGATTCATCTGCTGTCCTCTCTACTACTGACCATTTACAGACTCGCAGTAGAAGCAGTTGTTGCCAGTTGCACAATTACCTGCACAGCCCTGGTTAGCTGGATGCAGTTACAGCTTAGAGCTTGAAGAGCTTTCACAATCTTCAGGAGCATAAGATTAAGCATTTTTTGGATGATTGTGAGTGTGAAATGGAAGAGGTGCTTGTCTTACAAAGGGCAAGACATGTGCACTCACCTTACTGAACACTCACAACTGATTTGCCAAGTTTTCAGTGGTGCTTTTCTTAGAAATATGTGATTTACTCTTAGAATTGGCCAAGCAGCAGAAGTGTTCACAGCTCAGGTCTTAGGTGTGTTTGATGAGACTGCCAGGAATGGCCAGCAGGATGTCCCTAGGGCTCCATTATAGAGCCAGTTCTCTTCAATGATTTATAAATGATTTGGATGAAGGACGCAAATGCATACTAAGCCAATTTGTAGATGACGCTAAAATAGGAGGAGCTGTTCACTCTCTTGAGAGTAGAAAGGCCTCTCAGGGGGATGTTGACAAATTTAGAGTACTGGGCAGACTCTAATCACATGAAGTTTGACAAGAGCAGGTACTGATTTTTGCACTTGGGATGGTGTAGCCCTGGATATATGTATGGAGTGGGGGAGGGGTTGTTTGCTCTCTTCTGCGCTGTATGGCCTCACTTGCAGCACTGGGTGCAGTACTGGGCTTCACGGTGTACGAAGGACATAAAACCATTAGAGCATCCAAAGAAGGGCTACAGAGATGATGCGGGCTCTGGAGGGGAAGATGTGCGATGAGCAGCTGAGATGAGCAGTTGAGTTCCCCGAGTCTGTTCAGCTCAAAGCAGGGCAGGCTGAGGGGAGGCCTTATGGCATCTGCAGCTCCTCACAGGGAGGAGAGGACAGTGCTGAGCTCTGCTCTGTGTGACAGCGACAGGGCCCGAGGGAATGGCATGGAGCTGTGTCAGGGGAGGGGCAGCTGTGGGTTAGGGAACTGGTCTGCACCAGAGAGGGTGGTGGGCATGGAACCAGCTGCCCAGGGCAGTGGGCACGGCCTCAAGCTGCCAGAGTTCAAGGAGTGTTTATACAGTGCTCCCAGAACTATGGTTTGATTTTTGGGAGGTCCTGAGTGGGTCCCTTCCAACTGTGGATACTCTGTGATTCTGTATTGTTCCTGAGCTGAGGACAGAGTCAGGGGAAGCACAGTGCTAGGCACAAGCTTTGCCTCCCAGAGTCCTGTCCCACTGGGGGCTGCTGTGCATGAAACACCTTTGCTTTTCCAGCACTTGTGGATGGAGGCATGCCCTGCACCCCACCCCACATATCTATTCTGCCACTGGCAACTTTGCTGTGTCCCCGCAGAATGAAATGGTGCTAAGTGTTGTCAGTTTTATGTTAGCCACGTGGTTCTGCATAAGAACTGGGAACTGACAGGACTATCGGTTTTTACTGTGAGCAGCCAAGGCATCGAAGCTGTCTATCCACAAATGCAGGACAACAACATGTCAGATTTCACTTCATCTACTTTGTCATGAGAGCTAGAAACTGGAATTATTGCTTTGTACAGTGAAAGCAGGCATAGATTAATGATGATTTCAGCAGAACATCCCATTCAGTCTGAGTAAATAGTTTCAATAGATTTTCTTTTTTTTTTTCTTTAAATCCCTGTGTCTAAACAAAAAAAAGTACAAGTAGGGCAGATATCTAAAACTGTGAATATAAAAAACATTTTGTTTCTTAAAGTAAGTTTTCTTACCTTGAAACTTGAAACCACAAGACCTTTCACTCAAGAAGGTGAATGAATAGAGTGGCTAGTGTATCAGGTATGCTGATGACAATTTTAAATATATTATTTAAAAAAATATATATAGTGTATGTATTTCCTATATCTGTAATATGTGTGTGATATTGATGTTTTTATGCTGGTATGAATAATGTGGGAGTGTTTATACCAAAAAGGCTGATTTGTTTGGTTGCTCTCAAGTTACTTAGAATGATTCAAACACTCCGTTATTCATACAGCTTCTGAGACTAAGAGGAAAGTGTCACCACTTTGTACCAATTTATTTTGAAATGATAAGTAGATGTTCATCTCATACTGTGTTCAGGTTGTGAGTTGGCTTGTGTGTCAGTATTTCAGGGCTTGCTTCCAGTTTTGCAAGGTGAAATAGTTTGCTAATTTCCTTATATGTTTTCAGTGATGCCCAGAGTAGCAGTTAGTTGCTTGTTCTATCGATCTGTCCTCCCTTAAGTGGCTTCTGGTTAAGAGAGGCTTTTTATGATCATCTGCTGTGTGACTTGAGATGTTTTTTGTCAGCCAGAACGTGCCAGTTGCCAGCAGCTGGAGTCTGCGTGCTTGTATGAAATAATTTATTCATGCAGGATAATACTCCTTAACATTTAACAGGTAATGAACGTGACATAAATTTCTTTCTTGCTTTTAATTTTTCCCTTTCCTCTTCTAATGTGCAAACAGGCAGCTCTGGTACTCTAAATAATAAGTAATTTTTGGCCATCTGTCAAAAGGAAATTTCAATACAAATTTAAATTAATGGTGCCTGAAATTTTTTATAGCTCCTCTAAAAGCCTCTAATGTGCAGAAAATTCTGAATCTGCTGGTAGTAATTAGTGTAGCATGTAATGAGGATATGGGCAACATTATACAGCCCCAGTGTAACGTTTTGATATGGTAGCAAAATTTTGATTTATACAAGGTTGTGCCTGGGTTTAATTGTGAGAGACACTTTAAAGTGTTTTCTTGCTGATACAGATTATTAAGCAGGGCAGATTTTACAATAGCTCATAAAGTGTAAATTTACACTTTAATGTACACTTCAGATAATGACGGCACCCTACCCATTGGTACCGAGGAGCACGATGGCATTTCTTGCCACCACTTCCTGTGCTTTTGATTTGTTGGGCAGTTCTGCTTGCAAAACTTGTTTTCTCCAGTAATGCTTACTGAGATCCTCGCCTCACTTCTGTCTAGTGAATATGCTATGCTGGGAAACTGAGGCTTCCTATGCACAGGAGTACTTATTGTGTGAGTGAGATCTGTCCCTGTGGATGAGCAGAGCAGGAAGGAAAGAACTGGGTGTATGATACTTCTTGCATATGTGGTTTTATAGGTTCTTTGGGGACTGGCAGGTAAGTTGTTCCTGTCAACCTGGATATTGTGGCTGGAGCTGCAGTGTAAGGCAAGTCAGCTTCAGAAGGCTGTTTCTTTTCAGGCACTGTCCCATTCCAGTTTGTATAAGTCTTCTAAACACAACATTTTCTGCATAAGACAGCCCAGGCTCACAACATTCCCATCACCTCCCTGGAGTGAGCAGTTCACTGCTGAAACCAAGTAGGGACTTTCCAGATAATATGAGATTGTCCAGAAGCTATTCCTAAATAATAGATAGTCATCTACACAGCAAGCTCTGAGGAGGTGGGTGGCTTTGGGAACTGTTTGATTTCGTGTTGGTTTTAGTTAGCTTGAATCCCTCAAAAAGTGTGGAGGAATGCTGGGCACAGTAGAGTGGTTCATGGGTCTGCTCTTCATGCAGCCAGGGAAGGGAAGGGCAGCAAGCACAGAGGCTGTGCTGCGAGTGCAGCGCTGGCGTAATGGCTCCGAGGGAATATAACGTGTTTAGGTACAAGGACAAACAAACTGCTCTGCAGTTAGCTGTATACCTTTTCTGAGAAGACTTTATATGTCTTCTTTGCAAGGTATGAAATGTATTTGGTTTTTTTAGTTGTTGTTGGTTTTTTTTGTTTGTTGGTTTGTTTGTTCTAATTTAAGTAAGTAAAAGATTCTGTGGTGTGCTCTTACTTCCTAATTGCTCCCATAAAGGATTTTTCCACCTCCTGTAAGGACTGCTAATGCAGGAGGCAGGTAATTATTCCCAGCTTCGCTTCTTACCTACCTTCTCTGGGACAAATTTGACAAAAGTTTCTCTGGTTTCTAAAATATTCTCTGGAGAAGTGACTCTCTGAAGTAGCCTAGGAAGCAGTTTGTATGTGAAGGTGACACCTGGCAAAGTTACCAAGTGCTGGCGGTCTCTTCCTGTGGCTCTGTATGAGGCACCTGGAATAAAGGAGCCCCATGTGCTGGCTGATAGGAGTCTGTCACCCTATCTCTTACCAGAGTATTCAAGAACTTCAGTGTCTTCTGAGTCTTGTACGCAGGATTTAGCTCTTGCAACTTTTTCCATATCTCTTGTTAACCCAACTTTATACACATTAATACATTATTTGTTTGTGGGTTTAGTGGTGGTGGGTATTTTTTTTTCATTTCCATTGTTAATTATTTGGGGATGAGACCATGCTGGTAGTAAGACATGCAAACATTATGGAAACTTTTCATTTCTGTGTCAGAGCTTACTGTTTCAGCAGCAATAAGAGTCCATAATTAAAAGCTGAAGTCTTGTGGCAGAAATAAAACAGCCTGTTTTGAGACCCCTGTGGAAATAAAGGTTTACATGAAAGGATTATTTTAGCTTCTGAATTAACAAATCAAATGCAGATTTGAGATGAATTTCTGTCCAACATGTTAGTGAATGAGAAGTAGTCTGTCAGGGCAAATTCAAGTGGTTTTAGCAATGAGATTACTTTTGCCTTAATCTTTGGGAAAGCTAATAATTATACATGCAGCAAATACAGAGAAAGGGGACTGGTGTGAGTCTCATTTACATTTCTTGTGGCAGGTGCCCCAGTGCTTGCTAAAACCTGAGCCTGTCTCAATTTAGCTTCTTGAGCTTTTAGCCACTATTAAGTGTTTAGATCTCTGTTCATTTAGTATGTAAGAAACAGTAAGCTTCTTGCTTTTGCAGCTGTTATGTGATACTTAAAAAAAAAAAGGGGGGAATTGTATGAATGTAATGCTTCTATAAAGATCAAGGTTGTTTAAAATAATATAGATAGATTAGATATAGATTTAGCTATGATCAGAATTATGGATATTTCCAAATGTAATTACATTGCTCAGACACTATTCTTTCTCTGGTAGAGGAACACCACAAACTGATGTGTTGCACTATAGTAGGCTTCATCTTAATTGTCAAGTTTCTTTTAAGTGAGATTTCCTCCAGTGATGTGAGTCTCTTGCCAAATGCCGTTACATTCAGTTTGTATTTAACGAGCCAAAGAAACATAGTTATCTGTTACATGCCTAAAGAAAGTTGCAGAATTTATTTCCTGATCATTTTATTTTGCCACTTTAATACCACTCAGCTGAAAAGCACTTCACAGGCTTGTAAAAATCAAAACATACTTCGTATTCGTGTCACAGCTTCTGTGTGTGCCTTTCTCCATACAGAAAAAAGACATTGCATATATTTTGCTTCCTATAATGATGAAGTGGTAATTTGGAACATATTTTAACTAAACTTTGCTCCACGAGAGTTGTGCAGTTTTTTTTAATTATTATTTTCGTGGGTGTTTTGAGGGTAGTGTTATCAAAATATAATGAGTAACTTCTTTTGACTTGCAATACAGTAATTTGTTCAGTATTAATTGATATCAGCCTCTGGGCATGTAAGCAGTGCTGAATGTAACAGGTGCCCTAATTCCAGAAAATGTGTTGTAATTGTTTGTTTGTGGAACAGATAAATAAATATCTGTGGGGCATAGATGGTCCTCAGGTGGTGAACATGAATGGATTAATGATGTGATGGGGTGAGACATGCTTGTTTGTTGCAGTTTTGTCCAGTAACTGTCTGCTGAAGCAGAACAAATATTAATTAGCAGAGTCCTGTTTGTTGTCTTGGTTTGTCTTATAAAGCTGATTTTTTGGCATTATCATCTTTTTTTTTTTTTTTTTTTAATTGTAATAACCTTTTATGGCTAGACTTCATTTAAATCTGTGGTTTTTAATAGATTTTAAAACACAAAACTGAACTTCACGTTTATCTTTTTTTTTTTTTAAGTTACATTTCTGTCATTCAGGATCACATAATTTGCCTTTTTAATGGTGTCATTTGTGAATTTTAATTTAGTATAGCTGAAAGTAGCAGCATGTACTTTGTTATCAAAGAATTAGTCGCTTCTGCCATGTCTGATGGTTTCTCCTCCTCTACCCAATGGCTTTTCAGTATCCTCTGTGCATATGTATGCTGGCCTCTTCCATTGCATTCCTGTGCCTGTTGCAGCAGGGCAGCTCTTATTCAGTAGTGTGCCCACATTTGGATGAACTCCTACAGTACTTCTCACTATTAAACTTTATTTTGCCACTTGCTGATTTAGAGTAACTCAAATGTTCTCTCTCCTGATGCTTTCTTCACCCAGGACACAAACACTTACATGGGCTGTAATTTCTAACCTGAGCAGTCATGTCTAATTATTTCCATGGCAACAGACTATGATGTTGATAATGCAGGATTATGACTTCACATTGTAGAGTAGGAAGAGGAAGTTTGCTGGGGTGGGAGGTGGGTGGAAAGGTCTTCTCCAGTGTGAAGTCTTTGACAATGTAATAGTTAGGAGGAAAGAACTAAAGGGAGGGAATTAATTTATTTATTATATATATTTTTAAAGTTCTCATTATAATGCAAGTATGCAATTAAAATCATTCTCTGGATGCTGGCATTTGTGGCTTACACCAGTTTACTCACAGTGAATGTGTCTGGAGAAAAGCTGTAGATTAGGTTAAGGTGGTGTTAGTCACAGTAGTGGGAGAAAGTAGGTAACATTCATCAACTTTTACCAATGTGAAAACAAACTAGATGGCTGCTTTTCTGCTTCATAGATTTATGTTGTCAGTGAGATCAGGTTGGTTTTTTTTTTTTTTTTTTCTATGTAACTAACGATTAGTATTTTGAATTGTTATTAAGACGTTTTTATCCAAAGTAATTTGAGATATCCCTTATTTTAATGCAAATCAGTGGATTCATTGGGCACTCTAAATGTATTAGAGAGAGAATAACAGATTACTTTGTAGAATCAAAGACAAGGGTAAAAGGCTATGAAACTTTCTGTCCTTAGGCTAAAGTCACTGAATGCTAGTAGTAGGTTAGTATTTGCATTTCATACTGTCTCTTCTCCCACACTGGGAAGGAAGTTTATTCCCAGTTTGTGCGTTTTCAGCTTCTTAGGCTGATTTTAGAAGAAGTTGGAGGAAATTAGTTGTCTGACTGATACCTAAGTTGTTATGAAAGATCGTTGAGTGCATCATGAATTGCAGTGTTTTAGATGTGTTTTTGATGGAAGAATCAATTATGCTGGCCAGTGGGAATCAGACATTGAGGAGAATTTGTAGGAAAGTTACACCATGCCTCTCTCCTCTCTCTGGTATGCTTCTAATCTAGTCGAATAATAATTAAATATCTAAAGCTCAATTAACCTATTCTGCGTAACGATTTGAAAAGTTATGTGTTTTTTCATGAGCGACATTTGGCCTTTTGAAGAACAAAAAATTGGAAATGCTAATGTTTTTCAGCCAACTAAGGGAAGAAAATAAAAATGTCTCCATAGCAACAAAGCTTCTTTCTAGATGGTTTCCTAAGATATGCCTGAACCAGAAGCAGATGTCTGATTTGAGAATCTTGCCTCCTTCAATGTAAACAAATAACTTCTAGGCAGGTGTTGGAAATAATATGGAAATCCTATTAAGGGGCCCTGGGTTCCTGTCACTCAGGAAGCCCTTGCCACAAAAGGGCTGGTTGTGTGAATAAAGGCGGCAGAGTAAATTCTCATTAGGCTTTAGCTTTTCCCAGGAAATGATTGTCTCTGTGTGCTCTTTCTCCTGCGACTCTGAATGTAAGCCGTTTCTTCTATTGATTCCCTCTGCTGCCCTCGCCTTCTCGCTCTCCACTCCGGCCAGATTAACACTTGATGTGTGCTGCTACTGAGAATGACGATGCTGGTGCCACAAGAGTTGCAATATTTGTGATGGCGACCCTGTCCCTGGTTGGCAAGCTCCAGCTCATTGGTGTGCATGTTCCGCATGTCACCGAGGCACGGGATGTACAGCCTTCTTTCAGAATGGCTGTGGTGGTGGCCTCGTCTTGGTGGGGTTTTGAGTGGCAGGAGTCAAAATGTAGTTTCAGGGCTCCTTGTAATGAGTGTACGAAGTCAGTGTGCTGCTTTTTTTACTCCTTTCAAAGCTGATGGTAAAGCACATCGTGCCCAAAGCTGGTAACCTGTCATTCTGGTGCCACACTCATGATGGCACCTCCCCGTGCCAGGCTTAGCTCAGGCTCTGCTATGTGAACGCTGCTAGTGTGGGGCAGCCTGTATGCGGCCTGCAGGTGATGCCTTCAAGGCAATTTAGGCAGGAGCTGGGTGCAGGAACACACTTTCTGGGGTTTTCAGGCTTAAAACAGAGATCAGCCCCTCCTTTCCTGTCCCTCAGTGCACAAGGCATGCATAGCAATGCTCTTAATCACACTCAGAGGGTTAAATGTGGATAAACACAAAACAAGGCTTCTGTGAAAAGCCTGGCAATTACCATGCTGTGTTTCTCGGACGATAGCCCCCGAGACGCACTTCATAAAGCCAATAAAGCGCGCACCGGTGGTCTCATGTTGCCCTGGCAACGGACCACAGGGCACCCTGTGTGTGAAATGCATGAACATCTGTGAATTAATCGTTTTGGTTTTGTGTTTTTTTGTTTTGTTTTGTTTTTTAGTTTGTCCTTCCCTGGATGCTGGTAGGGCTGTGCAGGCCCATGCTTGTGCCAGATCCACCTGCTGCCACCTTTGCTCATGTCCTGGCCATGCTCCTGTGGTAGCAGACCTTCTCTGCTCTTGCAGGATGCTCATGGCACACTTGGGGAAACGAGTAGAAAAATGTCGAGCCAATGTGGGCAGCCATGGGTTCAGACGCCTGCCACGTGAAGGACTGAAGTGATCGCTTCTATCTGCACTGCAGTTCACTGAAGTTTACCTTTCTCCTGCTACACCCTCACAGGTTGGCAGCAAGCAAAGAGGCACAGGGCTGGCTGCTGTGCACCTAGCAAGCAGCCTGATCACCTCTGTGCAGCTTGGTCCTGAGCACAATCCGCAGGCACGAAGCTTGTTCCTGTCCCAGCTGAGCAGTGTAGTGTGGGTCTCTGCCACTCTCGGCCCGGCTCGGTAGGCTGTGGGCTGGGCTGGCGGCTTCTCGCCCCACCGTCCTACACCGAGTCTCCGGGAGGACTGTAGGGGGAACACTGCGTATGTCGTATCGGCAGCTAATGCTGGATGCAACCAGGGTTTTAATGAAGCACTGAGAGTGAAATGCCTCTCTAATCTGCTAATTGCATTACGGGGACGGCAGATTGCTCTGAATCACTCCTTTCTGAGCTGCAAGCTTATCAAAGAGTACTGAGGTACTTTTAAGTGAGGCATTGCAGCCAGCCGGACGCTGCTTGTTTGCATACAAGTATGAGCAGGCACAGCTGTACCACTGTTTTTCTGCCTCTTGAGAGGCAGCAAATGCAGCTGTGGGAGTTTCCCTAATGCGTGCTTATGAGTTAAGTGGGGCGAAGGGGCGGGAGAAGGGAAGGATTTTGATACTGTTTGTTCCTTCTTCTGCTCTCAGGATCAGTGGTCTGCCGCAGTTTCTCTGTGCTGCAAAGCTGCTGTCTTTCAAGCTAGTTTTTAAAGAGGGCACAGAGTTGGGGTTTTTTATTTGTTTTTTTTTTCCACTTTATGAACCGTGTTAGGTCAAAGTAATTAACAGTCATGATTTTTGCCGAGGCTGTCCATCCAAAGGTGTGGCATAGCCGTATGGAATTGGGGCCAGGAGGTACCTCGCAGCCGGGCAGCCCCAGAGGCTGGGCTGTGTGTGGGATGTGTACTGTGGTCTTGGCTCTGGCCACACAGCTGGCTTGGCAGCTGTTGCAACTTGTTTCAGAGTCCTTTGCTCACTCTATTTTAGTAACAAGTGGACAGACCATGTATATAAGTCATTACTTGCATTGAATTAAAAAGCCAGTGCTGACCTAATTTACTTGAACCTTTACCGTGTGACATTACAGTCCGACGCATACTAGGAAATCCTTCTCATTGGCTTGAAGTAGTTATAACTGTGACTTCAAACGTCTTGTCTCTCCTTGTTTGCTGAATTTATATTTGTTGATGCTCTGTGTCTGTCACATGTCTACTTCAGGGCTTCTTTTAAAAATACCGAACTGCAATTTACTTTGTCCCTGCAGGAAACAAATGTCTTGTTTTTCCTCCCCTGCTTCGAGAAGGAGTTTCTTTCAGTGGCCTGCAAATATTATTTTGTAGTGAGCTTTGTTGTTCCATACTGCAAAATATGAGAGGAATTCTGAATAATGTCTGAACAATTTAGAAATAAGCCCTTTAAAATCAGTTAGTAGTAAGCCTTGTGGGGTGAAAGAAACCCATTTTCTGCTATTCCCTTGAAGTAAAGTGTCTTTCCAAGTGCCCTGTCAGAATGCGTAATTGGCATCAGAGAAGGAAAGGCAGCTTGCTTTCAGTATAAAGACAGCCTGTCCAGGGTCCATTTGATGCCTTTGTAAAAAGCACTGTATGGTCGCCACCTAGGTAGCCAGGAAGCTTTATGTCACACCGCAGGGTATTTGAAAGCAATTAAGTATTTAGCAGACCTTCTATAGGACTCTTGTGTGCCTCGTGAAGGTTTTCTGGTAACTGCATTGCCTCCAGCGATGGCAGAGGTTGGAAATGCCACTTTGGGGCTCTTTTCTCCTCCTCTGGATTAGGAAAGGGAGAAGTTACTGTGTGACATTATCTCCCTCTGGTTTTAGAGTATCTAGCACCAGATCGTGTATTTTTTTTTCTCCAGTTCATCTGTGCAATACGTAATCCTCTTGATACCAAGTATTCTGTGTTCCAGTACCTCTCTGTTGTGCCTTTGGTCCCTGTGAAGCCTAAACCATTTCTTAGACATCACTAATCGACTTGAAGCAATGAAAGTACTGCCCTTACAAATAGTGATTAACAACTTTAGTGCTGCAAATAGCACTCGGTTGATCTGTAGTAAAGCAACGGCTGGATTTCTAGTAGTAAATGTAACTGAAGTTGCCCACCAAGCAGTGCGGAGCTGAAATGCCTACAAACAGTGGCAGTGATCACAAAGTGGCATAGCCACTTCTGCTTCGTAGACAAAATGTTTTGTAATTATGTTGGACAGGAGTGGGAAGAAAATTCTTTTGATTGGAAGAGGTTTCTATGTTGACAACACAGAACTCCAGAGATTGTTACGGTGCAGTCAGTCAAAAACTGTTTTACAAACAAAATATGTTACAGATCTTAATTATAAAAACAAAACTATGTGCTTTAATTTGACATACAGACAGAATTTCTTTTACTGTTTTGCTAAATCTTAAAACTGCCAGAGATTCTCTTTGGAATACCAGATATTCAGCATGCACAACTGCTACAGTAGATGTCAAAAAATAAAATATTTATAAGTGTATTTGATACTATGTTCTGGCTCAAAATATGTATCTGTCCAACTCTATGATGTATGTGTAAACTGGTCTTAGAAGAAACAGTTGTCAATATCCAGGCTTATTTGTGAACAATTTCTAAAATGAAATCAAAACAAGTACCACTTGTTAACTAATTTATCTGTTTTCTTAAAGCTTATAAATAGTATGTTAGCAATTGTGTGGTTATGACTAAAGCCTACAAACCAAGAAAATGGAACTTCTAAAGGCGGCTGTTTCCTACCCTGAAGAGAAGTAAAAAAAAATGTAGTATTTAATACTTAAATCAGTATTACAATGTAGAGTGTTTACGCTGCTCTTTGGAAGTGTAAACATGAACCTTCATGAAATTTCTGAAGCGCATGAGCATTCACCTTATAGCTGAAATGAAGGAAACACTAAAGTGTGTGATTAGTGAGAGATGAAATGAACAGCACAAAGAGAGATGTGGGAATAGATGCATGTTGCTTGTGTCCACCTAGCTAACTACTATGCTTATTTGTATCCACAACTTACGTATTCTCTAGAGACTACTCTTTTACAACCTATATTTGAAAAGGAGAGGAAAAATTGTAGGCAGCAGACTTGATTGTATTGTATAAAAATCAGGCTTCTAGTAGACGAATGTGTACTTCATACTTGTATTCTAAAGACTTGTTTTCTTTCTGTATAGTAGCACCAGAAAAAAAAAAAGAGTAGAAATGTATCAACCCTCTGAACGTTAGACATTTCAATAGGTTTCCATTGTCCTCTGTTAGGGCAGAATTTGCCTAATGTTTCCTTTTCTCCTGTTGGACATCTGGTAGTTTCTGGGAGATATTTGGAGAGTCATCATTTAGTAGTTAACAGGGAAAGCCTTGAATAATTCACACAACAAGTGATTAGGCAAGCACTTGTCTATCTAACTGAATTATTCTGCATGTTTGCTGAAGCAGTAAAGCAGGAGAAGAGCATTTCCTTCTCTAGAGGGTTTACAGTGGTAGTATTGACCCACCTAGTTATTGGGTTTCAGCCTTTTGTTGACACTGTTGTAAATGAAAGCAGCCTGGACAGGCACTGAGCAGCTGGGCTGGATAATTGTGAAGGATTCATGCTTGTTGCTGTTACCCCCAGTGTTTGTAGTGGGTTTGTTTGCTTTGACTTTTGTTGAACTGTTGACAAAAGCATTAGATACAAATGGGAACAAATAAAGTGTTGAGATGCCAGGAGGGGTTGGCAATAGTAGTGTTTTTCTTTTTGACTTAGATGGGGAATGTCGACACTTACAGGATGGGAAATTGAAGGTGTGTTCACTGTTTTTGTGCTCCCCCTCCCCTTTTTCTTCCTTCCTAGTTGCTAAATATGTTTTGGCAAACACAGGTGAATAAAAACAGAGCAGAGGCAATTTCGCATTTACCTTAACTCTTTGGCACCACATTTTTGAAGCTCTTTCTGCCTGCTGGATGTCTTGCTGGGCAAATCCAGCTCCTAGCATGAAAGGATTAAGTATGAAAAAGGAAGGAAGAAAAAAAAAAAAGAAAAGAGGGGGGAGGTAGAAGGGGGTAGAGTTGGGAAAAGAGAGGATTAAATAGAACGGTGTACACTGAAGTAGTATAGCCAGCAAAATTGAAGTCATTTACTGGAACGCTTTTAATTTGGTTTAAACAAAATACTCTTTTGTATATTCAAATGGGGAGTAGCTCAGCTGTTGTGAAGCCAGAAAATTAATGGTATTTTTAGTGAAATAGCAAAAGCATGTCAACAACATAGCTGAGGATGATAATGTTGGCATTTTATTCATGAGGAATTATCAATGCAGGTTACTGGACAACATAGTGTGACTGGAATGATTGAGCACAGGGGGGAAGCGGCTGTCCTTCTCTAAGATGATTTCATTTTGCATTTAGTCTTTCAAGAAGAGAGGAAGGAGAGAGAAAGGAAGCATTTAAAAATAGGTGTCTGAGAGGCCTATCCTTGTGCTTTCTGGCTCCTGAAGTCCAACCTTTTTACCTCTGTGTGACTCACAGTTCTGTCATTGCTGCTTTTTTGCCAGCTGTCTTTCTTTTCAAGGCTGTCATGAGGGATGGCAGAGAATAGGGAGAGAAGAATAGAATTACTTTAGGATATCTTCACTAAAAAGGCAGCTTTGGCCCTGGAAAAGGTTCAAACTTGTTCTCGCCATCTTGGCTCTGAGTTTTGTGCCTCAGCATTCTTTGTGTGGGACCCTTAATGCATTTAATGTGTTGTGAAATAAGGTTACTGTGGCTGGTCATGGAGGAAGTTGATGTGTGATCTCAAGAGTGTTAGCACTTAGCAAGAGATGCTTCATATTTGTTACTGTAGCTTCAGTTTTCTTGTAGCAGTCAAGCTCCGAGTGTTGTGCACGTCAATTAGAAAGTGGCAAATAGAGTTAACGGGGGCGAAGATGCCACTACGGTGAGAGAAGGCTGTTTGGTATGGGTTTTGTTGTTGTTGTTTTGTTGTGGTTTTTTTTTCTTTTTTCTTTTTCCTCTGCTGCAGTCTACATGCCTGGTGGTTTTTGAGGCACCCAGAGTGCTCGGGGCACTGATGCTATCATATGTAAATATCTTCTGTTCCATGTTTTCATGAAGCTTCAAGTTGTCCTAAAACCGAATGCAAGGTAATCGTGGTGTTGATGGACACGGTTTGAGCAATCATCCATGAGTGTTTTCTTTATTCTCCTTTGTTCTGGTTGCCATATTGTTCCTAGTCGCTTCACATTAACAAAAGAAGGGAAGCGTAAAAAGAGATAAGGAAGAAATTGCCTTTTACTGCTGCCATTGCTAAGTTTTTTTTTTTGTTTTTTTTTTTTTGTACCATGCAGTGTGTTTGTTGTGCCAAACTAGAGCTCTGTGGACGTCAGCATGGAACATTTTGCCCAGATGTTAAATATTATGGGATCAGGGCCTGAATTTGTTATTAATCCTACAAATATTAAAAGAAAGTGAAGAAATATCAAGCTATTTCCAGCTGACATGTACTGGGAGTGGTGTTACTGTAAATATCAGCTTGTGCATGATGAATCCCCAATTCTTTTTGTCTCTCTCCTTAGGGAATACCCTTAAGAATTCTGCAAGGGGCTGAAGAAATTCTCACAGCAAATTTCAACCCCAAGTAAAGGAAAAATGAGAAATCTCTGAAAAGTAGAGACTTACAGCCCTGTCAAAACAAATATATCCCATAATCATCTCTACACAGCATTTGGGAAATCCAGTTTTGAATCGTCTGAATTATGCAAAAATTTAGAAAAATAACTTGTGAATGTTCAGTGGTATTGCCTGGATGGTTTTAAATCAAGCTTGGATAGTTTGCTGATTTCATGTGATGTGCACTTTTCCCTCCACTTGGTCAGAGTGTTAGCTCTTTAGGCTAATCTTTGCTCGAGGACCTGTAAGAATGACCCCCTTGGAATGGCCCCAAGCTATTTAACAGGAGAAGGCACAAGTTTCTGGGAGCAGGAAAGTGCTTCTGGAAAGAATTTGAATTGGAGTAACAGTAGTTAGAAGTGATTACAGGAGCAAGAAGAAGGAAGAGAAGTGCTGGACTGCTCAAGTTGAGATTGGATTTGAACTTACTAGTACACAGTGATTGTACATTATGGTGCAAGATTTGTTTTACGTAGGCTGGCATCAAATGGTAAGGATGTGAACTGCTGGTTTCCAGACAGTAATAAGAGCAGAGGTGTGAAAGGGCATTAAATAATGTGGTCTAACTCAGCAGGCAGCTTAGCCAGTGGCTTGCCATACACAGACCAACACACAGCCTGTCCCCACGTAGAGGCTGACCCTAGCCACAGCCAACTCCCACAGTTTTGAAGTTTTCTTCATGTGTGTCTTATGGTGTGGAATATCCCTTTGGCCAATTTGTGTCAGCCAGCCTTCTTGCTGACAGGACTGTACGTGAAATTGAAATGTCTTTGGCTCTCTACAGCACTGCCCAGCAACGACTAAAACGTCGGTTTGTTATCAGCATTATTTTTCTCCTAAAGCCAAAACATAACATCATACCAGACACTGCAAATTAGAAATCAGCTGGTCCTGGATGAAACCAGGACAATAAGGAAAGTGTAAAATAAAAATACAGTTATAGAAGATTGACAGAGTTATGACGCCCTAAATCTGCAATGCACAACCTTCAGCACAGAAGGTCTTTACTGGCAGCTTGCCATGAACCAGTGGGCTGTACCTATTTTTCATATCATTTACATTGGATTTTAATCAGATAAACACACACTCTGTTTGTTTGTTTTTCGTACTTACGGAGTGCTATAAGTGCAGACACAGGGTTGCACAAAGCAGTGAAAGACTGTGTATTTGATAGGCTATAGGAAGGGAAGGAGAGATGGTGATAAGAATGGTTCTGCGAAATCAGAGCAGTTTATCTGACATCTGGCTGTATTTTAGATGGCCTTATGCCTTCTGAGGTATAGATCTGAGTTTATTAAGCAGCTGCAGGATTGATTTTGTTCACCCTTCAAATACACAAGTTTAATTTGTGAAAAACATTTCAAAGTCAAGTCTGCAGATAGCACATTTCCTGACTAATCTTATTAATCATGGGTTATTTAAACATACACACTCACACATACACACACACAAAATATAACAAACCAACAATAAACAGCAGTATATTCTTCCTGAAATGTTGGAATTATTCATTTATTTACGTCTCTACAAAGACATAAATAGATTTTTGACAGTCTAGTTTAGCTGATGTTAGCTTTATGTACATACAGAAACGTTTCCTGTTTTCAGTTTCCTGTGTCTTCACGATACAGACTTGTACAAACCAATAATGGGCTAAAATTAGACATGCTAGTTTCTGGCGTTTGATACAGGCAAGCTGTTGAAGTACTTATATTGTTCTAGTTGTGTCGGTGTTGATACAAAGAAAAGTGATTTTTGTTTTTGCCCCCTACCTTATTTGTCCATTTCAGTGTGAGATATTAATGAATCTATTCCTATTAATATTAGTATTGGTAGTACCTCCAAATCTTCAGTGCACTAATCTTCTCAGCAATCTCTGTAAGAGAAAGAAAGGCTCTGTAGACTTCTCAAATGATCCCTATCTTACAGATAATGAACTGAGGCATGGAAAAGCTTAATTGACTTCACCCAATCAGATAAAAGAACAGAGTACTAAGCCTAGATTTTTCGAATATAAGTACAGTTTTCTGTCTTCCTCAGTTCTAGTTTCTTTCTTGGGTATCAATGTTACCTTGTGATCCATTTCTATATAATTTTTCTGTTTAAAATCTTTCCACTGAGTACCATTGTGGGCAGACGTATACATGCTTCTTTCTTGTCATAGCTCTTGAGGCTTAGTTTGCTGGCTCAGTCCTTCAGAGCTTATTTCTGTTGACTACCTGGTCTCTAACCATTTTTTTTTTCCAAAAGAGAAGCTTTGGCTTACTCTCATCCTTCTTTGAGGGTTGATTACATTGCTTTTTTGCACTGTACAGATCCTTCAATACTTCTTGGTGCTGTAGATGTGGCAAGGATGGGTAGAAACCTTGTTCAGTGGGAGGGTTGCAGCACTGGGATCACACGTTATCGTATATAGACCACTGTGTGAAGCACACCGCCACTGAGAACCGTGCCTTGCACTGACCTGAATTGGTAGGGCATCACTGCCAGCTTGTACCTGAGCCATTCTTCCAGCCTGATGTCACGCTTGCTGGGCTGCACTGCTTCCCATGTGCAGAGCAAGATTCCTCAGCTGTGCATCAACGTTGGTATGGTGTGGTGCTACCAACATAGGATGTTGCACAGCTTCAGGACCCTCTTTCATTTCTTCTGGTGTAGTTGCAGTGGGAGCAATCCCACAGGTGAACGTGGTTTTTGTGGGTAGCAAAAGCACCCTGTGGGGAGATCGCGTAGACAGAGAAGGATTTCCATCTGCGGTCTAAAGCTTGGAATACAATTGTGCCTGCTGTGAATGAGCTTGTTACATTTTCTCACTGTAAGAGCTCCATCTGGTGCTCTAGGTGTCTTTAAATGGAAATTTACATTTACTGTCAAAATTGAAGTCTACACACAATGTTCAGTCTGATGATCTTACCAGTCACAACACATGCTAAAAGTGCTTCCCTCACCTCCACCTGCTCATGTTAGGGGCAAGGACAGACAGTGGATCAAAGGAAATGGACTTAATACATTCACATCTGTCCTTTAATTTAAAGAAGCAGTAATGAAACCCTGTTTAAAGATTCAATATTTTCTTTGAGCTGGATTTAACTGACGGTGAGGAAGGAGCAGAGTGTACTCGTGCTCAAGCAGCCCAGGTGTTGATCAGTAAACAGTAGCATGACTTGCAAGAGAATTGATGGCAGCACTCTGTGTACCCGGTGAAAAGACTCCACTCACTCATAGGGATAAACATGCACTATGCTGATACCAAATTTGAAGCTGGTGTGTGCAGAGATAATAACAACAACAGTCAAGTCTTTCATTAGGAGACAGGTTGCTAGTATGCTGACTTCTGACTTGAAAGTTGCAGTCTTGGCAGCTACTAAGGAAGACAAATTAACTGACAAACTGCTGCGATACAGGATCTAATAACATTTCCCAACTGAGAATCCTATTTTACAAATTAGAGCCAGGCATTCTTATGTACCTCATCAACACTTTTTCTTGCCTTCTCACTATCGAGCTGCTGCAGGTCCATCAGGATCACTCTTTTTAAGCAAAACAGTTCCTGGCTGTATACACAAATGAAAGCCACTTGCGTAGGCATCCAGTAACATGTGGATGTTAGTTTTTAGCCTTGTCCAAAGCCATATGAAAATGGCATTACTAGAGTGTATGTTGGATAAAGGAAATTTCTCTTGCTGCAGTAGCTTGAGGAGGCTCTCTCTTAACTCTCTGACTCCTGGCTTTATTACACTGCTTGGGCCTTTGATCTCTGTTCTTAATTGGCTCATGGCGTGGTTATTTACAGTCAACAAGGAAACTACCTCGAACTTGTAATTTTAATAAACCTGTTACATGCCAGCTCTTAGAGACATCCCAAACAGAAATAAACATCTTTCATTTTGTGTTCAAAGTAAATTTTAAAAATGGTTTCCTAGACAACCTTGATGAAACATCAACTTCTTCGCATATCTAAACCCACACCATAGGTATTGTTATCTCCATCCCTTATGGGTAATTTGTACGCTGCAGTCGTTTGTTTGGAAACATGTCTGTTGTTCTTCAGAATGTACTTAATGCTAGATTAGAGCACACAAACTTTTTTTTTTTTACTTTTGATTTTCCCTGTTTCTACTAGCTCATTTATAAACTGTTTAAAATAAAGAGCTTGAGCATGTATGGTATTTAAAAAAACCTTTCACATGATGTTTTAAAAACAGATCAATTTCAGCATTAAAATGTTAGGAATTCAGCCAAGGAAAATTCAGCTCAGTGTTGTATAGCTGTAATGATAATGTATTGTACTCGTCTTCCTTGAAAGTTGAACCTAGTGAGTTACATAATTTAGGAGCATTTGCCAGAATTCTGTTTGAAGGGGATTACTGTAGTTTTCCCTTAACCAAAGCAAAGAGGAAGATGGATCGTACTATGAAGTATTCAAATGAGGGAGAACAGTCTTCACAAATTTTCTACAATAACTCATTTGGATTGAACAGAAGATGGTGTGTGTATATGCCAGTTATCACACTTAACTACTTGGCAGAGTGTATGGGGTGTACTGGAGGGAGATTTTTGTTTTTCTTCTCCTCTAGCCCGAATTAAAAATGTATTGGCTGCTCATTTCTGACATCAAACCATTTCCAGCTAGCCTGAAGTTAGTATTTGGTTGTGCTTTTAACATTTAAAAAATTAACAGCATGACCTGTATAATATAAATAATGAAATGCCCAGAAAAATAAAAGCTAGTACTGCTTCTCTTGGCAGAACTCTACGATGTTCAGGAGTTGTAATGCATCTGAAAATCTGGCAGAAGAACAGCATGTTTTATTTTCTGTCTTCGAAGAAGACAGTTATATGTATAATGCATTATTATATGCCAGTGTAACTGTTCTGAGTCTGACTGCAGGAAGTGTGCATTTCACCATCCATTCTGCTTACCAAAATCCTTGATTTGAAGAATGAGTTTGGGTACAGTTAATTCTGCAACCTGCTGAGGTCCTGATTCAAGATAGCCTGCAGTAGGCATCTAGAGTTCAGCACATATATGCATTCCTCTGATTTCTTTATCTGCCTTGTGACTTTTCTGAGATCAAAGTGTGTGCCTCAAATCTGGCATCCGCTTGAGTGCTTTTCTGAATAGGAAGTAGGATAATTTCCTGAACAAGAGTCTTGGGAACAGTAATAAGTAATTGTAGATGAAGTGAGGAAAAAATAATGGGCTTGAATGTTTGGGCAGGGAGGCAAACAGTAGTGTTCAAAGATTTCTTTCTGGGAAATATTTTTATAGATCGCTGAGAAAATGTTTTGCTTCAGAATCAGCATGAACTGGAATTTTCAGATATTTAATAGCACCCAGCCATGTTTTATCCACTTGCACAATTAAGAGACTGGTTAAATTGTGAGTACTGTTTTCATTGGGTACTTAGCAGTAGGTCTAGCTTCCTTAGTCATACTGAGTACTAGAAAAGGCTGAAACATATTAAGAGTTTTCAGACACAGCACAAGATCCACCATGAGAAGAAATGACCAAAGTGGCAGACTCTGAGTTAGTACCTGAGATAAACATGAATGTTGTTCTGCTGATCAAGGCAATTGGGAAGTAGAAGTAATATTTCTATTACCATTTAGGTTGCTTTTTTATCCTCTGTAACTTTTCCTGTCACTATTTTTATTGATCACATCAGGAGAAAATAGGACTGAAAATAAGGGAAAGAGATGAAGGAAGTCAGAAACTGAAGAAAAAGATAACTGAAATATTGTATAAAAACAACCATTTGCTTTTCCGTGTTGTCTCCTAGGTCACATATGCAGCAAAGCATCTTTGAAATACTTCTGATACAAACAGGCAGAATGAAAAAATTAAATTTCCACATACAGGTACAGTGGAAAGGAACAGAAATGTGAAAACTCAAATTCATACCTTTGCCAAGGAAATAACCTGTATTAGATGGAACCAAAACTACAAATGTGAGGCACTGAGGCAAAGTATCTGATTTGGATGGCTGCTGAAAACAGCTAAATGAAACGCCCTGTGTGGCTGTCTTCAGATACGATCTCTGTGGTTTTGCACAAACAAAAAAGGCTAATTAGTGCCAGGTTATATCCTTCTGGTCAAAATGAAGATTTAGGTAGAGAATGTAAATCCCAGGAGAAAGTTGTTAGGACCTGTCATTTGGAAAGTGAATCTACTTAGCTATCCCCAGAGAAGGTAAAGCTTAAAACCTGATCGTTATTACTTTAACACGGAAAATTAAGGGGAGGTGTGGGTGTGTGTATTTTTACCTCCTAACCTCTGTTGCTGGTACTGACGATATTTTTTATAACCCCTGTGGCTTCAGCCACTGCGGGGAAGTGTTCATGTTCAGCTTGGCTCAGTGCCACACAATCCATTTTAATCACTGTGCAAAGTGAAAGGATAACAGTTTTACTGTGGTGCTCAGTCTGAGAAAGGGCACTAAGCAATAGCCAACTGTTCTTCAGGGGAATTTCTCGATTCTTACAGATATTTTTTTAACGAATTATAAGACATACTGACACAGGCCATTAATGGGTATCATAAAACATTCCCTCTTTAGTGTTTTCTTACCGTTCTGAAACTAACCAAATTACCTTGTGTGCTCTGCTCAAATTTAGCTGCTATGGAAATATAATTAGTGTTAATATTCTGGAGATACACTGGATGTTGGGAATTTTCTGTGCACATCCATCACTAGCTTTTGAAGAAAGCTGAGGTAGTGCCACTGCTTTTCCTCGTGTTGTGGCATGCTGCTGAATCAAAGCCTGTAATGCAGGCTGGTGGTTATCTGTCTCACTCTCTTTCATGGTGGTGAGCCCACAATTAAATTGCTGCAATGAATGCTCTGGCTGGTTGAGCTTTTTCTCTTATCCTGTGATTGCATGCTCTCCCCTGCTCATTCTCACTGGTTAACTCCCAATACTCTCCTCTCTTTTTCTGCTTCTGTTTTGCTACAGCTGCTCAAACGGTTTCAGGTCTGTGTTGAAGGAAATAGCATGAGAGATCAGTAATTGGAACCCCCAAATAAATATTTGAGGAGAGCAGGGCTGTAGTTCTGTTTCCTTGGCACAGCTCTCTTCTTCACATTTCCAAAGCTGACTGCATTTATCCACAATCCTTCTGAATCTCTTAACTTACTGGCCTTTGACCCCTCTGTTTCAGTATCTGATTTTGGTTAAAATAACAGTTAAGATTTTGTATGCCATGATGACTGATATGCAGGCTTGTCTCATATTTTGGCATTTATTTTCCAAAGTGTTAGCAGCAGAATTTTCCCTGTCTGGTAGCATTTCTATGCTTGTGTGTGTTGGTTATTCAGGAGTGTTTACATGTTCTGACATGATTAGGTACAGAACTCCTTTGCAGCTTGCATATGCCCTGGGGCTCTCGCTCTCTGTATTCTCTCTACCAGCTGTAACTCGTTTTAATGCCTTGTTTATCTTTTCACTCTGGCCTAGTCACCTGCTCTTCTGTGTGATGAAGCCTGTCGTCCTAGTTTGGGTCTCTTCAAAGGGAAGGAGGCTGAAGTGAGGGGCAGTGAGTGGGAAACGGTGAATTACTTTGTGGATTAAAGGGGAGGATGTTTGACAACACCTGGGTTGTTTTACCATCAATTAAATTCAATATTTACGAGCTGGCAGATGAGGACAAGAGTAAGCTTGGTGGTAAATGTAATCTGTGAACTCTGAAGCTTCTGTAAAACTATCAGAAGTGTATAACTTCCTTTCCTACCCATCAGATACTTTTTCTTTTGTTCGCTGCTTAAAGCAGGTCCTTTGTTCAAACTGTCTTGCTTACCAAAGGATGCTTGTTATTCTTGCCACACTCCTTGATTTCACTACCTTCACATGCTTGTGCTAAGATATACTTTAACCTAAATCTGTATTTCATTTTTTGCCTCACAGCTATGCTCTTCTACTACTTCTCTGCTTGTACTTAAGCCACATTGGTTCTTCTCTCTATCCTTTGACTCTCACAGTGTCAGCAGTGATTAGGCCTTATGTGTGTATGTCCCTCAGCCAGTGATTACTGGAGATGTATTTTAAAGGATTCATTGCAAAAATCTGTCCATATAGGGCTAGCCAGCAGCCCTCACCATTGCTTTAAACACCTCCTTTTTCTGCCACCACTGTGCACCTGTACGCCAGGAGGGACCAGAGAAACAGCAACACATGCTGATAGGATTACATGTTAAAATTGCTAGGTATCTCTGGCTTCTGCTGTGTGGACTGCATACCTCATAGCAAATTGATAAGTGCATCACTTCAAAATACATTACTGGAATTAACATGCAAACAGGAGAGGTTTGTCATTCATTTTAACACTCATTTTACCTGGACTTTGATGCTTTTGACTAGTTCATTTAGGTGAAATACCACAGTGGGGTCAACAGGGCAAGCAAATCACCCATGTAAACAGTTACGTGGATATTTTGAAAGACATTACAAACACATATACATAATGTATATACGTATCTGTATTATTTTTTTTTTTTCATGTGAGACTTCTGAGAATGCTTGTCTTTTGTAGACAAACTGCTGAGCCTACACATTCTTTTTACTCTGGGCTTCTTTATGGCCATTTCACTGCTCATGAAAGCAGCGCTGCATATCTAGACTTTGATGTGTTTTTTTTTTTTTTTTGCCACTCTTATCCAGTAATTAACTTCATTCATTTTGCAATTAATGATGTTAATTAGTGGGTAAAAATGTGAAACTTCAAAGTTTGCATTTTAATCATAGTTTGTATTAAAAATAATTATTACACCCATGATTACTATGCTTAGTTCACTTAGCTCAGAGTCACGTGATATTAAAAGTAGCTTTGTTCTGCCTTTCTCAGCTAGTTAGTATCATTCTTTTCTAACAATTACTGAGACTTTGTCTAATATCTGAAAATGCAGAAGCAGGGAGAAGACGGGGAATGAGACAAGAAACTCAGTTTGATCTTGATGAGGCAGATTGGGTGTTGGGTTTCATGTTGCCTATGTAGAGAAACAAGTTGGAAATGAGCTGTAAAAATATTTTAAAAGTTCGCTGCCTCTGATGATGTCTGTGAGAACAATACTTGGCTACCAGTCTCTCCTCATTTGATGAGCCCATTCTGGACTGTATCAGAGTGATCACAGTCTATTGTGTATGTATAAAGGGGATAGAATGGTAAGGAAAACCTAGCTGCCTAAATTAGGACAGCAAAGGAAGGACATCAGTAAATTAAAGCAAACAGTGGAAATTCATTTGGGCTGGCATGGATACTGGAATGCAGTAGTGGTAATAATAAGAGCAGAAATGTGTAGTAACTGTGGAATTGTGGGTGACCTCATGAATACAGCCCCTGTAGAAACACAGCATATGGTACCTGCAGAGCAGCCTACAACATTTTCACACCATCTTCCTAAGTTTAATAAAAAATACATGTACGAGCATAGAGAAGTATGTAAACAAATGCATTTTTTTAAACAGATGAGTATTCCCTTACAGTTAAAGCCATGCAGAAGGCCTACTGTGTGGGAGCTGTTTAGTTTTTTTTCCCTGTCTGTGTAATGTGGCCCTGGCAGGCTGCTCCAGACTGTCTGTTTTACCTGCCTCTGAGCAGAGGTGGTGAGGGCTGGGCAGCCTGCTTCATCATTTCGCATAAGAGGCCAGAGGGTTCCCTGCAGAATTCCACTTCCACTCATGTCCAGAACTTGGAGGGGCAGACTTTTACAGGAAATTCTGTGGCTAGTGGGGTTTTCTTCCATGAAGACAGCACAGTGGTCATTCCCGCTGTGCCTTGATCTGGTACAGGCCATAGCCCAATGGGGTACTGTGTGACTACTGCGCATCTGGTGGCCCATGCTGGGTGGTCCTGGTTCCATGTCTAAGTGATGACATAGTGATGGAGGCACTGAAATGGCAGCTGAAATGATTAACTGGATGGAGTGGCTCAAATGAAGAAGGCTGAGAAGGCAGGACCTTCGGCCTGGGGAGGAGAAGGCTGAGAGAGGATGTGCTTGAAACTTACAGAATGACAAGGCCTGCCTAATGCAGGGCTAAATTCACTAGCTCCTTCAGCACTAGATCTAAGGGACACTTGATGAAATGCATGGAAGACTGAGTCTGAAGCAAAAAAGGGAAAGTTCTCTACACACAGATGTTCTGAAGCCTGATGTCTTAAGAGGCTGCTGTAGCAGGACAGTTACCAACAGCTTCTGAAGGGGATGGGTGAGATAAATCCACAGACTAAGCAGTTTGCCAGCAGTTTCTGAGAGGAGCAGGCAGTGTGGTCCTCAAGCAGCCTCCATGCAGCAGCCCAGGGTCCTGGGGAAGCTGGAGGGACAGGGCAGTAGACAGAGCTCACCCAAAGCAGGACAGTGCCTTTGACAGGTCTTGGCAGTTATATGTCCATGTGTAGTGTTGGCACCAACTGTCCAACTAAGCAGTATTGCAGTCCAGTCATCACTGACTGTAGTATGCGTTGTATCCATTTTTATAGTTTCTTTTATACTTACAACAGACTTTATAACATCAGTAATGTCATTCAGATAATTATACTGTAATTGACCTTAGCGTTGAGCATCCTTGGCTTTTACTGCAGTTTGCTTAATACTTCAGGATGGTCAATTATCTCATAATCCCACTTTGTTGGGAACAATTGTTTTAATTATTGCACTCCAAATAGATCATTTTAACAGTAAGGGTACACCAGGGAATGGTCATATTCATGAATGCTTTAAAGAGTTACTAGCTTTACCATGGGAGAGGGCTTTTCATCCTGTCATCTCTAGTCATTACTTTTAACACTGATTCTGTTTAGTTATCACTAAGTCTGCTCAGGCCAGGTCTTCATTTGAAGGAATGAGCATATGTATAGCTGGGGCTTGACAGGATTTGAGAGCGGTAGGAAGACTGCACAATCTGACCATATTGATTTTTTTCTTTTTTTGCCTCCCATTACAGCGTGAGTCATCTTTGTTAATGCAGGTAACTTCAGTGGAAGCTAGAGTTAAAATGGTGATTGCAGTACCGCTGCTTTCTCTTTTTCCAGGCAGTCTCAAGTATTAATTATACCAAGTAGAAAGCAAGGATGCTGATATTTGCCTTGTTACCAACAAGAATTTTGTGGCTCAGTAAGAGGCTTATATTGCCCTCTTTACGATAATTTAATTTGTTCCTGTGTGACACCAGTATTCCACCAGGAGAGGTACCCAGTGAGCGTTGTAGAGAAAATGCACTGCTTTTGTCTGTTTAGAGTTGCAAAACCCCTAATGGCCTTTGTGATGGGCAATCTTTTCCCTTAGCACTGCCCAGAATGCACAGAAAGGTATACCATGTCGTGTTTTACGGTCTAGTGCAATAGATACTGTGGATCTAGCACTAGAAACAAACTGTTTCACATCTTAAGCCAATTATGTGAAGAAGGCAATGCACTCAGCCTTTTTATAAATGTATCTGTTCAAATGTTTTATGTCAGCGTTTTGTGATGTATTTAACATGAATAAAAATGTCCTACCTAAGCAGAAAATAAAAACTGTTACATTTCGCTAAAATGGAAACTAAATGTAACCCACTTTTCCCTAAGAATATTGTTTCCTATGTCTGATCTAATTATTATATGTGATCAAACTCTGTGTTGGTTAGTAGGAAAATGCTACTTTTTCTAGTAGATAAATGCATTTTGTTGAAATTCAGTGTGAAAAGACTTATTTCTCTATAAATTTTAATAGTCACTAAAAGAAGGGCTCTGGCCCGTTAAGTTACTGCCTGCCAAGGCATAATGCTGAGTCTTTTAATTTCTCTCAGTAGCCTTTCTACTCCCGTTTCTTAAAGGCAACGATTAGAACAGCACCGATGTTTTAATCGAGGAGCAGTGTAGAATCTGACAGCTAAATGGTGCACTTCTGTGGTTGTTGCCTCACGGTTTGCAAATATGAGGAACTGGAATATGTAGATTTGCGGACATAAAGTAGAATGGTAATGGTACAGGGTTAGTATGTAGGAATTCAATTTTAGTGGAAACCGTGAAGACATCTTGTATCTATTGTACACAATTAGGAGTGCAGAATCGTTAATGGTTGTCCCACAGATAATGAAATTAATAGGAGTTAACTGCATATAAAGATCTAAATCATAGCCTGTTGGCTAAGTGATACATGGCATATTATTACTTAGCATTAGAAATTTAGATGTGTCAGCACTTGTACCAGAGATCCCATGAAGTTAGATATCCATATGTTGCAGGTACATTAGATACTAAGCAGAAAATAAGCTGGTATTCCAGGAGTACCAGTTGACTGGGCTCCATGCAAGAAGGGGAATGGAACAGTTTAAAGCATGAATATTTAATTTATTGGGTAGTAACTGACTCTTTAGATATAATAATGTTAGTCTAAGTTCATCAGCCAAATTTCAGTTTGGGAAATGAGATTCTAATGCTTTCCTCACTCTAATTTGCCCATTCTACCCATCAGCTATCGTTAGGTTAGTTGTCAACATTTTTTTCTACAAATGTCAGGTGGGTTACTGTCTTTTCATATCAGAATCAAGACTTACCCATCTCTGAAGCAATAAAACCATTAAGCAGCGTGCATTGCTCCAGTGCCCAGTATGGTACTCATCCTTTATGTGCTAGTGATAATTAACTACTTTATCATTCTAGTAGGAAGCTTTAATTTATTACTTTATTAAGCAATGAAATCAAAGATTAAAATGGTATCTATAGCACATAACTAACTAGATTGTGAAAAATGAAACTGTATAGTTTCAAATTCATGAAAATAAGTATTTCTATTTAAATAAGTGCAGTAATTTACTTTAATTCTTTAGACATCAGTCTAATTTGTAGTTTACTGGTGATTATTTTTCTTCGTTTTAAAGTAATTTGCTTTCTGTAGGGTGAAGTTGAGAAATAATGAATTGAATTCACATTACTAGCTACCGCCTCCCAAATTATAAATGAATATAAATGTAACAAGAGTGTGCTATTAAAATCTTTTGCAAAAGACTGTGCTATATCATTGCAGTAAACAAATACATTTTTCAAGCTATCAGTTCATTTAATACTGTGTTTCTACTTAGACTCTATTTTTAAGGATTCTGTGCTTACTGTCATTACTGTCTTCAAATGCCTTAGCATACATTGTTTCTTCAGAGCAAACAATAACATATTTTATTTGTCATTTGTGGTGTAACATTTGATTAATGATTTACTTTAAAGCTAAACCAGTGAACGTGCTTTAAGATGTTCTTTTCTCAGAATGGGAAATCCATGTATGCTCTCAAGAAAGAGGGGGGGAAATGAGAAAGACACAGGCAGTGCTCAGCACTGGCTTTTTGCTAAAATTCTTTGTATAAATAACAATCACCAATTAAGAAAGCTGATTATTATTATATATATATATTAATTTTTATCACTCCTTAATCTGAGCTACTGTTGACAAGAACTGAAAATTTTGAAGTAGTAGCAACTGGGTATCCAGACAAGGAGAGATGTTCTGTCATGTGATTTGAGCAATGACTACAACTCAACTTGTGGTTAGGTGTTCTTAATTCCTACCAGAAGTTCGTGGCGTAGTATGTCGAGGAAAGACGAAATTCAATAACAGTGATGGAACTGAAGTTGCAGAGCATAAATGCTGACTTCTGGTGTTTGTGTTCCTGGTGATTGTGATAAAATAAACCTATGGAGGTGCGCAGTTAACCCTAAAACCAGAGTCATGTATTGTACAGCTTTATCGAAGAACAGCAACTTGACATAAGACATGGAAGAAAAAACACAAAACCAGTGTTTCTGCATGTGCAGGAGGGCCTAAAATCCAGCAGTAAGGACTTCTTTAGTTGTTCCTCTCAACCTCTTACATAAAGAGGATAGAGAGGTGCAAACAGTCAACAGGGTTTAAACTGAAGATTATTTTCATCTTTCAGTTCCAATAATGCAGAATGCCAGAACACATCCTTAGTTATTTACATTCAACTATTGACTTCAGTTTGAGATAAAAGTTTAGCATGTGTTTAAATCGTTTCTTGAGTTAGGGCCAAAAGTTTCTGCTGTTGCTGAAGTCAATCCCAGAAGGAATTTAGTATCTTTAGTTTGTTTGTGTATGAACTTACAAGGCTCCAACAAGCTCTGGAAATACGTTAGGAATTGATAAGTGTCATCTTGATTGTATAAAGAAGAAGAAAAGAGTTGTTGGATGACAGTGCATAAAATTACCTTCTTTTCTTTCCCATCCCATAAATATGCTCTGTAACCATCATTAGTAAGTGAAGTCCACAGAATGGCAGGAGACTCCCTGAGCCACTGTGTTGTATTCCTGTCTACTGTAGGCACAACTGGAAGTTGCAGAAGGTGTTAGATTAAAATGAGTACAGAGGTTTTTCCCTATTCTTTTGAGCGGGGCTATTACTCAGAAGCTTGCTTTAGTCTTTACTAGAAATCTTTGTTCAAATGTTTACTGAGATCTATCTTAGCTTGAGCCATCTTTGTTCTTCTTGGTTTGATTTCTACAGGCTTCTACATACTTCTTCTGGGAGGTCAGTATTGATTTAACCATGCATATTTATACAGGAAACATGCCAAAACTAGGCCAATGCAAAGTATCTACAAAATGGTCCAAAGTAGCTCTACATTCATCTTACTAACACTGTGAATATCAACTCCTCAGTGTAAATTGATCTCCTTTATCTGTGTCTATTGCAGTGCGTTGTGCACTTTTAACACAAGAAACTTGCTGGGAAGCAGTTGCTGTATAAAGCCCAAAGTGCTGTCCTTAAGAACAGCTCTAAATCATCTGATTGGGTTAAGTTGTATTGAGGGAATTTGACAAAAAAAAGGAAAGAGCATTTGATGTGTTTTCTCCATTTCTTTTCTAACTGCAGAGCTCTTCTGTATCTCCCTCAGCCAGTTTCAGAACAGCAGAAAAGCACAGAAATTCGACAGATTATTCTTCAGAGAGTAAAAAACAGAAAACAGAAGAGAAGGAAATAGCAGCTCGTTATGTGAGTAAAAAATTACGTTTGTATACTGTCGAACTTAAATGTTCCTCTATAATTTTGCTCATTTCCTACTGCATAACTAATTTTAAAGTCCATGTTCAGGGTTTTACTATGTTCTTACTGTCTGTACTTACTATCTACAATGGTTAGAGAGCTTGAATGTGTAGGATTTGTAGAATTTTTGATAACAGAAATGAATACGTGGAAGGCAGTGGATGAGGATGGAGCATTAATTAGGCTGGGACTTGATAAATCTGCATTCTAGCTCGTCTCCAGTTCTTGGTGCAGTGCAACTTTGGGTGAGGATTTTCATCCTCTGTCCTCATTCACTGCTCTGAAAACTGATCTGGGAATAATGCTGTAGCTGGTGGAACCTCTTAAGGATAGAAGCACTGTAGGTGACCTAAATATTACAGTTTTATTACTAGATAGATCTTGGTTCAAAAAAAAAAAAAAAGGCTGCGTCACATAGTTGTGAGCAGCTCATTATTTATGTGGATTAATTTTCTTTTCACTTAAGAAATTTCAGGGTATTGAATATACATTTTTTTCACACTGTGTCTTGTTATTGCAGGACAGTGATGGTGAAAAGAGTGATGACAACTTGGTAGTTGATGTTTCCAATGAGGTGCGCAGAACATTTTTGGTTGTTTTTTTCTTTTTTGTTGTTTTTTGTTG
The DNA here is from genome assembly GCF_038088225.1 of Cyrtonyx montezumae. NCBI lineage: Eukaryota > Metazoa > Chordata > Aves > Galliformes > Odontophoridae > Cyrtonyx > Cyrtonyx montezumae. The sequence continues at coordinate 6,763,788 of NW_027072041.1, forward strand.
GTGGTGGTCTTTTTTTTTCCTTGTACTTTACAGCAATGGGGGTTGGATGGTGATGTCTTCAATACTGTCTATGCATACTGGATATGAATAAGATTACAGCCTTTGCCTTCATAAGAGAGCTAGCAATGCTTGAGAGAGTCCAGTCTGGTCTTTCTTCAAGTTAAAAATCACACCTGTAACACTTATTTCTACAAAAGACGTTTTTTGTTTCTTGTATGCCCCAAAAGTGTGCTCTGAATCCAGCCCAGTACATCTCATTAATGGTGTTTTCTTTCACTCTGGTCTCCACTTCTTTTGTGAATTTATCAGATCTGCCAAGTGCCTCAAATCTTTCTAGTCTGTCACCTAAAGAATGAGACTTATTTGCCTATTTCATTATCCACAGACTTCAAACATCATTTTTGATGTTTAATTATGTTAATTTTTAAGTCTTTCTTAAAATATATATATATATGACATAGATCTCAGTTTTAGAATTTTATCGACTAAATTGCTTAAGGACTGAAGGAATGTGTCACAGTTTATGGAAGAGATTCACTCCAAAGTATGAGTTGCTCAGGACAAGCACTATTGGCTAGTATGAACTTTTTATACTAATCTACATTGCTGACATTCAGGATCCTTCCTCTCCACGGGGAAGCCCAGCACACTCTCCAAGGGAGAATGGCCTGGACAAGACTCGACTATTGAAGAAAGATGCACCAATTAGTCCAGCATCTATTGCATCCTCCAGCAGTACTCCTTCCTCCAAATCCAAAGAGCTTAGCCTTGTAAGTGCTTCTGAATTCTCCTGACCTGAGTTAATACACTGAAACAACTGCTTACCAGATTTCTATCTGGATACAATTTGAATTTCTACAACTATTAGTATAGCATTATGAAGCATCAGTTTGAAATTTAATTTCTCTTTCTTTTTTTTTTAAGTTAAATTTAGGAAACAGTAGGGAGAAAGTCCACAGCCTTTTAGGGGGATAGGATAAGGTAATTTCACTGGTGGTGTGTGTAGATGATAGATGTGTTGTGCTGAGGGATGTTTTTCTCCCTCCCCCCATGTGAAAAACTGTCGTTCTTAGAATAAATAAGAGTACACAGGGGTTCCTTGATCTGTTTGCCTGTGCCTGTGGTTTATAGCAAATTCAGTTTCTGCTTGGATGTGATTTGGTTGTTAGCTTTGTTTGAATTACCAGGCTATATACAACAACAATAATTTTTATTTTCTATCTAAAAAGTAATCTGTCATTTACAAGAGCCTTCCTTGACTTACATCGCAAATCACAAGGCAAAAAAAGAGTTGCCAGCAAGTCAGGGGTGTGCTTTCCTTTCCTGTTTGTGGCCAAAATTAATCACATTTCTGAGCTGCACAGTAACTCCCTTCTGTGTTCTTCACAGGTCAGGATACGTGATTATTAAAAGAAATAAAATAAATAAAAAGAAAGCTTAAAGTGAATGTAGTGCTCAGGAAAGGTGATGGAATGACAGGTTCAGGCCCAGGAGTCAGCAATTTGTCTGATAAACAAGCTTGTCACAAGAGCAGCACTGCACAGTCTCTGACTTAATGCCCATCACTGTCTCTACCATATGTTACCAGCACCACATCTGTGTGTGAGTTGTTGGTCAGTTGTGCTTTTTTTCTGCTCTTCTTGTCTATATGGCAGTGGTTCCTCAAAGAAGCTTGAAATACGGACAGATCTGTGACCACTGGATGGATTTAACATGTGCTGACAGTATAACTGGCAGGGCACAGTGGTCTTCAGTCACTGACTTCAGTTAGTATCACGCATAGATGCCAGGCAATGAAAGCTCTGAAGGCTATAGTTAATTTCCATATCCATTCTGTTTTCTTCAGTGTCTCTCTGGTTTTACATTGCCAGTGACTTTTGAAACCCAAGACCAGAAGCCAGATTTCACTGATCACATGTGCTCTGGTTGTCTTCCATTTGCTTTCTAGCAATTACTCAAGAGAGTAAAATAACTAACACGCTGTTTTCCCTTTTCCTTCTTGATGATTTAGAATGAGAAATCTACTACTCCTGTATCTAAATCAAATACCCCAACTCCACGGACTGACGCACCAACTCCAGGCAGCAACTCCACTCCTGGACTGAGGCCTGTGCCCGGCAAACCTCCGGGTGTGGACCCACTAGGTGAGTGTTGATCTGCCTCACCAGTGTGAGGATGCTTCTGTTCATCCCAAAACATGTTTTCCTTTCAGTGTACAGTGGCAAGGCAGAGTTTACCTCTACTTAAACTTGACAGCACTTTAGAATAGCATATATATATCTGTATAGAGAGATGTATGGACGCATAGATATATACATATGAATTTGCTGTGTTATATCTGTATATGTACTGTACTGTTTGAGAAACTCATATTTCATCTGATGGGTCTGGAGTGGCTGTGTGACTTCCTTCTTTTTTCCTTCAATAGCTTCAGGTCTAAGGACACCCATGGCAGTGCCATGTCCCTATCCAACTCCATTTGGCATTGTCCCACATGCTGGTATGAATGGAGAGCTGACCAGTCCTGGAGCTGCCTATGCTGGTCTTCACAATATTTCCCCTCAGATGAGTGCAGCAGCTGCAGCGGCCGCAGCAGCTGCAGCTTATGGAAGATCTCCAGTGGTAAGTGTTAGCTGCAAGAGTATTTGGTGCTAATTCATATCAAATGTAAGAACTATGGGGTTAAATCTAGTTTAGCTTTTGTAATTCAGGAAGTAGGCTTTGTAAATAAAACTGTCTTATTTTGCTGTCTCCATCTTTATAATACACGTTATTATACCTTATATATACCTTTTATATACCTATATATTCTTATACATACCTGTTAAGGCATAACATACCTCAGTATACCTTTGTGTTTTGCTTGGGGAAAACTGTAGGTTGGTTTTGATCCACATCATCACATGCGAGTCCCAGGCATCCCCCCCAATCTCACAGGCATCCCAGGAGGAAAACCGTGAGTATCAAACATTCAGCTTTACAAATTATTCATCTGTTGAAGTTGTGTTTCCTAGTTGATTGGAATTGCCCTTAGCTATTGAAAATTATTGTGTGAAGTAGAATAAATGTGGCTCTTTGACAAAGGAAGAAGAAACTCTATTTAATCTTAAAGTTGCATTTGCAAATTTGTTTTGAAGACTAATAGCAGCTGGAAAGGATTGGGTGGAGTAGAGAAAAGGAGACAAACAGAAAGGCAGCTGAATTTCAAGATGTTACATGCTGAATATGACTGGTTGGTCTTACATAGAAATACAAATTGGAGTGGGATCTTGGCTTTCCTTTTCCACTGTACTCTGCTTTTCAGTTTAAAAAATGATTTCTTTGTTTGCAAAAGCCTTGCAATTACTTGCAAACTTACAGGCTGCTATAGGCAGCAGTGTGCAGAGAAAGGAACACTGAAATGTTTTGTTTGATTGAAAATACTGGAAAGAATTATTGTATCATAATGTTCAAATTCATCCCTGATGGAACTGACCGTAAAAGGTGACCTGCTCTACCACGCATCACTTGTTATGAGCCTCAGAAAAACAATTACGTAGATGTGAAGAGCTGTGTGCTCACATCCCTCTTGAGTTAGAGAGGAGAAAAATAAAGCATTGATGCAAACGATATCGATCTGGGTTTTATGTGAGGGTCCCCAATTCCACTTCCTGTGTGACAATTCCTTTTGTACAAACTTAACACCAAATTCATAAACCATGTCTAACTCTCTTAGACTGCACACCGTAGTTTCCTCGGTTGTCTTTCTTCCAGTTACTATACCCTGAATTCCAAATTTGAAAATTGTTTTGCAACAACCTCCAGATCAGCTGTTTACATTAAGAATTTCTTCAGGGTGCAGATTTTCATCTTACACATGCAGTGGAAACTTAGAAATTTCTAGATGTAACAATCATATATGTTTGCACTGTTCAAGTTTATCCATGGCAGAACTGGCTCCAGGAAGGGTAACCGGCTGCGTTAGGCTTTGCTTGTATGGTCTGAGAAATTTGAATTGTGCAGACCTCGCTGCTCACATCTCACATTTGGTGATGGTGGGAAGATCTGAAGTCAAGTCCGTTTGGGTTTTGTTGCATCTGAAGTGTTTTTGAATGGTCACTGATGATGACTGTTTTAATTGACAGCTGCATTTAAATATTTGTCAGCCTTAAAATCTGAAGTCTGTGATTGCTTTTGCATGGTTGTATTTTCTTAACTTTTAAGTACGATATTTTTCACAGCTGTCATTCAGGACTGTTGCTTTCTGATTTACTGTAAGACAAAAGTTTTGAAAATCTGCACTGTTGAGTGTTAGTTGAAATGGAGCAGCTAGTTGAAATGGATCCCTTAAGTGTGGTGTGTCAGGGATCTAGCTACTAATAATTCTGTTTCCACTTTGGACATATCACACAAAGCTGAGGATAGTACATTATATAAATAGAAAAAATAGGTAATTTGAAAAGAAAAAAAATTACCAAGTGTTTATAGTTAAATTACTTAAGTAACACACAGTGTGAATTTGTCAATACTTAAGAACAATTAAAAAGCAACAGTTTAGTCACATATGCTGATGAGAATAACAGATGGAATGAGAATACTGTAGTTTTTAATTGCTCCAGAACTAAGCTTTATTTTTGAAATTGTTCAAATTTCATAAGTTCATAAGGTTGGAAAGGACCTATAAGATCGTCTAGTCCAACCATCCTCCTATCACTATCCCTACCCAACTACTAAATCAAATCCCTTAGCACCTCATCTAAGCACTTCTTGAACAGCGCTAGGGATGGTGCCTCAACCACCTCCCTAGGCAGGCCATTCCAGTGCCTGACCACTCTTTCAGAAAAATAATGTTTCCTCAGGTCTAACCTAAATCTTCCCCGGCACAACTTGTGGCCATTCCCTCTCGTCCTGTCGTTATTTATCAGGGAGAAGAGGCCCATCCCCTCCTCACCACAACCCCCCAAATTTGTTAGCTGTGTACTTTATAAGTCTGGCAAGGATCTCTGTGGATGATGAAAACACATTAAAAGTATTCAGCATAGCAGTGCACAGGATGACTGAAACTTAAAACAGAAATCAGAAAATATGATAATGAAGTTTCACTAGTTTTGTTAGATTTAGCTGCTTTTTTTCAGTACTTTACTGCAGCAAACAGGAATTAAGGAAATAATGAGAAAGTTATTTCAGATTTCTGTGGTGATAATTGAAACCAAGATTCTACTTACATTGGCAGTTCACTGCTTCTGACTGCCACAGAAATCTGTCCTACCCTTTCCTGAATGTGTTTAATGTCAAAAAATGGAGAATGATGATATTATGTGTCACTCAGACCTGCCAGAACAAGAAACGGAGAGCAGGATGAAAAGAGTTTGTAAAGCTTTGCAAATAGGGCAGGAACGTGAAAATGCAGTTGCATATTATCCTCATAAAAATTACTGTTCTGATGTAAATATACTCTGAATCTTAAATAACAAATTTAGTAGCTGAATTCTGAAGCTCTCCTTCATTGACTTTCAAGCAGCAATTAAAGAAGTGAGCTTTCTAAGTAGTATCATAATCTATTTTTTTTGTGAGCTGTTTTAATCCTCACCATTATTATTATTATGTTTTGGTTCTCATTTGTTTATTTTTGTCAGTACTTCTGTGATGTTTTAAGTCTAAAGAAAGTAAAGCTTTTTGTTAAGGTTACCTTTGTGAATGTAGGTGAACCCTTTTATAACGTTTGTGCTCTTGTAATAGATAAGATGTGCCAGGAAGAATCTAAGAACAAGACAGTTTCACATCCTAGTGGTTCTCCGTGGAAAATGTTTTGAGATGAAGCTGTTGATAGGTTATTCACAGGTGGCATAACTGGCAGTCACACAACACATTTTTTCTCAGTGAGAGTCCTAATTCTGGCAAGAGAAATTGGGATTTGTAGTTGTTGTGTCAGCTTTACAAGAAAGAATTAAAATAGAAAAGAAGGAAAAGAAAGCAAGCTCAAAAGAAGGAAGAAAATCCCAATGCTTTTTTGCTGGTTTGTCATGTCAGATGTCAGCAAGCATACGTGAGGGCTTAACCCCTTCTTAACGGTGTTTTTACTGCTTTGGTAACGCACTGTGCTCTGCAGTTTCCTTTGAGCTGCGAGGGACCTGCAGTGTGTCTGAGGCAGCTAGGCAATGATCCAGCTGAAGTCTGCATGTTAGAGCTAGTATGGTAGCAACCAAATGCCCCCTGGCACACAGCTGCCCCAGGGCTCTACTGCAACTGGCTACCTATTTCTGTCTTCCAGTGGGCCCTAACCTGTTCTTCCTTTGTCTGCCGGCCGTGGTCTCCCCATGTATTGTTGTGGAGAGACCAGAAGCCAGCTCATTTGATTGGTAGATAGTCTCATCACATTAAGAGTACTGATGTATATGCTTTGAAATCCTTATTATAGATACCTAAATAATTTCTTCCTTATGTTACAGAAAAATGAGCTTTAAGAGGAGCTCAGTGAGCCATCTAAATGCCTGTAGTGGAAACACATATATAATTCTGTTTTCTGAAATAGGCTTGAAGGAAAATGTTGTCACTGTTTGTCCTCTCACCCCTGTGTTTTCCCCCCTTAGAGCATACTCATTTCATGTGAGTGCAGATGGCCAGATGCAGCCTGTTCCTTTCCCTCCCGATGCCCTCATTGGTCCAGGAATCCCTCGCCATGCCCGTCAGATTAACACTCTGAATCATGGGGAAGTTGTGTGTGCAGTTACCATCAGCAACCCCACAAGACATGTGTACACGGGTGGCAAGGGGTGTGTCAAAGTCTGGGATATCAGCCACCCTGGCAACAAGAGCCCTGTCTCTCAGCTCGACTGCCTGGTAGGTGAATCGTGGTTGGAGAAGATAGCAGGTTGTGTTAAGATTGAAATGATACTGTTAAGGTACAAAAAACAGTGGCTATTTGAGTGCTATCCGTGGTATCAAAGCTTGATATTTTATTTGTAATGTTGTTTCTTTTAGAATGCAGTTTGAAGTTTGTTCCTTGTACTATTTGTGTTGCTTTCCCCCCGGTGAATCAAGACATCTTTAATATCCTAAAATCGTATTGGAAGGGGGAAAGATCAAAGACAGTAAAGCAGATATTGTTTATAAACTTTGACATTTGTTGGCAATGTTAAAGCTTGATATCCCGCCATGCTGAAGAATTGTTGTCTTGCAGCTGTATTCTTAGAAATTTTTTGAAGATTGTCACATATTTTCTGTCTGAGTATGTGTGTGAATGCATTGCCCTGTCTTAATTAATTAAAATTAAAAATTAAAAATATTTATTATTAATTAAAAATATCCCGGAGTGTTATTCACAAATTATTTGAATGTGCTAACAAGATGAACCATTGTTAGCAGTTTTTCTCGTGTCATTTACCAGTTCTTGGTAAGATGTTGCTTCTTGTTACGAAGGCAATAAAATGAGAACATTGCAGCACATGTAGACATATAATGAATTGGAGCACAAATTGCTACACAAATGTAGAAAATTGCCCAAATATTTTTCTCTGACATCTCCTAGATGGTGGCAGCAAGTCTCACTGGAGCAGAGCAGGGGGATGTGCAGGGAATTTGGTACTCTTCCATGCCCAGAGGTTAATATGCTGAAATATACAGCATATGAAAATCTAACTTTCTACACAAGCTGTTGAATACAGCTGTCTTGAATTGTTTGGAGCTGGGTTCAGGTCTTTGCATTTTGATGCTAATTAAGATTAAATATCTCTCACTACTGAATTTTGTAGATCAAGTTTAAGTACTTCCCTAATGTCATGTAATTTTCTGGCGTTAATATACTTTATCATTGTCGTAAGTATAAATGGCTCATTAAAACCAGGAGGGAATACAATACTTTTATGGATTTCTGCTCTGATGTTAATGCTGTTTTCCTTTCCTCATGAGTAATCTCTTGATGGCTTCTGTCTCCACAGAACAGAGATAACTACATCCGTTCCTGCAGATTGCTCCCTGACGGCCGCACCCTGATTGTTGGTGGAGAAGCCAGCACTTTATCCATTTGGGACCTGGCAGCTCCGACTCCACGCATTAAAGCAGAGCTGACATCTTCTGCTCCAGCTTGCTATGCCCTAGCAATCAGCCCTGATTCCAAGGTCTGCTTCTCTTGCTGTAGTGATGGGAATATTGCAGTGTGGGATCTGCATAACCAGACTTTGGTAAGGTAGGTCAACAGAACCAGATTGCTGGGCTGTGAAGAATTAATTAGACATAGCCTTATGTGCTCTTCAACATAAATACACTCTTTTCTTCATTGTGTCAGCATAGCTGCTCCTGCTATTTCACTGTTAGGCAATAGCTGTGGTAGTACTCCAACAAAAATCTATTTAATTGTTTGTGAATTTTGAGAGTTTCATAATTCCAGGTCTTCCAAACTGCTCCGTAACTGTTAATTTCTTAAGAAATTGCTGTTGTTTCTTTGAACAGACGGATTCCTTTGTTTTCATGCAATACACTGTGCTCACACTCCAATCTCTTTAATCAGCAGATAATGTCTCAAGTACAAATGCGTGTAAATCACTGCATTGCACACTCAGTGTCTTAGAAGTTGGAGTTGATGTTCAATGCTAATGACCAGTAAGGTAGTTAGCCACTTGTACAGACCTTCTTTGTACACTACACAGCAGACATATCATTATAAAACATGCTGTTTTAATATTGCACACACAAAGGCAGGCTTTTACCTTCGGATGTTTCCATTTTAACTGCTTTAAAATAAATTGTCAGTGTCCTTCAGATTCTTACTAAAGCAAACAACTTTTGACAGTCATGTAACTTTCTTTCTGGAACACTTGGTCTTTCCAGTTGAGATGTGGGTAATACATAGTCAGCAACAAAGATCTTCAGAATACCTAATTCATAAAGAAATGCTTCTCAAGATCAAATTAACATTTGGCTGTATGGCCTGGTTAATTCCATCATCAATTCATTGCAAAACCTGTATGGTCATCTCAGAGTTCAGATTAATCTTAGATTTCCATGGAAATCTAAAAATTTACATTTTTAGGTGAATTTTACCTGTCTCTAATGACACTGTCAGAGTCTAAAAGAAAAAGAAATTGTTTTGAGTACATCATCAGAACTGATTCTTTCCATTATGAGAATATGTGACTCTTCTGATATTTTCAGGCAATTTCAGGGTCACACAGATGGAGCCAGCTGCATCGATATTTCTAATGATGGCACCAAGCTTTGGACAGGAGGCTTGGACAACACAGTCAGATCCTGGGATCTCAGAGAAGGGAGACAGCTACAGCAACATGACTTCACATCACAGGTCCAGTCTTTGGAGCTTCAACGTGTTAAGAAAAATTTGTCATGGTTTTCTGAAACAAACCCTTCTATAAAATAATAATAATAATAATATTTTTCTTCATTATTATTATATAATGAAGAAAAACAGATTGGAAAAAGTACTACAAATAATTTTTCACTTAGCTTCATGCTCTTTTTTTTTTTTCTCTGTGTGCCAGCTAAGCATCTTTCTGGATTATGTCTGTTTGACAGATTTGTACTTCTCCCATGAAAGCAGTGGAGAATCTTTTTTTATAAAAAAACTGCCAGATTAAAGTGTTCCTGAATGCAGTCTGTTCCCATTCCTGTAGACCCTTGTTCAAAAATATTTTACAAAAATATTTTTTAAGTTCTGTTCGATAAGCTAGGATATTAACTTTTAAAGCTTGATTCAGTGCTTTGCTATTATAGTTTTAATTGAGTTTTGTTTACACTAATTTATCTTGATTACTATAGTAATTGGATTGTCATGTTTTTAAAACTGTAGCAGACAATGATGTTTCTGCATAGTGTTAACAAGAGTAGCAAGAAGTCCGCTTTGAATATCTGGAACTCATTCCTGACTGACAGAAGCATGTGCTGTGCTAATTCCAGATCTTCTCCCTGGGCTATTGTCCAACTGGTGAGTGGTTGGCAGTGGGAATGGAGAACAGTAACGTCGAGGTGCTACACGTTACTAAACCGGACAAGTATCAGCTACATCTTCATGAGAGCTGCGTGCTGTCACTCAAATTTGCTCATTGTGGTAAGCAAGTACTTCCATGCTGGTATTTTCTTTCTTCCTTCCTGTGAAATTCTTTCAAGAATGCCTGTAGATAGAATTAAGAGATATTTAGGAATTGGATGTTGAAGTTAACCATTGAAGCTATTAAAATATTCCTTTTTTTTTTTTTTTTTTTTTTTTTTGTAGAAACTCTATGTTGTCACCAAACCTCTTATTGTTACTGGTTTAAAATGTGGCTACTCTTTATAGACATGTTTTTCATTAACATGTGAATGTGTTGTTCTTACACTGGTCTGTTGCTTGGGGTGTGTTCCTTGAAAAGAAAATGCAACAATAACATTTAAACAATCTGTTGCAGGCAAATGGTTTGTAAGCACTGGAAAAGATAATCTTCTTAATGCCTGGAGAACACCTTATGGAGCCAGTATATTCCAGGTAATAATCTCCTAAAAGCTATTTTCCACATTACATTATAGTGCAGTAGAGCTGCACATCTAACAGTCTGTCATTAGCTTAAGGAGTTTTTAAATAGAAGTTCCTGGCTAATTGCTATATTCTGTAATTAAAGAGACATACTTCAGTCCTTTCTAACATTTTAGTAATTTATCTCTTGCAATAAAGTAACCATATATTCTGAAGTTGTTCTTACTGTCTTTTCTTTTTAACCTTGTGCGCAATCCAAGTCTTGTTAGATTAGCATTCACTGAAGGTCCATTTTGTAGCTGAACTAGTGAAAGTTGTATAAAACATGTTTTTTCTTGAATGAGATGCATAAATTCAGTGTGTTGGACAGCCATTCTGATGAACTAAAGACTGCATCCTTATGGAGGGATCCTGTTGGATGGAATTGGAAATTGTAACCTTTCAGTAGTTTTTAATCCTTCTGGGTCCAGTTTTAATAGTACTTAAGTGCCATTAAAGAAAAGCAGGATCTGGGGCATGTACTTTCACCTACTGGTACTTCTGTGCTGGGATTTTTTTTAATTAAGTTAGCTGGTGTTCCTGCTTAAATGATCAGATCTTGCCTGTACTGATACCTGTAATGGTTCTGTCTTCCAGAACAGCAGCAGATTTTGTCTTGGCATGAGAAGTCTGAGCTCTGAATTTTAGTAGTGGAGATTATTCGGCTCTGGAATGACTTCCCACACAAAGTCTGAGTTGTCTTTCAAGGAACTTGCTAGAAACTGTTAATCCCATTGCAACTTTCTTAATAAGGGATAGAGAAAGAACTGCAGCACAGTAGATCTTTCTTTGCAAAAAAAAATTAGTGTATTTTTGTAGTATAAAACTTGCAGAAAATGTTGGCATATATATTCAGGAAACAATGCACTAGAACAGCAAGTAAAATATGGCAATACATACACATCATCTGAAAAAAAAGGCAGAACAGCTGGGAAGGGCACAAAGCTATTGCATCCTAATGTATGCTATCTTCCTTTCACCTTCCTATTACACCACAGTGTCTTTTTTATATTTGCATCCTTGCTGGTAATGTAAGTTTATTTGTTTTTTGTTTTTCCATTGTTAAGCAAATACTGAGATGAGATGTGATTACTTCTATGGAGTTGTTTCATACCTGTAGATAGTGCAGTTTTGTAGTGTTTCTCCATAAGGATTAAAATGAGAAAAGAAGGGAAGAATAAGATCTCTTTTGATTTATTTTTACGTAAAGGCTAATGCATAAAATATTTATAAATGCTTATAGCTTGTAGAACATATATACAACCTTCTGCTTGGTTTGTAGATTGATAGATTATCTCCAGGTCTATAGCACTAAATAAAACATTTCCTTCCCTTTCTGCTGCCCTTTTGTGTTACCACAGAGCTTTAGGTGAAACAAATTTGGGGAAAGGCTTGTAGCAAAAGCTGTCACCCTTTCACTTCAGATTCAGACCTCTAGAGCTGGTATTTAAGTGAGCTTTCTGTGTATTCCCTGTCTATAAACTCTTCTGATTAATCTTCAAGCCCTTTTGGTTTGAAGGATTGAAAAGATGTAATTCTCCTTTTTTCTTTCTCTCTTTTTCTTGTAGTCCAAAGAATCCTCATCCGTGCTTAGCTGTGATATCTCTGTGGATGACAAGTACATTGTCACTGGCTCTGGGGACAAGAAAGCTACAGTCTATGAAGTTATTTATTAGAGACAAATCTAAATGCAGGCAGAACTCCTTCTCCTAGCACTTTGCTGTATTTCCTTTTTCTTTTTTTTTTTCTTTCCTTTTCTAGACTAAGAACTTAAATGCTCATTGCAGTTGTGGAATTTATTTTTACCTTTTTAAATTGCTATTGATTTGTGAATGCTCATTAAAAACTTGTGATACCAAACTGTCAGATAGCTATTTGGGAGAAGATGGAATAATCATACTTAACAGTGAACTTGACTCTTTAATTATGTATTATATCTGTAATGTATTTATTTTGTGTAAAGAAGGCTTTCTAACAATGAACTGACTAAATAAAGCTGTCTGGCCCGGCTTTAGTTTAAAAGGTGCATTGAATACTTCGTGTTTTTGCTAGTGGATAAATTGGGGATTTTGGAGAAGGATGTTCAAGAGATAGTGATAGCTACACTAAATAGGCTTGTAGTTTCTATTTAAAAGCAAAGCAAAACAAAACAAACAAAAAAAAAAAAACAAAAAAAAACCTTTGTTATATTTTTTAGTCCTGTTCTTGGATAAGACCTCTAAGTGTTATTACAGTATAATTATTTGGTGGGAAGATGCTGTAACTTAACTATTTTAGACAGTCTTGGAAACTTAGGAAATTGCAAACTGTAGCCAGTAATCTACATGCCTGTGATGAATGGCAAATTCAGTTCACATCTAAATTAAATTCACTTTAAGTAAGAATGTGCTAATTTATATATTTGCAATGTTAATATAGCATCCTGTGTACAGATTTGTTCTCAATGCTTTTCTGTTGATGAACATAAAGCATTTTGGTGTCAAGCTAGGTTTTTTAATATAAACACCTCTCTTTGTTATATTGTAGAGAGTACAATAAGTTGCCTCAAAGAATCACCTTTGTTACTTCTGGAAACTTTTGCAATGTTTCCTTGAAAATGGGGATATGTGTCTTTGGGCAATTTTTCAATTACAAGAGATTATGAAAAATATTTGATATGTTCTTTGGAAACTGCACTGAAAAAAAAAGGATGCCTACCGATATAAAAACTTCAAAAGCAATGACCTCCAAGGTAGGATTTACAAGAGCACTCATTCCGGCATACAAAAAGGAATGGATTCTCACTTGGGAAAAGGACTTGTTTTGTTTGCCAGCAGTTCAATCCAAGTCTCAATTGGATGTCCCTAAAATGGACATAGACTGAGCCATTGTGCCAGAGACATGTTATCTTTTTTTGTTGTTGTTGTTGCTGTTAAACTATGATCTGTGACTCTTTTTTTTGTTTTTGTTTTTTGGTTTTTTTTTTTTTTTGAATGCTTTAAAAAAAATCTTTAAGTCTGTGGATCTGCTGATGTACAGTGCCTTTGCTGCTATGGATCAAAATCAAAAGACCCGTGTAGATAAATCTTATTGTATAAGTAGAAAATTACTTAATTTCATACTAGAAATGGATTGATGCTGCAAGTTAAAATGGACTGTTCATTGAAGTTCCAAATGTGGTAGCAAAAAATGGTGTCTTAAGTGCTTAGTGTTTGATGTCATTAACAGTTTCGTAATACTCTACATTGTAGAAAGATTTTGATACTAAACTGTGTCATTGTACATAGTTCTAATGCATTGTATTGACCACCAGTACTTCTATAATGGTAGATTATTGTTTGTGCATTCAGACTTTTAAGCATTAAACATAAGTATCTTCTAACATATATTTTTCTAAGTCTTTCTTCCCTCCCTTGTTCTTTTGTGTACAGTAATCTCACTTAGGTATGCGGAATGCTGCTTGTAAGGGGAACTGACATTCAGTAGGGCGTGCCAGCACAGATACGTGATGTCACTCATAGACAATGCCATGTTTCACCAAGTTTTTCCCAGTCAACAAAATCAATTAATCAGTAATTTCTCAGGTTACTGACTGCAGCAGCTCTCAACTCTTGGTGGTCTCAATGCTCAGAGGCCCCAAGACTTCAACCATATCACCTAGGAATTTGCCACTTCCTATTTGTTTAGTTTCTCATCTGATACAAAGCTTTATGTTATTCCATACCTCATAGAGAAATCTAGAACAGCTCCAGCTCCCAGGCCTGCTGAAGTTTGCAGAAATCAGTAGCATATGAGTGAGAGGGTGGTACAGTGGAAAACGGCACCTCAATTTTGTCATCAACCATCCAAAGAGTTCTCTTGACTGCAATAGATTTTTGATTAAGAACTCAGTAGCTAGGATGCAGGTTAAAGTGAAGTATTTGGGAATGGAAAATAAAGTGGACTAGGAGAAGTTACACACCACTCAAGGGGAGAGGAAGTTGTACTAGTCATAGTGGGAGAAAAGGAAATGGAAAGCATCTAAGTGGATATTGGAATTAAATGTTTCTCCCACAGTCTGTATCTGAAAAGTGATGTGCATGTTACCAACTCCCAGAGGTGTAATCCTGTCATGCTGTCACATCCTGTCTATGCTAACTGCTGTTTCACAAACCCCCAGCTGAGAAATTTTTGTTTTTCTGAAATTCTAAAACAAGGCTTAAGCTGATTAAGTCATTTATCTTCACCGTGAGTGACTGGGATACTTGTCAGTGAAGAGGAGTGTGGAGGGAAATGCTGTTACTTGTCCTTTAGAGCTCTCCCGATTCCTTGCAGTTAACAGTTGAGTTCCCCCAAAATGATCTGAGTTTTCACTCAAATGGAGATTCTCTGCTACTTATTACAGTAATGCTTTGTAAAGATAAATTCTGTACAGATGCTCTCTGTCAATTGTTATTACTTTTGTTTGAAGAGATGCAATTTACCTGTTAGAAATGTTATGTAGGAGACGCCTTTTATTTTGCCATTCAAATATTTTAAAGGCTAGGGGTGCACTCCCATTTACTAACAAAATGAAAAGCACCTAGTTAATGTTTGCAGAGGATGTTGTGTTATTGTGTAATAGTTCAGGCGTAAGAAATTACTTTAAACTCTTAAAATAAAGCCTGCCTTTAAAAAGAATAAAGAATTGCGTATCTTGAATTTCTACCAGAGCTAGTTTTCAAAGTGAAGTAATATAGTTTTAAAGCAGACTGCCATATATCTGCTTATTAATATTTGTATTAATGGCTTGTAAACAGTGTAGGAATTAAGTGCTTTAATCCAGGATTATCACAGTTAAACAAGTAATCGTCCCTGTTTTTCTCCTTTTCAGGGTTCAATGCAAGTGAGAGGTGGTACAGAGTTACTTTCTATTTTTCATTTAAGCACACATAAGGTCACCTTCCTTTTTCATTCTTTAGTTCCTCTTGCCACTGCAGAGTGCAATTTTGTGCAGGAATATTTTGTCACAGATGTTTTTTGTACTGCAAACACGAGGCCTGCATTCTCCATATTCAAGTTACAGGCATTGCTTTCTCATTATTCTTTTTTTCCTCACAAACTGTGCCTCGTGCAGCGATGCATTACGAAAGCCATTTTTTTCTAATCTTTCTGTCTTTTCTCGCTGGCCAGTATGGACATGTTTGGTGGGAGTATTTTCCATCAAAATAGTATTTTCTGAAAATTTCAAATGACATTTCTCATGCAATTTAGACAAAGTAGATACTTTTCTCCTTTTTAATCTACTCAGCTGCATTGTATGTGTATGTGTACATATATATATATATATATATATATATACATATAAACAGATGTGATTATGAGCAAACTTAAGTCTATACTAGTTCAAACAAATCTTTTATTTTGGTTTTCACTCTGGCATGCAAAACATAAAAAATTCTTTCTTCTTCCTGAGAGATCGGTGGAAACAGGAAGGAACCTTTGCAGATCTACATCTGTCTCAAGTATCCTCTTATGAAACATAGGTCAGATCCTTTGTGCAAGTGAATGTTTGGGTGCCAAACATAGCAGTGCTCCCACAGTTTATGCAGATGAAATTCTGTCTCATTGCTGCAGAACCTAATCAGACTATTTTGTTGGTGTATGATTTTGGTTACTTGTGGTGTTGTTTTTAACAGTTTGGACCTTTGAGCCTCTTCTGTTCTACAACATATTTGTTTGATCACTCCCACTGAAATCCTGACGTGGCTAGCTTCTAGCTCTGTAAGAATGAAAAGCAAATTACTGTTGAGTAGAACATAATCAGATTTTTGCCTGTGCAGAAATCAGGAAATTCAAAGCAGTATCTTGGTCTGCAACTGTTTCTTGTTTACACTGAATTTTCGATGTCTTTGTGGCACCAAATTAACACTGAATTCAGCAATGCATTGATGTAACATTTAAGAACATCAAGTATGCCTGCTGTGAAAAATGTTTGAAATTTTCAGAGCAGATGTGTGCTGAAGAAGCTCAGCCAAAGACCTACTATTACATGGGGTCTGTGGGAGAAGCAGTTGCATTTAGTAATGAAGATCTTTTCTATTATTAATGTTTTGTAGTGACCACAGCGGTGATGAAATAGTTTGGGCAGTGTGGGCTTGACACACAGCCTTATATTTATATGAGAGTGTCCTTCCCAGGCATAGCACGAGTTGAATCCTGGAGTAGTGTGCTGTACAAGATCATCTCTGACAAGCTCTTAAATAATGCACCTGTCGCGTCTGGTTTTGAACCAAGAGTTACTGAACATAGCCCTTGAGATTTCACGTTTCTTCCGGTATTTGGAGTACAGTGTTTCCACCTCACAGCAAGGAATTTTTATGTCAAAACCAATAAATGTTCTTACTCTTAGCAAATGATTTTCTGTCTCAGTTACAAGGAAACAGTATTATAGTGTCTTTTTTTATTATTAAAAATGGTGTAGGCTGACATACACAGCTTGTCCATAATCCTGCCATCAAATGCAGAGAAGCTCTTCTAGGGGTCACTTTGAGTCACATGGACACGTTGTTGCAGAAACACGTTTTTTCTTGTTTTGGGACAATTAGTCTATGACATTGCGTGCATGGTAAACACATGAAGTGAGGGACTGTTTAGTAGTTACTTCTACATCCATGGCTTGGACTTAGCTGATTACCTTAGAATGCTAAAATGCATACAAGAGGTAAAATCAGTAAGTACAAATATTTTGCAATGATATAGATAGAGAGATACAGATATTTTATATCCCGTTCTACAGTAATTATATTGACCTAAATTGTCTTCTAATGTCATATCAGGGCAAGCATCTGTATTACATCTTCTTTTCATATTCAGATAAAGGAAGGGGTGGAGGAATTCCAAGCTAATCTTTATCTCTCAATCAAATCTGTTTTAAAAAAGAGCTTAGAAGAGTAGTTGCCTTGGTTTTGTTATCATCGTTCTTGAAGAATTTTATAACAAATGTGCTGTGGCACAGTTCACAGTAATGTGAAAAGAGATGAAAAATGTAAAATGAAAAGAGACAATAGGACTTTTACAAACCAGTCTTGAGACAGTGCTATTGACATAAAAAAAAAAAAAAGCGTGACCTGATAGTCTGTTACCTCATTTCCTGAGCAACAAAAACCTTCCTCTTTTATTTATTTATTTGTTTGTTTGTTTGTTTGTTTTTGTGATATGTTTGAATGCATTTGGACGTCTGTCTGGTGGATCTTAGGGGAATCGTGATGAGTATCAGCAATTCTGGCTTGGATTTTTTTACTGTCATTCAGTGTTGGTTTGATGCTGAGAGTGATACTTTCTGAGGAGTCGGACGCTGGGGTCACAGTTGGAGGTGTTGGGTGGAGCCCTACTTTCTGCTCTGCCTCCTGACATTTGTGAGATGACTTGCCCAAGCCCTGTGCAAAGCGTTACATTCTTCCACACAAAAATCACCTCCTAAATACTAGGTATCCTTTATTTATAAAAATTCATCACAGCTGAATTGAAATATAAGGAAGCATTTTCTGCTGAGAAAAGAACAAGGATGATCTCTGGGGAATCGTTTCAAGGCCTTATTGAGCACAATGAGTGTGCAAACAAGGCAGTAGCTCTGCTGCTCTGTCAGTCTTCCGCCCAATCACTGGAAGCTGCAAATGGAGTGGGGGAAGAAAATTCTAAAATACATGGTACGACATTAATAGAATTCCATGTGTTTCAGCCTGGCTTTGAGATATTGGCTGTGAAGTCCAAATTACGTCCAAGTATGGCATGTTTTTCTTACAGAAAGTAATGAGGTTGAAAGAATGAAGATGGTTACTGGGCTTTCTCTTTGGAACACATTAAGTAGTAGTACACAGAAAATTCTGCTTATTTTACAGCAGGACCTTCTGTTCTGAACACATCACTGTGAACAGTGATGATAATATTTCAACAAAAATGTATTTTTGCAAAGCAGTATCTTCTCATTTCCTCACACACATTTTGCCTGAATTAAAAAATTCCCATTTCCTTTAAAATCAGCTTATTTCATTCAGACCTATATTACTCAGTATAACTTCTCTGTGCTGTATCTAATGCATCTGTGAGTGTGTGTGCCTGTGACTTTGCTGCTGTTTTATCACTCCTCCCTTCCCCACTGAGAAATGTCCCAAAGCTGAAGAGATGCTCTTGTTTGTGGCTTGGTCTGGATCTTGGGGGCTGCTCAGCAAATGGAAGTGGGAAGTGTTCACAGGATTTGTCTGGCTAGAGCAGCTGCTGTCACAGCTGCTACAGACTCATTTACACCTCTTTCTTCCTCTGTGTCTTAAATAAAGAGATGCATCCGGAATGGTCCTGGTCCTCTGTCTTGAGGACCCTTTACCTAGTTTCACAAGTGTTCAGGAGCAGGAGCAGAGTCTTGCTGGCCTAGGCAGGAGACAGCCATGAAAAAGGCAAATTTAATCTAAGGTGCATCAGGAGAGAGATTTGCAGCAGAGAGGGAAGTATCGCTGCCATTATACAACGTGCTGGTGAGACTTTGCCTGGGAGTGGTGAGTGCAAGTCTGGTCACCTGTGTTTAAAAACCTAATTGAAAATGGGGCTGATAGAGAGAAGGGCCTATGGGGCAAACTGAAAAATCGAGGGAATAGGGACTGTCATGCCAGAAGACTTTAGTGAACTGTCAAGCTGAGAGCAGATAGTAATGTCATCTGGAAACACTTAAAATGCTTATTCATCAAGAATGAAAAGGTATTAAATCTGAAGGATAACACTAGCACAAACAGCAAATGAAGAAAACAGCGCAGCCTGGAACTGAAGAGGCTCCTGTGAAGGCTGGAGACCCTACAGCTTCCGATCTGGAGGCAGAGAAAATCAGACTGCTTTCAAAGTAGAGAGTGAGGCATTTAAGAGAGGGTGTCCACAGCTGGAGGGCAGTGGATGTCTGCCACTTCTTCCTGTGTATTTGACCTGCATATATAAAGGTAATGGAATTAAATGCTGTTTATTTTGAAAAAAGTTTGGTGTGAGGGAGGGAGTGAAGGAAGGTGGGTGAAATGAGTGGGAGAGAAGGGCTGTCAAACAGAAAACATTCATTTGGAGTGCTTCACTGCTGCTGAAAAATGAGTGCTTCTTGCTAGGTCTATTTATTATGACACTGCTTATCTAAAAACAATAGTTAAAAGGAAAACTGCACATTATTCAAGCACTAATGCAGTGTGCTACAGCCTACTTAAACTTGCTGGGTTTCTACTCCATCAGTTCAGACAAGTGATCTGGTTTCTGTTCTAAGCCAAAGTCTTAGGGGGGGTTTTGAGCTTGGTGGCTCAGCACATGCTTCTTCTCCCATCTATTAGTGGTCATGTCTGGGGCATGTGGGCCCAGTGTAGTCTCCTGGACTGCAGCCGTACAGACTGAGAGCTGTAAGCTGCTCAGAGTAACTGTGAGGAGAGAGAGGGGAGATATTTTTTGCTGCACAGAGGGAAGGACAGATGATTATAGCTGTGGGTCATCAGTCATACTAGCTGCTTTCTGTGTGCTGCTAGGAGTGATGTGGCCTGGGGACATGTGGCTGAGGATCCCTTCACTTCTTTGACTTATGTGTCAGGAAAAGTTGAGGAAAATAGTATGAGAAACCAAACTGTTCCATATAAAACACAAGTAGCTATCCCACACCAAGCTAAATTTTATCAGTTTTGTCTTCAAGACCAGGGCTTTCTTAATGCCTAGCAATGGGAAATTTCCTGGTATCTTGCCAGAAGTATTTATATACTCTGGCTGGGCAATGCTGCAGCTGGAAAAATGTGAGGGTGCATGTACTGACTTGATAGATCACCTAGAGTGTTGTTTCATATAATCTAACTTCTCCTATTTTCTTTTTTTTTTTTTTTCCATTTTCAAACACTATTTTCAGAAGCTGAACTGCGGTCCACCAGAGAAATCATAATCCATCATCATGCATAGCTTTCCAGAATCTAATATACCAAAGCGCAAGGTAGGAAAATGTGAGCTGAGTTTGTATGGCCTTGTAGGTTTAGGTTTTAGGTTTTGAAATAAAGCAAAAAATAAAAATAAAAAAAAATCTGATGCAGCTGAGTTTGGGTTCCCAACTGCTTTAATAATTAAATACAGCAGGTACATAGAGAAATACCCAGAAGAAAAATGTAGATGGCTGTATTTTCTAATGCAGAAAACAGTCATGAGGGTGATTGCATATGGCATGCTCAAAAAAATAGGCAAAATAAAAAAAGAGAGAAGGAAGAACTCTCTGCACTCCTTCACACTGAGAATACTGCAGGATAACACACACTTGTGCTCGGTTGCTCCTGTGAGACTTTTCATCTCTCTGTTGCAATGGCTTATGAGAGGAGGCTAAAAGGATAATGTATCTACTGCAAGCTCTGAGGTATCACTTATTCTTGACATCTTTTATAGCAGCTTTTCCCTTAGGGAATCACCTAAAATAACTGGTGACATTTATGTGGCACCTTCGTCCAGTGTACTTGACAAGCTGTAGGAACAGGGCAGGGAAAGCTTTATTTACTGCTGAACTCCAGCCATAGCGAGGTTGATGGGAGGCAGCTACTTAGCAGAGGAAGTGTACGTGCTAAAGAGTAAGTAATGCCATCTGAACCCTGCTGAAAATATAGGCTACTTCTGGTTGCTGCTGGGGATGTGCCCCAAGATACACTTGCTCATGTGAGCAGGTTTTGATAATTGCCTTTGATTATTGTGCATCTGAACCCAGTTGTTCACATGCTACCAGAAACGTTTCTTTACAAGGAGGGACATGGAATGATTGTGGAGCACTGGTTTCTCTTGCTGATCTCACTGAAAGATTGACCCACATTGGTGGCAAAGAAATACCAAATATGTAATGAGCATCTTGTCAGTGTTTTCCACCTGGTAGTCCTAGCTTGGTGTTACAGGTCTGAGTGCAGAGGGAAATACTGCATCACCTTCACCCTTTATGATTCTGTGATCCTCTTTACCGCCTCTCATCAGCAACCATGAGACTTCGGCACCAGAGGAATTCCCATGCCTGTGGTAACAGTATGAAAGACAAAGGAGTTTGTCCTTACCTGAGCCCTGGGTAGGTTGTAAGATGAGAATATTCTTAATTCTTGTAAGGGCTTTTGTTTTGGGCACTGGTACCTCATCTCAGCTGTGCCCTTCCTCTCAGATATAATGTGAGACTTTAAATAAGGGAATATTTTATTTTGGTAACTGATTATGTTTTTCTGTGAGGAAATAAGTTTGCTACAGACCAGCATGAAGTGGAAGCCCCAGGTTCAGCCCCCTGCTCTAATGAACTCTGTGCAAAAACTTGAGCAGAAGCATTGCCAACAGGACAGGATGCTGACCCCAGCCATCACATACACAGCCATGTGCCTAGGTCTGTCTTCTTCCTATCTTGTTTCCTAGGCTTCAACCCCTTTGGCTTTGAGGACTGCCTTCTGTGTGCACACTGCCTGGGTTTCTTGAGGTCTTCATGCTTTCTCAGAATAGAAACAAATGTGGTATTCTGGT
Source organism: Cyrtonyx montezumae (assembly GCF_038088225.1). Taxonomy (NCBI): domain Eukaryota; kingdom Metazoa; phylum Chordata; class Aves; order Galliformes; family Odontophoridae; genus Cyrtonyx; species Cyrtonyx montezumae. The sequence goes on from NW_027072041.1 coordinate 6,785,734, forward strand.
TGTTGGTTCTAGAGGACTAGATTGAACTATGAGTCTAAAGGTTCCTCTGAACTATTTTTTAATCTGCTTTACTGCTTGATATAGTCAACTTGCATTTTATTATAGGTTTGTTTACTTGTTCCTGTGTTGAAGGTTAGGAGATGTAACATCGATATCCTACTAATTCTATACTGACCAAGCTAGGAGATCCTAAAATCATGTTTGATGTCACTTACTGTTACAGTTTGTATAGCTATAGCCAAGGCTTTGGCAGAAGCATGAGATCTGATGTAAATGATGTTCTATTTTTCAGTAATGGCCATAATGGATCAGTTATTCCACAGTGACTTCTAATCAGATATTCTGATGATGTTCTTCATTGAAAGTTACAACGTTTTTTCTGCAAAGCTACTTTAACTTAGCTCTTAGCTTTTATTAAAATATAGTTGATAAATATGCTTCTTTATGAGACACTTTGGTATCTCTGGATTAGAAGTGGGAAGAGCAACTATTATCTTTAACTCAGGTATTCACTTATAAACTATATAACATTATTTCAGTGGATGATTACATAAAGAACAGAAACATTTTTAACATAACTGCTTCAAGAAATTTGAGACCAAAAGACAGGCTAATGTGAAAACCTGACACATCTATAGATATTCCAGAATCCAGAATGCTTGCACACTGTGTCTCATTATGCAGGATCATGTATAAAATGAGGTACCTCTCCGAGGGATATCATAATGTCTGTCAGTTGGCATTTGCCTCGCACTGTGATGTTACTCTCAGATGTAGTAATGTCTCAGGAGGATTTAATGTAACAGGGAAGCTTGTAGCAGTTTCCCAGGCAGACCAGAAACTTAAAATATTAAGCTTACTCTCAGTCCCTAAACAGTGTTCTAATAAATACATCATCACAACCGGAGTCACATTTCTCCTTTTCTGAACCCAGATTCCAGATGGACAACGTTTACAAAAGATTGTGTTGTAGTTGAAAGCCTTCTCTAGTGACTCTTATGTGAACAGAGGGCATAGGAGGAAACATGTAGTAACTGTGTCTCTTTTTTTACTTAAAGTGTATCCTTGCTCATCATTTATAATAGCTGGCAATGGCAGTCATGGAAGTCTTTTTTTTTTTTTTTTTGTATGACATTTGGAGTCCTGTATACTTTCTGTTTCACAGGTTAAGGTAAAACCAGCATTTTCTGTGGAAGGAGATGGCTGAAGTTTGTTTGGCTTGGAGAAGAGAAGGTTCTTGGGACACCTAACTGCAGCCTTCCAGTATTTGAAGGGAGCTCACAAGAACGAGGGGTACTGACTATTTACACGGTATGATAGTGATAGAACTAGGGGAAATGGCTTTAAATTAAAAGAGGGGAGATTTAGGTTAGATGCTAGGAAGAAAATTTTCTTAAGAGGTCAGTCAGGTTCTGGAACAGGATATTAAACGGTTTGTGGTTGCCCCATCTCTGGTAGCATGCTAGACCTGGTAGTGTGGGATCCTGGGCAGCCTCATATGGTGGTGGGCAATACTGTCCATGGCAGGGGTGTTGGAACTGGATGATCTCTAAGGGCCCCTTTAACCTAAGCCATTCTATGACTCTATGGACACCAGGGGTAAGAAGATTTACACTGGTATCCCTGTTTAAATTTTTATTCCAAGGGCTACTTTCTTTGAAACTGGTAAAAATGTATTTTATTATAAACATTGCTTGTGTAAAAATTGGAGACAAACAGGTTTAATATTTTGCAGAAGCCAAAGGGGACAGCTTTGGGTAGCCATAGGAATATCTGTGATTGATTCCATAGAAGTGTTTAAAATTCATCCTCTTTTACGGTTATACATGGTGAGTAGGTAAGTTCATGTTTTCAGTAAATCTCTTTACCAAGGTAAAATAATAGAATATGTATAATTTTTTCTTAAAAATGTATTTGGTTTCCAATAGATAAATGATTATAAAGTTATTACTCTGGGTTGTATTTTTGCAGTTGTCAAGACACTATAAACTGTATAGAGATTATTAATCTACTTATGTTTTGATGAACATTAGGTTTCAGTAGGAGTGCCTTTTTAGGGGCCAAGGCCTTAGCTTACATATGCTCCCAAGAGCTAAAGGGTCCGGTGCTCCATTATATTTGAGCAGAAGTTACAGAATCTTGAAACACTGTCATCTCTTTTTAAAGATGCAGTCAGTTGCGATCTGCCTCCTCTCTTGCTGCAAGCAGCCTTATTTCTGCAGGTGCTGATATTTCCTCCTGGAGAAGGGTGCTTTGTTCTGCTTCATTCTGCCTTATTTACTACAGGACATCAGTTTTACTGAATAAAAGCCCCTCATAGGTGCAGGCAGCTTCCTATAAAATAGGATGGAGAGTGCAGCTGTGCACCACTCCGCTAAGACCTCTGTGCATCCTGTCAGAGACCAGGGGATGCGTTGCCATTTACCCCAGGCAGAGCAGTTATGCTGCTGGATAACAAAACAGGGTTGAAATTTGTTGATGCTGCTTTTAACAGCTGTGTGTTAAGATCAGTGCTGTCCGAGTGATTGGTGATGTACTTCCCTCCATTTCCCTCTTCTGCACCTTTCAGCTTTCAGAAAAATCTGGTATTTGATACTGAAGTAATTGACGCTGTTACTGTTCTCTACAAAATTCTTTTGAAATGAAAAATGAGTTGGATCTCTCAAGTTGGGTTCTTTTACATAATACATAAAAGGTGACTATGTATAATAATACAGTAGATGTGTTCACTCATTATGCTATAATTCATTTCATGTCCTATTGTGATGTGCCATTCTGTTTAATATCTGTAACTTGCTCAACTGAAGCACAAAAGTAGCAGAGCTATAATCCAACCATTCAGAATGATAGAGGAGATATATTTTTCTTAAAGGTACAGTCTTTTGATTTTCTTCCAGTCTTGCTCAAACAAATTGCCTTTTACTTTCAGGCACTTCTGCTTAGGGAAGAAAACTCAGGTTTAAAGCCAATATTGGGGTGTACAATTTAGCTTTATAGCTGTACTTGTAAACAACTTTGCTTCAATGGCTCTATAGCTCATACCTGGGGTAAGAAAATGCTTTTGAAAAATATTCTCTTTGAATGCTAATATAAATAGTTAAAAGAAAAGAAAAAAAAGGAAAAAAAGAAGGCAAAGAAAACCACCTAATTCCAAACAAACAACAACAAAAGCCAAAAACAAAAGCTGTTTTCATCTTCACAGGACTAAAAGTGTGGTAGGAAACTGACTGAGTTTGGTTTATTTGCAATAGAAGCAAGTCAAATGGGAATTATACATGCCTGGGGGGGGTCTGGTGATAAATAACTGTTTCTCTTAGAAACAACATGATGCTGAAAGGTGTGTTTAGAGATACAATATGAATTTTAAGTAATTGTGTACCTAAAAGTGCAGAGATATAAATGTGAGCACAATTTTTGTTCTAGGTCTGCACTAGCTGGAAAACAGGTGAATGTTTAATTGCAAGCAAGGTCAAGGATGGATTCATACTATTAAAAATAATTGTTATTATAATTGGACTTGTAAGGAGAGCAGCAGTCTTCAAGATAGTTCAATCTATGTAACCATTTGCCATGAAATACTTGAAATACAGAATACAAAAGCACGTTCACTGTCGAAGGAACTCATCATTTAAACCAAATAAAATTGGAATAGGATTATTCTGTTTATCTGCCCTTCTCTTTCTAATGTCCATAGAAAACAGTCAGATTAATACGATTTTGAAGATGACTTTCTTTCTTCAATATTCATTTCTTTAAATAAATACTGCAGATGGTCCTAAGTAGCTGAGGGCCTCTTTGGGTCAGCAGACAGCTCCTCTTGCATCACTGTAAACAGTCTATGTTAATAGAGTATGTAATGTGTTGGGGCTTTTTTGCAGTGATGGGAGCAGAGGAGGAAAAAGAAGAACATGAATCTCCTCTAACAGATTTCACAGATGCGTTTTCTTCTTCTACAGAAAGAAAACAGATAAATGCCACTTATCTGATCTTGTTCCTCAAGAATTCCTGCCAAAGCTCTTAAAGAGGGGAGGTTGAGGCTTTCTCAACATTCAGACATCTTCTCATTGATTATGATCTGATGTTTTGTTGTGTACACTCACCAAGGAACTGAACCTGAAATGTTTTTGGGTCAAATTGAGTAATTAATGGAAACAACAGAAGATCAAGTGCTGAGACATGAGAAACCACTCTCATGGTGCAAGCGGATGGAGCTCAAAGGAGTGGAATTTACTTGCAAGTGCACTTATTAACAAAAGGATGTTTCATGAAACTTTTCATCTTTTTCTTGTATAGGGATGACAGGGACTTACTGAGTGATTGGCTGTGATGTCTGATGAGGTGTTTTGTGCATCCTGAAGAAACCCTGACAAATCTTCCCAAAATACAGATATGTGTTTTAGAGGTCACGCTGGAATCCTGGTAACCTGGCTTTTCAAAATCATGAGAGTTATGAGCACATAAGACTCTTGCCAGGTGGATCACGTATTGCAGCTACCATCTGCTTACTGACAGAGCAAAACCAAAAACAACAGAAAAGGGTAAGTGGTATTTTCTATCTCAGTTTATTCTTAACCACCGAAGAAAGAACCTCTATTACTCTGCTCAGCCTACTAACACCTCACACATTTTTTGTTTTTTTTTTTTTTTAATCTCATATCTATTACATATTAATTCATGAATGAAACCCCAGCCTGTGTTCTGATTATCAGCACCTGTGCTGCTTGGGAGAGACTATAAGGAGAAATGAAATGAGAGAGCAGAAGAGGTTGCTGTCACGCTCCAATATAAAGGAGGGAGACGAGGTTCTTTATATGTATATGTATACCCGAGGGCGAGATTAAGACACAGCGGGTCAAATGTTAGCCCAACCAGTTTATTACAAATACTAGTTACTTAGGGATATGGGGAAGGGAAGGTGTGCGATAGAAAAGAGATGAAAAGCAAGGGAACTTGGCAGAAAGCAAGAGAGATATAATCACCACCGTGGATCCAGCGAGGATCGTAGTAGGTCCGTTGATCTCAGGAACTTGTCTGGTCACCGCGGGGGATGGGAGATGGCAGCAAGCAGGCCTCAGGGTCCGCCCTAAGTCTCTTCGGGAGTTCTCCTCAAAGATTTTTACTTTGGGAGTTCTTCTCCAAAGTTCTTTTCTGAAAGTTCTTCTCCCCCCAAAATCCTTAGTTCAGTGAAGGCCTTTTATCCCCCATTTCTCAGGAGTTTATTTGTGTGACATGTCTGGCCCAACAGATAAGCCACCAGCGGATGTTGCCTTCATTGCCATGCAGGAGCATTGTCTTTGTGGTGGTAAGCTTCTCCAAGCCGTAGGGAAAAGACTATTTGCACCTATTTCTGCTTATCTTTACAACCATAAGCAGAGACAATGGCACCATAACACCCATCCAGATAACCGGCAGTTATCAGTCAGTCTTGTCACCAGAAAAGGCCTTACGAAGCAAGCTTTGAGACAAAGGAAAACAGTTTCTGTCTTTCATAGTTGCACCCATAAAGATGCTGGGCTGGGTGAGCAGGTACCTGGCTCAGATGCGATTTACTGCCACTTTCAAGGAGACCTTGAATTGCAGGAAGGCAATGGAGAAGGAGGATCATCTTGCAGCACTTTCGAGGCTTCAAAAGCTACTGCTGACAGGTGTGCAAAATTTAGAGCAATGTGTTACAGCATCTCATTCCTAATTTAGAGCTAAAGCATGCTTCCAAGAATATGCTGACTGTTGCAGTAACCACCAGTACAATGCTGAGAAAGCTCCTCTCAGTGAAAGCAACCACGTTAGAGAATAGCTCCTGTTATGGGTCTAAAATCAGTGCTGGCTGCCTGCCAACGGGCAAGTGCTTTTGGCAGCTCAGGAAAAGGATCCACAAAAGAAAGTTTGTTACCAGAAGAGCAGCTACCACTTGCCTCTGGAAATATATCCTGGTTTGTGGAAAACCAATTAAATGCAATCACTGAATCCTTTCAGGGTTGTTTTTTTTTATTATTATTTTTTTTTCTCGTTTGCATGGATTACATTAACAACATTTCAAAGTGTGAAAGCTGTATTTTTTCAAGTATAAAATAATGAAATTCTTCAAACTTATTATAGGTCATGCACTATTTTATGGTGTTCACATTGTATGGAAATATATACTTGTCATATTCTGAAGGTTAAATAAATAAAACAGGCCTCTAGCTGAGCTTGTGGTCTTATTAGTTTTATAACAGGTACTAATCACTTAAAATATGTATTAATCTCTATAAGATTTAATTAAAAGAGAGTAATTAGAAGAAATACTTCCAAAGGCACCTGATCACCTCATTCCCATCAGCTTTCAATGGAAAATTTGGCAGCCAGAGTACTGAATTGTGCCTTGAGACTATCCTTCTCTCCTTTTCCAACATCAGGATAAAAGTGAAAGCCTAAGTGTCTTCTTTTGACTATTTTAAACATCTTCAACCTCGGAGGTCTGAAACAACCTGGGTTAGAGAAACCTCCAGTAAGTCTTATGTGATGGTTTACTCTGGACAACAGATTTCTTTATAGAATATGTTTATTTTGTTTTCAGAACTGAATGACATATTGTTTTGTTGAACTATTATTTGCAGTATAGAAGGTTTTTACAAAACATCTGTATAGTATGGACACAGTATGACTTTATATGTGCAGCTTCTTTGGAAAGCTGAACTGCATCAGGCCAGTTATGTGATCCAAAACCATATTTCTATTAGAAGTTAATAAATGTCTTTAAACGTTTAACATAGGAGCCATCAAACAGGATGTATTACATATTTAGGTAATAACAGCCATGTGCAAGTCTCAGTGGCAATGATACTCATGACTGCCTTCCCAAGGAGTAGAACCATAGAATCACCAAGGTTGGAAAAGACCTCCAAGATCATGCAGTCCAACCGTATGCCTATCACCGGTATTTCCCACTGAGCCAGAGTAGGTAGTGTAGATTTCTCATATTGTTGCAGGGTAAATGCATTTTGGCATATCTTGTGCCAACCACTACCCAGCCTGCTCTAATTGCCTAACAGTTCTTTTTGTTTAATCTTTGTAGATTTCAGTTTAAAAATAACTTTTTTTTTCCCAGTCATTCTGATGGCTGTGTTGTTGTTGTTGTTTTCCTTTTGGCTGTTGGGAAGGCTTTTTTTTTTTTTTTTGAATGTAATTTTCCTGATGTGATTCATCTCTGCCACAGAATCCTGGTTTATTCACTTTGTGTGGAGTAGCTTTGTTATCTGGTGAAATCAGTACGCCATGCTAATCATAGACCATAATTAGGAAACTAATTGGGTTTTGCTCTTTCCATCACTTTAAATTCTTTTCAATCTGCAGAAGCTTCCACCTTCACCATTTCTTTTAGTTATATAATAAAAGAAGAATACTTCTCACTTCCTGAAAAATGTTTTTTTTCAATGCTGTGAAAATCTGATAATTAAACTCTTTATGTTAATTAGATAGAGGGGGGAATGCTGATGGTAGTTGAAGTTACTGAACAGTAGCTTGGAAGAACTTGAAGCTTGAAACTTAGGTTAGTTTTTATTACAATAGGTAAGTTGGAACTGTGTGAAGGAGATAGTACAAGAAAAGATATCTGTGACTCCCATTTAAACTGGTTTTCAAACTATCTGCAACCTTGATCTTCCAGTTGCTTAAAGGCTTCTTTACAGAACACAGTTATATACTGATACCAGTTTTGCTCAGCAAATATTACTCATCCTTATTTTGATTGCTATTATTTTTTTGAGACCATGGACTATTTATCTGATTATTATATTTGTTCCCTGTTAGGGATTGCAAGCTTATATTTCCTATGTTAATATTCATGTAATTCCTTACTCATAGTGAAAGAATATGAGATATATAGATCTTCTGAAATAGAAAAGAAAAAATTGTTTATTATTATTATTATTTGTTTGTATACTTTAGTTTGTATATTTCAGTGTGAATATTAAGAGGCTATATTCAGGATTTGGTTAGTTCACTGAAAGTTCTCTACTCCAAGATACTGGTGATCAGTTTATTATTAAATAATAATAATTTAATTTTTAATAAAAAATAATAATAATTTAATTTATCTCTTCATGCTAAGAGAGTTAACTGATCACCAGTCAGTTCTTGGTTTTCAACTGCTCTTCAGAGTGCCTATGTGGATATAGGTGTCTAGAGTGACTGAACTATCTAGTCTTGAATGCTTACCATTAATGGTGTTCCTGGGATAACAAAACACAAAATCAAAGGGGCGAACAGTGGTGCTAAAAACCTTCTCTAGTACTTATAAAAATGTAACATTCTTGGAATAAAATCAGTTTTATTTTAAGTTGGTGAACAAACACAAGTGTAGTTTTCAGAATTCAGAAGCTTTATTTTACCTGAATTCCAGCTCTGTTCTTTTCCAGTTTGAGAAAAGTGTTCATGACTGCTAAAACAAGAATGAAAAATATGAGCATAAAACAGATGTTACTCTTGCCTGCCAGACCAAGATTTGGCTAACACCGATTTGTACCTTTCTGTAGCTGCCATAGATAATGCTCTATTTCTGAATGAAAAGGATGTGGACTGGATCTTCAGGAATAAATAATACAATATTGCCAGGAAAAGTGGAGTGTTACAAAGGATGAGTTCTGTCGAATGCATGCATATAATACTTCCCATCCAATTTAAGTACAGAATTGCCCTGGGAAGAAAAGACACAAAGTATAATTGCCTAAAGTTGAGATGCAGCTAATTATTGTGATGGGGGGGATGAAGGCATAGGAATGTCTTCACATTTGCATCTTTGTACAACTAAAATACAATTTCTGCAAGTATATATATATTAGCATAAAATTTGATATATTTTTGAACACCCCTGTGTTAGAGATAGGTATTTATAACCACTTCCCACACACACCTCATGAGTACTTATATTTGACTTGCATCTAATACAAATAAACCAAAGCTTAGTGTCAGTATCTGTACTTTGTCAAAATGGTATTATTTCCAGAAGAAAATGTATGGCAAATGGACATTACATTCCATAAATGAATGTCTTTGGAGGAAATGAGCTGTCTTGCTGTAGCTACTTCAGTTTTTGTTTTTTTTTTTCCACAAAATAGACAAGCTTCTTGCACTTTCTACAAATGAGTATCATGTCTAGAGGAGGCCAGAATTTCTAAAGAATGTCAAAGCCCAGCACTACTATAGTAGATAACATGAGTATGAATATGGATGGCCAAACTGCTCAGCTACTTCTGTGTTTCTAATATGACAATAGCCTGAGACTCAGGAGATGGTGTTTGTTCTTACTGTTACCATGAGTGGCTTCAGGCAGATTATTCTTGTAACACCTTTTGACAAAACGCTTGAGCAGATGTGTCCTAATGATTACAAGATGTGTTTCATGGAAAAGAGGATACTGTCTCACCATCACTTAATTTCTCATTTTGTTTTCTGCCTGGTCTACTTACTTTGACAGTTTTGCAGGGCATGGATTTTCTACGTGTTGGAGAAAAGCATCCTCACTGTAATGCACATCTGCTCAGCAATTTGGTTCAAAATATCTTCTCAAAATAACTGACTCCCTAGCAGTGGTTACTTTTCTCTATGTTTTCTTGCCATAGCTTTTTGAGTGGCTTTTGTCACGCTCCAATATAAAGGAGGGAGGTGAGTCATGGTGGTTATCCTGCCGACTACGCCAATAAAAATGTCACGCTCCAATATAAAGGAGGGAGACAAGGTTCTTAGATTATGTGTATACCCGTTATGAGATTAAGAAGCAACGATTCAAATGTTGGTCCGACCAGTTAATTACCAGTATTGACCAGGGAGATGGGGAAGGCGGACACTGTTACTAATAAGGGTGATGGGGAAGGGAAGGCGAGCGATAGGAAAGATAGGAAAGAAGCAAGGGTTTGAACAATGCGGGGAAAGTCAGCAGCCAGGATCCCAGGGGCGGTCCGGTCGCAAGCGGTTCCGACGGTCCGAGGCAGAAGAGCAGGGGCGGCAGAAGTGGGGAGAACAGCAGCAGCGACGGGCAGCCCTGAGCAGCAAGCAGCTGTCCTGGAGAAGCGGCACCGGGTCAGCACGGGAGAAGCAGCCAACAGTGATTAGCTCGTGAGGTCTCTCCTAAGAGAGGGCCTCTCCGAGAAGCAGCAAACAGAGATCAGCTTGTGAGGGTTCAGATGGTAGAACACCTTGAAGGAGCGGTGAGGTCCAGGAGAAAGCAGCATGTCTCAGGCAGCAGGCCCAGGAGGGAGTTCAGCAGCAGGGATCAGCTCATGAGGTTTCTGATGGAAGGGCACCTCAATCTCATGGTGGTCGATCCCTCTTTTATCCTCCATTTTTCCTGCCTGCGTGACAAATCCCGTGCTAGGATGCCAGGCAAGCATTTCCTGAGATTTCCCCACAGTGATGTGTAACAAACAAAAGAGTGTTAAGCAGCCACTGAGCTGCAGGTTATCTCTCTTTTGTTGCCCCAGGACATGCCCATCTGCTTGTCCCTTAGACAGGATTTTGCAACCCTTTCCCAGGACTTGCTTGGACATGTTTGCACATGTTCATCAGCAAACTTTGAGGCAATGGTATAAAATAATAATAGTCTCTTACAGCTATTCTCTTGCCTGTTTCAGCCAGATGACCAAATCACCTACTATTGGGCCTATTTTTTGCAGCTAATTTGGGATCAAAAGAAATCCTCATACAGAAACAAGAGTACCACTTTAGCAGTGTCCAGCAGCAAGAAAAAGGGAGTAGTTGCATCTTCTACTAGAATAAGCACAGTTGAAATTGGCTTATGCATCCAGAGCTCTCTTGTGGTCAACATGAACTCGATGCAGCTTTTTGTCCAGAAATCCTCAAACAGTACATTTACAATTGTCTGTCGTAATTTATTTTCCAGACTATTTTCCAATGGTTTGTCTGGCATGAAACAAGCAAAGTAGATCTACATGTATTTGTTGCATTTATGAAATCTTGAATTTTTTCTTAAATTTGCATGTGGGTTTTTTTTGGTTTTTTTTTTTGTTATATATCTTTTGCCTTTGGATATGAGATTTCAGCAGAGTTCTGTGTTATTTTTCAAAACTTATCTGGTGTATTTTATATCCCAAATCCATACATATAATTTGCTGCTTTAAATCCATAAGAAGTTATTTGCCAGTCAATCAAAATAAAAATGTTGGAAATGCTAGAATTTTATTTTCATTACTGAAAATGCTAGTCCCTCTTTCAAAGTAATATTACCTTTTCAGTCTTACTAGCTTTCCATTTTAACATTTAAAAATGTAATTTCATACAGAGAGGATATTTAAGAACAGCAGAAGATTGCATGATTATGTTCGGAAAAGCAATGAAAACCAAAAACAATGTGTAGGAGGCTTCCATAAACACTCCTTGGTGTGTCTGCACCCTACATGTAAAAATTTAGGATCAACTCTTCATGCAGATCTCCCATCTACGTTCTTTGTCACAACATCAGCCTTTGGAATCACCAATTGAACTAAGTTATCAATTTCTAGGAAATATGGAGAATGGATTGCTCTTTTTTTTTTTCCCTTTCCCTTTCCCTTTTTTTCCCCTTCCTTCTTCTTCCATGTCTTCCTTTTTCTTTTTCTTTTTTTTTTCTTTTTTTTCTTTTTCTTTTTCTTTTTCTTTTTCTTTTTCTTTTTCTCTTTCTTTTTCTTTTTCTTTTTCTTTTTCTTTTTCTTTTTCTTTTTCTTTTTCTTTTTCTTTTTCTTTTTCTTTTTCTTTTTCTTTTTCTTTTTCTTTCTTTTTCTTCTTCTTTTTCTTTTGTTCATTCATTAATTCCATCTTTTCTGAGCTGTGCCCTTCATCTCATTTTTCCACTTAAGTTATTTACCATAGTATTTAAAGAGTAGTAATGTTTTCTGAATGTATATTATATATAGTCCATAACATTATTGCTTCTCGCTTATAAAGATGCTATGTAAGATGCAAGTACTGTCATCTGGTCCTGAATTTTTCACCAGACTCAGAATTCCAGATGGTGATCTATATACATAGGCCTGGTTGGCTATCACCACAGCTTTTTGGTATTGCCAACACAAAATCATCTTCAGGCAAGAGGTGCTGAAAACCTCTAATTATCTCCGAGCATTTTGCACCATATTCTGTTTTAGTGTTGTCAAGTCATTGCTGTTTCATGTTTTCAGTTTAGTTTTTAGTTTAGACCAGCTGCATCAGATTTTTCCCACTTGTCTTAGTGCATTTTTTGCTGTTGAGGTTTTGTTTTGTTTTGATTTTTTTCTGACAGTTGATCACGTTTTTAGCTTATCCTCATTTACAATTTTTTTGCTTCTTTACAGTTAGAACTTATGTACTTACTTGTATCCACAATTCATCTCTTAGCTTTGAGAGGATAATTTTTATTTCCTTTAAACCTGTATGGTATTTTTGCATCCTCTGTTGTGATTTATGAAGTTTCCCGAACTTCGCATGACACAACACACACATATCTCTTTGTTATTTCTCTTCATCTTCTTGATTGCTCTCTGCACATCTGCAGTTCCTCTAGATCAGAATGGCAGATCATGGAGATGCAAAAATGTAATCAGGTATGTGAGCCTATGTGTGTACACAGACCTGTCTCCAAAGTATGATGTCAAAGCTAATGAGTCATTTTCAGTTACCTAAAAAAACATATATTCACTTGTATTTCACTGCATACATATATTTAAGACTAGAAATTAACTCGTCATGTATTGATAGAAATTACTTTCATTTCAAATATTTTTCTGCTTCTTCAAGTAGCATTTTTTTATTTTCTTTACTATTTTATTCTCCATGTCATTTACGATAGTTGTTATTCCAAGTAAAGTCACTCATATCTGTCCAAGAGGCCATATGTAGAGCAGGAAAAGAATGAAAGAAGACAAATAGGGCGGCTCTGTGAATGACTGTGAGAGGGAGTGACATAGGACGAATGCTCTCATCTCCTGAATTGTTAGAAAAGCTGTTTGTATGAACATTCTGTAAACTGATTTGGTTCAAAGGAATGGGTTTGGCTGAAAAAGTAGAAGGAGTAGCTCCATAGGAGCTAATATTACTAATCTTGGAATCATATGTGAGGATGCTCAGATGGAAAATTTGAAGGGATAGTGACTTTCAGAACATAAGGAACATGCAGGAGAAGCTGAGTAGGGTAACTCCTGTCTACTGCAGGTCTTTATCTCTTGCTATAACTTAGTCATCTCTCTTCTAAGAAAAGGGAAACTGAAGCATTATTATTATATTTATCATTTCCACAACTTCCCTTACATTCTAAAAAAAAAAAAAAAAAAAAGGAAGATTTTAAGGCTTAAAAAATGTTTTAGGAAAACTAGTACTCCAAGATCCTAAAAAATTAAAGAAATGGGAAGTAACGTCCAGAGTGCCATGTGATAACTGTTGAGTAATTGATGATGACTTCTCTTTAGTTTACTTCTGGTTTCTGCATTTTGATGTTGGGAGGTTGGAGATTTTATTTAATTTTGTTCAGAACACTTTTGGCCCATATAAAAATTTGTTTTGAAATTTATGTTTCTATTAAATGTGAGCTGAGATCTTATCCAAAGTCTGATGCATGGATATGCTGGCTAAGTAACAGAACAAAATACGAAAACTAATTGTCAAGATGTTCTAGTATTCCTTTGGTTGGAAAGGTGGAACATAGAACGATTACATTCACAGTATCTTGATAACTGAACATCCAGTTATGTTTATACAGGTTTAATTAATAACATAGTGATGGTGGTTATATCAGTGTGAGATTACTCTTCTCCTCAATAGGCATGGGTTCTTTTAATTTTTTTAGTCAGAATTCTTTGTTGACCTTCCCTGGTCTATGTGCATATGGATATAGGTATCCTGTATGCCTTCTTGCCAAAAGGTTGAGAGGAACTGAGAGCATTTATCTTGGTGTTATTAAATTTAATGTGATTTTTCCTGTTGATATGGTGAAATCAGGACTGGAGCTCGGAGTAAGCAATAATGTTCTAGGATATGTCAGTTTGCTGATGATAGAACAATCCTACTGTGCAGCTGTAAATGCTCTCAAAAAGAGAAATGACAACAAACATCAAAGGACAACCTGATGCAGGTAAACAATAATCAATTATTTAAAATGATCGTGTGAAAAGTTGCAATAATTTATCAGTTTCTAACACAAAATGTGAGAAAACAATTATTTAAAATCACCTTCACCTGAAATTGAATAGACCAGTATTTTTCATCTTCAAAATTAATCTTAAAGGAAGCTCCTTTCTTTCAGTTCTACTGGATTTCTTTATTTTGTACTGACTCTGTATGAAAACAAAGGTTAGTCACTGGTTCTCTGCTTCTGCTGGAGAGAGATTGCAGGTACCTACATTGTTGTCTTGATTTTCTAACTATACAGCCTTGTACAGCCTTACTAATGCACATTATCCTTAACCAAGGACAGATATAGAGCAGACATTTTCATGTTGTTGAGAATCTACCTCACTCAATTCCCCTTCTGCAAAGGTGTTTTATGCATCTTGTACTACTGCTGAATTCAGTGGCACTGTATATGTGCCTGAGCACGTGCTTGAGTACATTGCTTACATTTGTTCTGGTATGAAACCTGATCCTGCTGTTATTGTCATATGAGTAGTGCCAATATTTTAAGAGTCTCTTTAAACTTCAACTGAGTAAGCGCTCGTTGAGAAAGTAAGTGGTTCCAGGATTCTACAACTGGAGTGTGAAACAGATACCCTGGTTTCAACTTTGTTTGACACGCAGGGCAGCCGTATGTCTGGCAAAATGTACAGTTGGCAAGTACAGTTAGGTTTTATTCAGGAGGTTTGATTCTGTCGTCCTTCTTATCAGACTACAGCTCAATGTGCCACATACTTAAAGTTTTATGTCCTCTATGCCAAGTAATCCCATACATCAGTTTGCTTGATTAAACATGAAATAAAAAATATATATGGATGAATAGGGTAGGGTTACAGAGGAATGAATGAAATAATATAGTAGTCGTTCTTTCCTATTCCTCAGGAGAAAACTTAGTGTAACTTAGTGTATGTACCCTGTGCATGTTTGGTTTTAATTCCAATGCTCCACAAAATAAAATAATTTTTTAAAAAATGTGAGAAATCTTTTAAAATAAATATAAATATACTGTTTCTTGTTTGTTTGTTTGTTTTTATTATTCATTATCTTAGTGTTTTAAGTACCTGATTGTTTGGCATGCCATTTTATAGGTTGACATTAATGCTGTAAACTAGTAAATCAAAATACAACAAGCAACAGCTGTCTTCCAGTGCTCCTGCCATTTGCAGCCCACTGGAATGTGGGGAAAAACTTGGCATTATGAAGAGATGATAAAAACCCAATAGCCACCCTTGAAGTGATTTTATGCAGAAAGAGATGTTCACAGCTGTTCCTTGATGCCCGTTACCCACAGAGCTAAAATGCT
Organism: Cyrtonyx montezumae; assembly: GCF_038088225.1. NCBI lineage: Eukaryota > Metazoa > Chordata > Aves > Galliformes > Odontophoridae > Cyrtonyx > Cyrtonyx montezumae. Next base: position 6,801,149 of record NW_027072041.1, read on the forward strand.
CTGGGTTGTCAGTGTTGTGCCTCCCTCAGCAGCCAGGATATGGACCTGAAAGAAGAGGGAGCAGTGTTCAATAACATTAAGTGTAAAGTGCATCACAGTGATGGGAATTTGGGTATAGAGGAGTGGGACTCTCTGCCTACAGAAACAAAGAGGCTGAGGGGGGAGAGCCAGGGAGAAGGAGAGAAGTGGTGTCCAAAAGGCAGAGTAAGGCCTTTCCTGAGGGTGGATGGTGGCAAACACAGGTATCTTTGGCCTGGCCTCATTAGCAGACACTAAACAGTAATGGCACTATTTAGAAGATATTTATGCTAATGTTGCCTTCACAGTTAACAAGCTAAATCTGCCAACAACGAAGACTTTTAAATATTTACTACTTTGCTTCTAAGGCAGTCATTTCTGACAAGCTAGGAAGTAGCATTAAAGCACTATGGAAAATGGTTTATAATCCTCTTATATTTATCACTCCTATTGCTAAGGTCAAAGATGATGTCATTTTTCAGAGGTTGCCAGCAGCCATGTTCTCTGAAATTATAAATAGTACTAAGAGAAGCCTTCACTTATTAAAAAAAGAAATCCAGATTTTCTTTGCATGTGTTTTATCTATGTGGTCTTCCAGAATTATATTGTTTCCCTCATGAAAAAATACTAAATGTTAATCCTTTTAGCTTTGTTAATCATTACAGAGCTGTTTGGTGCTGGTGTTACAGTCCTCATTTGCTTGTTTCTCAAGCAGCAAGACTCAATGTGTTTACAAGATGCATGGGTGAAATATTTAATCTAGTGTCAAGGGTGTTTTTTTCGTAGTTATTCATTTCCACCATTGTAAAGGGATGGTGGCGGAGAAGACTATCTCAATGTATAACATTAGTAAGGTATTCTTGATATTGGGTTTTTTTTTTTCTGATTTTTTTTTAATATTGTAACAAGATGTGTGTCAGTGAAGCAGGCAAATGACTTCATTTGCAAAATTTCCTGTATTTAAACATGTGCAGTTGTATTTTTTTAATCCCATTCATGATATACAAAATTATGTTTATTTAATGAATAATCTTTTTTAATGAATGCTTTCTTTTTCTACATGTAGTCAAGCCTTAAGCAACTGCTCTTGTTCACAACACTTCGGTTAAGTCAGGGAAGAGTATCTTCTTATGTCAAAATTTTTATGATTGTAAGCATTTAATTTTTAGCAAAATTGTTTAGAGCTTGCAGTATTAGTTGTAATATTTTCAGTCTTACCAATTTCAAATAATAAACCTGGCTTTAGTAGTAAGATAGCTGTAAAATAAAGGTGATCCTGAAATAGAAGATAAATTCCAACTATAAACATCATGATTGTTTGCATTAGTTTGAATGTGGTAGATTACCACGGTAATGAGTAATTTGTCTAGGAATTAATAATCCTAATTTTAAACATCTTGATTTAGTGTATTTTATAATCCCAATTATAAACATGTTTTATATCAATATAAAGCATTTTATTTCAGGCTATCAATGCTATATCAGCCATGAGAATATATATATATCACCAATAAGACAGTACTAGTACTGGAATTCTTCTTGACAAATCCTTAATGCTGTCCTAGAAGAAATGGAGCTGGTAGGGATATGTGATACAGTACCTTCCCTGGTCTCTTGCTACGCAGGGATGGTGGGTGGTTGGGGTAGGCTGGGGTACTGCTGATACATAGGATGTAGCATCAAAACAGACTAACAAACTATAAGCAGGATGTGGCATATATTCCCTTGCACTCACTTTTCTTTCTCAAGCTTTATCCAGCCAGCACATGGGACTGTGGAGAAGAGTGAAGGGAAGGGCAACTGTGGTGCCAGTAGCTGAAGGCTGTTGTCAGGGTTGCTGGGAAATGGGTGAGAGAGGCCTGGTGCATTCATAGCAGCTGCCTCTGAAGATGCACAGTCAATACCAAGACAGCTGTCCACCAGCAGAGCACAGCATGTTCTGCTTTTCTCCTCTGGGAGCTTATTCAGTGTTCTTACATCTCCCCAAATAGAAGTTCGTCTACTTGCTAAATGGTTGCCTTTCAGGTATACTTCTAGCACCTGAGCTCCCTTGGGTAGGCCCTCCCTTCCTACCAGGTGCTCAATCACTGTTTCAAGACGAGATTTAACATTTCCACTACACCTATCCATTAACATTCCTACATCTTTATGATAAAGTTATTTTGTTTTCAATCTTTCAATTAATCTCTGACAGAATATAAAAAATGGATACATAAAGAAAAATACTGGCTTCTGTAGTTCTACTGTAAATGATAGTGCTACACAGGGAAAGCCTGTATTTGTGTATTAAATTAAAACATTATAATAAAAATAACCATGAAGAGATATAATTGCTTCTCAAAAATAAAATAAAACAGTATGTCCAGGAAAACAAATATGGAGTCCACCTTTCTTGATAGCAATACTATGAAAGTTATCTCATTGTTATTAATAGATATCCTTAAAAGAGCTATTTCTTTTAAGTAGAAAATATTTCTTAATGAACTGTGTAAAAATAATCCTGAAAACTCTGTTTGTGATGCTTGGTCTACACATGCAGACAATTTTTACACTGCATCTTTATTTGTAATATAGGAGAAAACATATAATCAGTAGTGAAGATAATGTAGTCTTGGACTGAATTCTGACATTCTGTGTTCCATTTGAAACAAAATTCTTGAGTTCAGTTTACAAATCTCTCAAAAAATACTTAGAAGAGAAATGCTTGCATGCAGATAACTCCTTAACTGTATTAGTCTAATAAATTCCCTGTAGTATTTTAGCAGTTAACTGTATTATTGTTAATTTATATCCAATATACAGTGAAAAAATGAAGAACACAGAAACAAACAAACAAAACAAAGCAAACTGAAAAAAAAAGCTTAACAAATATGAAGTTGCTATCTTGTTGGTTAAACAGTACTTGTCACAGACTGTAAACCCTGGATTGGAGAACAGTATTTTACCACCATTGCAGTTAACATTTTTGTCAACCTTGCCATTTGATTTGTCACTTCTTTCAAATATGTGTTGATCTGTAAGAAGTAACATTTAACCTATGGCTTTGCATCTAAGACTATCATAAAATTAGAATATGGAGTTTCATATAAACAAAAATAAATCTAGCAATCTAGCATCTTGGAGAATAAACTTCATTAAGTGATTTAAAATATGATCCCCCTCTCGAGTGTGTAAAAGTCTCTTTGTAGTGATGTTCAACGTAAACAAACAAACAAACAAACAAAAAAAAAACCTCCACAATTCCTCACTGCAATTCTTATTTAATCAAGAATTCTTATTTAAACAAGAATTTCTTCTCTTCTGAACTGTGCTGGAAGCACTCATAGAGGAACATGACATGGCTTTTACTGCAGTTGTCTCTCTCTCTGTATCCTGCTGGAAATCTCCCATTACTTTATCACCTTTGGGAATTAAGATTTCTGAATCCCTTGTATGAATAACTGGTGGTGATTTTTCTGCATGACGAAAGCAGTTACTTACAGCTTTGGATCAGGACCATTGGTATCTTTAGCTTATCTGTCAAAGTTGAATCTGTTTTTTCAGACTGAGTGAGTTTCAAACTTGAAGAACTCTGTGACTTGATAGTAGATGATATGGCATCATATCATCATTTTTTTTAAACATGTAAGCCTGAAGAATGACAGGTATATAACATTATTACATATATTAATCCATATGCTTACTTTTGTCAAGCTAAATGATCTACAATCCAATAGATGAAATTAGATCAAAGGAATATTTCCTTCTCTCAGAAAATATTTTCTCATTGAAACTGATAAAAGAGATAAAGCAACTGAGGAAAGAGGTAGAGAATTGCTATCATTTAAACTGTATTATTGGGGATCTATCTTTGTGAAAGTAAATAGACCAAAATGTAGAAATGTTGAACTTTCTAGTTATGAATAACTAGGAGACAGCATCCAGATATTCTGGTGATATTAGTATTTTGTGTCCAAAATACATTGTAAGAACCAAAGTGAAAGTGAGAGATACACTGATATTCAGAAATGAAATAGAAATGACCAGAGATAAAAACAAGAACCAAGTATCAAAGCTTTAAAACCATGTTTTGATATTGTTACTATAAATGAAAATATTTTCCACTACTTTCACATGTCAAACTTGAGTAAATATTAGAGAAATAATTTATCCATATTTTCTGAATTTCAGGAGAACTTTTTGTTAGATTTGTATTTGTTCAGTATTTTATAAATTGAAAAACAATATTACTTAAAATTTTACTGTGTAAGGCATATTTGTTTTTACTGCATTAGCTGAGGGACTTTTTTTTTTTTCTAAAAGAAATCCCTATAAAGGCAATCTTATTTCTATGCAACTGCTTTACAAACATTTCAGAATGTCTGATAGTTAGTGTCTCTTTCATTTCAGCTTTGTTTTCTTTTTGTGAAATCATCCAATTGTCTATTTATACAAGTAAGACCCTCATTAAGAAAAAAAAATCTCACGCTGAGCAGATAAGTTCAGAAAAACTTCAAAAAAACTTATTTTCCTATTGATGTAGGTAACTTGCTATTTAAACCCAGTTCTTAGAAACTGCACAGTGACATGAAACATGGATGTGTTGTAATCCAAAGGATTACATTCAGAATCCTATAGTACCAAAGGAGGAATGACTTAAAAATTATGGCAGTGTTTTAGGTCATGGTGGCACCAAAGCTCTCTAAGAAGCTCAAGTTGTGGCCTCTGAGTCATTCTTCATACTTCTGTTTAAAATAGGTTTCTTGTGGGTCTTATGTACTATAGTTAACTGTAAAGAAAAAGAAATGAAATAAAGGTATGGCCAATTAATAAACTCTTCTCCCTCTTTCCCTACTGATCTGTAAGATAATTAAACTTCTCTAAATATCCCAAAGATTCTCTCAAAACATTCCTCTGAGAAACTGATAGGTAAAACTTGCATTTTGTTAGTCGTAAAATTAGTGTCTGAACTGCAGTAAAGCTATACAAAGAACCAAACTGTTAGCTAATGTGCAGAACATCCTTTCCAAATCGGGAAAACATTCCTGTGTATTTTTGTGCAAAATGGAATCAGTAATATTGTAGACACCTTCTTGTATCTTGGGGGCCTGTTTTAATGGGTAAAAAAAAGTAAAAACTTCTAAATGGGAATATCATCCTGTGAAAGCAGCAGAAGTGTGAAATCTATGTTATACCATTGAAAAATCAAAATTAATTTGAAAATATGTTGGCAACATATTTCTAGCTATGTCTGTGAAAAATAAACAGGTTAAACTCTTCATGACCTTAGCAAGGTGGTATCTTCAGTTATTCAAATCTGAATTAAAATACAAGGGCTGAAGATCTATTTCTACATAGCCAGTGAAACAACAACACGATTAATCAATGGAAAGGACTTTCATTATTGTAGTTAACTTAACTTGCTCTCTTACCCTGAATAGAACATTTGGTATCTGTTTTACTGAAGTTACTGGTTATGCAGGTTTTTCTGATATGTTATGGCTGAACTCAAATACTAAGAGCATTTATCTTTGCATCAAACATATGTGAGATGTTGATGCATACAGCAAGAAATCTCGGATGTGGATCAGCCATCATTCCTGTGCTATATTTTTGGCTTGCTTTACTGTCCATTTCTAGAACAAACACAGCAGTGTTGCTTTCTAGAGGCAGATCACACAGACAGTGAAGTCCTGCCACCAGTGAGTAAATAGGCAATGAGAGTGGAGCCTCACTTTGAAAAACTGCAGTTGCTGGGAGGCTCTCTTACCTTTCTGGCTACTGTGAACTTATAACTTGCACCACTGCAGACAAATGTTTCCCCAGGAATTTTGTGAGAGGATCAGTGGATAGATTTCCAGGGGGTGAAGGAATGTGACAGACCATTCCTGATTCAGAAAACAGGAGAACTTGAAGCTAGGGAAGAGTTGGAACACACCTTCTTTGTATTCATCAACCCCAGTGGTTCATTTTTCTTTATATCCTAGAAGTGGCCTTTTCCAAATCTGCCACCACAGTATTGATGGGTTTTTGTTTGTTTTGTTAAAAAAGTGGCCTGGCCCTGCATTGCTGTTAGAAATAGGATATAATATCTATTTGCAGAACACATTTTATATGCTACTTTGCATAGCTGACTGTAAAGGGAAGATGCATGAATGACATATTCTCTGTGACAGCAGTGGTGAGTCAAAATGTGGGGTTGACATGAAAGAAGTAATGGAGTTAGAATGAGGCTGGGCATAACCCAGAAGCTTCATGACCCAAAAATTGGTGCAAACATTTTCTTTGATTTGTGAAGAAATGGATTTACTTTCTCACATCTTGCATGTTAAATGTCAGATCTGCCAGTACTGAGTTTCCTCTTCTCTCCCATTCTGTTCATGGGAAACAGTCATATCTGTATGATGTCAGCAGGAAATCACAGGCCAGCTTAGCTGCTCTTTTGTGTGAAATACCTGAGAAGCTTGTAATAAGCCACAAACCCAGTTATTTTTCTTCCTTGCTGTGAGAATGCTTATTATTCTGTTTAGGACTTTGGATGCGTGTGTGTGTACTGTGATTGTGCAAATCATTCATATTTCTTTACAGTCAGAAGAACACCTGGTCAGAATGTCAGACTGCTTGGTTGTCTTCCAACTAAGCGTCTTCCAACTAAGTGTCTACCACAACTTCCATATTCTGAAAATATGTTTTCTTTCTTTGGAAACTTTTGTTGTTGTTGTTCTGAAAGTGTTTAGAAAAGGAGGAGATCAAAACTTTTCATCAGTTTGGCAGAAGGGGCTAATGTTAAGTGCCTGGGAGAGAAATCACTGTGTAACAAATGTTTTTGTTTAATGACTCCTGGCTCTGAACTCTGATCCTCAATTATGGAATTGAGAGTAATGCACAAGGAAATGCAAGTCTTCATTCTTAAGCACTCATTTCTTTGTGGTTTAGAAAATGTGAGGGCTTTTATCCCAGCACAAATTATTGGAGTCTGACAGTTGAGCTAAATGTGAAAGGAGAAGCAGAAGGGTGATGAGACCTGTTTCTCACAATCAGTTGTCTGAAACTGGTCCAACTTTCTCTTTTTCCCACTGTGGCAGCTACCACAACCACCTTAGGTGGAATCAAGGTACAGGCAAGTTTGGTATACATAACTTTTTGATATGATATGCCAGTGTCTTGATACTGTAAGATACTGCATCCGTTTGGGGAGTTCCCTGACAACTGGAAACAAGCCAACATTTTACCCATTTAAAAAAAGGGAATTAAAGATGACCCAGGAAACTACAGACCTATTTGTCCAACCTCAGCCCCTGGAAGATTTATATGGAATGTTATCCTGTGTGCTATTGAAAGGAACTTAGAGAACAAAGCCATTATCAAGCATGTTTAAGGAGATTCATCAAGCGAAAGTCCTACCTTAGTAAATTGATCTCCTTCTATGATAAAATAACCTACCTGGTGCATGAAGGGAAGGCAGCAATTGTAATATTTCTGTATTTCAGTAATATCTCTTTGATACTAGCATACTTTGGACAGATTGTCCAACTGTGAAACAGACTAGTTTATGCTCTGCTGGGTGATTAACTGGTTTGATGGTAGATCTCAGGTTGTAGGAGGAACAACCTTCTGGCTGGTGAATGGTCACCAGTGGTGTTTTCTAGGACTTGATATTAGGGCCAATACTTTTCAAGAATTTAATTAACAATCTAGTTACAGGAGGAAAGTGCATGCTTAGCAAGTTTGACAACACTGTTGGCTCCTTGGAGGGACAATAGATCCTGCATAAGGATCTACATACCTTGGAACACTGGGCAATCAGCAGTGGCATGAAGTTTAACAAAGGAAAATGCCTGGTACTGCACCTGGGATGGTGTGATGCCAAATACAGTTATAGTTTGGGATACAAGGACCTGGAGTGCAGTTCAGAAGGGAAGCACAGGGAGGTGTTGGGATCTTCTAGGAATCAACAGCAGAATGTGTGTGAACATCACAAAGTTGTGGAACTCAGACTAGGCATTAGGAAACATTTCTGTACTGTGAGGGTAGTCAAACACAGGAACAGATTTCCTAGTGAGGTGGTTGCTGTCCCAGCCTGTCAGTGTTTAAGAGACATTTTGGACAATACTCTCAATGATATCCTTTAACTTTCAGTAAGCCCTGAGGAAGTTAAGCAATTTGATTAGATGATCTTTGAAGGTCCATTCCAGACGTATCCTATCCTATCCTATCCTATCCTATCCTATCCTATCCTATCCTATCCTATCCTATCCTATCCTATCCTATCCTATCCTATCCTATCCTATCCTATCCTATCCTATCCTATCCTATCCTATCCTATCCTATCCTATCCTATCCTATCCTATCCTGTCCTGTCCTGTCCTGTCCTGTCCTGTCCTGTCCTGTCCTGTCCTGTCCTGTCCTGTCCTGTCCTGTCCTGTCCCGTCCCGTCCGTCCCGTCCCGTCCCGTCCCGTCCCGTCCCGTCCCGTCGTATCCTATCATTCAGATTAATCTGTCAGTTGCTACTGGTGAAGACAGTCAAGTCTCACCAGCTTATATTTCTCAGAGGCTGGATAGTTTTAGATGAACCATGAAAGATATGCCACTATACTCAAAGTAAGCAAGTCCTTCTTCAAAAGTATTTGTTATATGTAATTATTAAAAAAATACCATATTTGTTAACAGCTCTTTGCTAAGAAAGGTAGAGAGTAGTGGATGAATAAAATATTATGCCTTTCCTTGGAACAAGTATCTTCATTTATATTGGATCAAAGGCAAATGCCCAGGCAGCAGGATAGCCTTGAAGACATAAAGTAACATTTTTGCATTTATCAGAATAAATTAATTCCTGCCAGCTTGACACATGCAGGCATCTCCAGTCTCTTGGGACTCTAGTCTACACAGGATATGATCTCTTTAGTTGAATATTGCACAAAGCTCAGAATATTCAGTGCTGAGGCTGCTTTTATAACTATAATGTACAAGGCTGAATTCTTTCTGACAGGGAATTTCATTTAACATATATTTGCACAATGTCTAGGACAATTATGTCTCAGTCTGACTAAGTCCTTGGATGTTGAAATACAAGTGATTAAAAATGTGATAGTTTCAGAAACATGCTTAAAACCCATTTCCTTTATCTAAGTAGAGACTGAGTACAAAATATGCAATTGTTACAAATAACTGTTTTCTTAGGCAGCCCTTCTAGATGAAAATTTTCCCATATTAAATTTAAAGAAATTTTGCCACTAGCTTGAAAATCTTGCACTTGGTGTATGAGATATTGCTGAGGAAACATATTAGACTTTCCTCCCTCGTTTCTTCATTTGAATTTTTCAGAGTAACAAAATTTGGAAAAGGCTTTCCCAGTGGAGCAATGGTACGAAAGTGTCTTCTACTGTATGATGAATTTATGTGAGTAGTTGTATATCAAGCTCTTTCTAGCCAATAAAATATGGAACCTTCCCCTATCTTTACACTTGCTTAATAACCATGAATCTTACCCATGTATGTACTTAAGAATGAAATCACAATACCCAGATACTGAAAGAACTAATAATGCAATTTGTCTCTTCTTATTTTGTTAAATTAAACAGATGCTAAAAGTAAACAGTGAATAATTTACAGTGCTTTCAAGCACTTTTGTATGACAAAGTAACTCTGGGTATGTGTGGATATATTTCTATCCTTCTAAGAGCTTTCATTCTTCATCTCTATTCTGTAGTATCATAGTTCTAAAAGATCCAAACAGATGGTTTAATCTTTTCCCAAAATGGAAATTGTCATATGATATCCTATATAATGTTACTGCTGTTTTGTTTTCAAAAGAAAAGTCATCTAAACATTCATAAGAGACAGTGGGCTCCTACTAATCTTCAGAGAATTAGAGGACCACTGTAGTAGACCAAGATAAAACACTTTCTCTGTGTTATGCCTCGAACTGTCTCAAACATTGCAAAATAAGACCATCACTGTGACAACAAAATAAAGGATTAAGATGTTGTTAGAAGAGGGAGCCCTGTGGAGATAGGACAGCCTTCCTCAGTCCAAAACTCCTATTTATTGGAACAAAATTGTTTACCGTGGAGTTTTGACTACAGACTTATTGACTATGAACTTGTTGATGGTGAGCGTTGACAATGAACTTGCTGGATGATGATAAACTCCCCAAATCTAGCAGGCATAAAAAGATTCCTGAGGGAGGCTCTTGGAGGACTTGATACCTTAAGGACTTCGGAACTTCTGCATAAGCACTCTTACAGTCTGAGGACTCCCTCAGTGCCATTGGTGGACCAACACAAACCCAGACCAATGATCTCTTTGTCTTTTCATCTCCCCTCTTTCTTCTTTCTTTTTCTTTCTTCTTTCTTTCTTTCTTTCTTTCTTTCTTTCTTTCTTTCTTTCTTTCTTTCTTTCTTTCTTTCTTTCTTTCTTTCTTTCTTTCTTTCTTTCTTTCTTTCTTTCTTTCTTTCTTTCTTTCTTTCTTTCTTTCTTTCTTTCTTTCTTTCTTCTTTCTTTCTTTCTTTCTTTCTTTCTTCTTTCTTTTCTCTTCTTTCTTTCTTTCTTTCTTTCTTTCTTTCTTTCTTTCTTTCTTTCTTTCTTTCTTTCTTTCTTTCTTTCTTTCTTTCTTTCTTTCTTTCTTTCTTTCTTTCTTTCTTTCTTTCTTTCTTTCTTTCTTTCTTTCTTTCTTTCTTCTTTCTTTTTCCTTCTTTCTTTCTTTCTCTTTCTTTCTTTCTTTCTTTCTTTCTTTCTTTCTTTCTTTCTTTCTTCTTCTTTCTTCTTTCTTTCTTTCTTTCTTTCTTTCTTTCTTTCTTTCTTTCTTTCTTTCTTTCTTTCTTTCTTTCTTTCTTTCTTTCTTTCTTTCTTTCTTTCTTTCTTTCTTTCCTTCTTTCTTTTTCCTTCTTTCTTTCTCTTTCTTTCTTTCTTTCTTTCTTTCTTTCTTTCTTTCTTTCTTTCTTTCTTTCTTTCTTTCTTTCTTTCTTTCTTTCTTTCTTTCTTTCTTTCTTTCTTTCTTTCTTTCTTTCTTTTTTCTTTTTTCTCTCATAAATTTGTTAAGTAATGTACGGCTTAGTTCTTATAATGTTGCCTAGTTCATGTGCACAACTTGGACAGATAAACTTGTAAGAGTACTGGGTTTTTTTTGTTTGTTTGTTTTTGGTTAAGATAACTGTAATACAGAGATTCTCATTAAAATCAATGATTGTGTTTGGAACACAAGTGTCATTTTCATTTTAATCTTAGTGGGAAGATTAATGCATTTGGTCACTTCTCCCTTCTTTTATGGGTGGGATTTGACAACCACTTGACTATGAATGGTACAATGCCTAAAACAATTTCTATTAATTAATCAAATAAGAATGTAGGACTAAATAGGATATGTGAATGCACCAGTCAGAGGAGCCATAGAGATAGTAAGTGCCAAATTATGAGGGCTACTACAAGAGTACTTTCTTCTATTTTTATCATGTTGGCCCACAATATCAGAGGTGGACATTGGTGGTATGACAATAGAGGTTGAACGCTCCCACCAATATCCCATTGCATTTTGTTGCCATGTGACAGATGGCAGCAGAGTGGCAGTCTGACAAATTGGTGTCTGACATGGAAGAGCATATTAAGCAAAGGTGTGTGAAAAAATGGCATTCACTGAGATTGATTTACACAAGCTGAACATTTATGGAGTCCAAACAGTAGATATGAACTCAGTGAGGAATGCAGTGAGATGGGTAGTGCATTTCAGCAGTGGCACCAGCAAAGTGAAAGACAAGCCATGTTCCGTATGGCCATGCACAGCTGTCACACCATGAAATAAAAATTGTCTAGATCAGCTCATCTGCACAAATTGGTGAATTACGAGAGGAACTTGTTTAGGAAGTAGAATATCAACCCAGTGCACTGGAAATGACATTGACAAAGTTGGAATATCACAAAGTCTATGCTATACATGTCCCAGAAATGCTAAGACAAGATTAGAAGACCTACCAGGTCTTGTCAGGGCCCATTGGACCAATACAGAGATGAAAGTAGTTTCCTGGATTACATAATTACAAATAATGAGTTGTGGTGATACCACTACAGGCAGAGTCAAAATGGTAGTCCATGGAATGAGAATAAATGAATTCTTTATCAAAGAAAAAGTTCAAGATGCAGCCCTCAGTGGGAAAAATGATGTGCACTGTCTTTTGGGATAGGGTAAGTGCGATCTAAATGGATTTTCTGGAATCTGGGCAAATCTTCAACTCTGAGCCCTATATTGTGATGCTTGCTGAGCTGAAGCCTCAAACTTCCAGAGTTGGACCAGAGAAGAAGGCAACCTTTCTCTTGCTTCACAGTAACACTAGGCCCCATATCAGTTTGAATGTCATGGATGACATCACCAGACTTAGCTGGACTGCTACAGAATCACAGAAGACCTCAAGAGTTCATTGAGTCCTATTCCTCTGCCAAAGCAGACCTACAATAGGTTGCACATGTAGGCATCCAAAAAAGTCTTGAATATCTCCAGAGAGTGTAACTACGCAACCTCTCTGGGCAACTTGTTCCAGTGCTCCATCACCCTTACTGTAAAAAAATTCTTCCACATGTTTATATGGAACTTCCTATATTCAACTTTTTAGCCATTGTTCCTTGTCCTATCTCTACACAGCACTGAGAAGAGCCTAACCTCAAGCACTTGCTTCCCACCTCCCTTTAGTTATTTATAAACATTAATCAGATTCCCCCCCAGTCTCCTTTTCCTCAGGCTGAACAGACCCAGGTTACTCAGACTTGCACAAAATTGTAGGGATTGGAAGGGACCTCTAGAGATCATCAAGTCCAACCCCCCTGCTAAAGCAGACTCCTTCAGTCAGGTTGCACAGGTAGGCATCCAGGCAGGTCTTGATTATCTCCAGAGAAGGAGACTCCACAACCTCCCTAGGAATGTGGAAATGGGTTCCAGTTCTCTGTCACCCTTTCCTCATAAGAGAGGTGTGCCAGACCCTTCATCATTTTTATAGCCTTCCGCTGGACTCTTTTGAGGGGATCCCTGTCTTTTTGGTACCAAGGAGCCCAGAACTGAACACAATACTCCAGATGAGGCCTCACCAGGGCAGAGTTGAGGGGGAGGATCACCTCCCTCGACCTGCTGGCCACACTCTTTTTAATGCACCCCAGGATGCCATTGGCCTTCTTGGCCACCAGGGCACACTGCTGGTTCATGGCCAGCCTGTCATCCACCAGAACACCTGGGTCCCTCTCCTCAGAGCTTTTCTCCAGCTGGTCACCCCACAACCTATACTGGTGCATGTGGTTATTTGTTCCTAGGTGCAAGACTCTACACTTGCTCTTGTTAAACCTCATCTGGTTTCTTTCTGACCAACTCTTCAGCCTGTCCAGATCTCTCTGAATGGCAGCACAGCCTCCCAGTCTGTCAGCCATTCCTCTCAGGTTTGTATCATCAGCAAATTTGCTGCGGGTGTCATTGATGAAGATGTTGAACAGACTCAGACTAGCAGCAACCCCTGGAGAACACCACTAGTTAACAGGCCTTTAACCAGACTATACCACTGATGATAACTCTCTGAGCTCCTCTAGTCAGACTGTCCTCAATCCTGCACACCATTCATTCATCTGTCCTGCACAGTGTTCATAATAAGGACATCACAGGAGATGGTGTCGAATGCCTTGCTAAAGTCAAGATACCCAATATCCACTGCGTCCCTCACCATCTACCCAGCTAATGATGACATCACAGAAGGCTCTCAGGTTGCTAAAGCATGATTTCCCCTTGGTGGTTCCATGTTGACTGTTCCTGATAACATTCTTCTCTTTCAATTGCTTGGAGATGCTTGGAGATCAGAACAAGTTGTTCCATCACCTTTCCAGGAATGGAGGTAAGGCTAATTGGCCTGTAGTTTCCTGGATCCTTCTTCTTGCCTATTTTTAAGACTGGAGTAACAGAGTGACAGTGACTATCCTCCAGACCATTTAAAGATGATAGAAAAGGTTTCCGGATTCTGGTAGCTCTCTCAGAACATGTGGGTGCATCTTACTGGGGCCCATGTATTTGTGTGCTTTGATTTTGGCTAGGTGCATTCTGACCATCTCCTCCTCGACCCCTGAGAAATCTATTTCCCCAGACTCAGCCTCTGTTATTTAAGGTGTCATGGAGTTATCTCTAGATCTGAGTCCATGATTGGGTCACACAAAAAAAATAAACAACAACAACAACAGCAACAGCAAAACAAGAAAAAAAGCAGAGGAGAGAAAGGGAAAGAAAAAAAAAAGCCTGCCCTGCATTTTGCAACGCGGCCAGCCCCAAGCATAGCTGTGCGCTCCAGAAGAAGGGGAGAGGGGGAGAAAGGTATGGAGGTAGCAGATGGGTCCAAAAAAACAACGACAATGATCTGAGGAGGAACAGTAATTTACCAAATCCAACATGATTGAACAAAATGAGAGAGGTAATACTGTCCAAAAATAAGAGATCTTATGCTGGTAGACGGCAGTGGAAGCACACATGCTTTTCTCCACAAAAACAAACCAAGAGAGGGAGAGAGAGAGAGAGAGAGAGAGAGAAAGAGAGAGAGAGAGAGGGAGGGAGGGAGGTTGTTGTCCTGGCAGGAGCTCCATCCTTCTTCCTCTGCACACCAGTTCAAATGCTGCTTCTCACCCCCTGTCCCAGAATGTTAACTCTGTAACTCCCATAGTTTTACATTATGTTCTTATGTGGAATACTGACAACAAAAATCACAAAACCACCACATAAGGATACATCGATCTTGAGCTTGGAAGAAGTAATATTTAAGTGCCAACCAGCTCTCATGGGCCCCCTTAACTTCTAACCCTCTAGACCATGGAATACTTCCAAGTAGGTCTTTGAAGATGTCAAAGTTGTTTTGCCTGAAGCCCACAGTAGCAATCCTACTTATTGCTTTGCTTCTTTCACACAAGATCTTGAGATCCATCATGTCATGATCACTACATCCCAAGCTGCATCCAGCCTTCACATCCCTGACCAGCCTTGTCAGTAAGAATAAGGTCAAGCAGCATACTACTTGTTGGCTCCTTCACCACCTATATCAGAAAATTATCTTCAGTGCATTGTAGGAACCTCTTTGACCACGTGTCTGGACATGTTGTTTATCCAACAAATATCAGGATGAATAAATGTTCCCATAAGAACCTGTGCCTGGGATCATGAAGCTGCTTCTAGCTGTTTGCAGAAGGCCTCATCAACTTCCACCAGCAGATCAGGAGGCCTGTATATTATGCAACCAATGAGAGTGTCACCTACACTCACCAGCCCCTGTAAATCTCACTCACCAGCTCTCCACTCATACATCGTTCATCCCTAGGTGGAGTTTGATACATCCTAGTTCCTCTCTCACATATTGAGCAACTCCACCACTTTGCCTCACCATTCTGTATTTCCCTAAGAGAACATAGCCATCTATGACAGAATTCCAGTCATGTGAAGAGTCCCACCATGATTGCAATGAGATCGTGGCCCTGTGACCATAGTCAGATCTCTTAACCTCCCTGTTGGTTTTTCCATACTATCTGTCCTATCACATCCACCATATAGACTGGATTTGGTACGTTCTGATTTTTGATTTTTCAATGAAAGATAGACTATGTGGGCAACATAATTCTAGAAATGCTCGTGTCATAGCATCTGGAAATAGTGCTATTTATGAGCGCAGCATGTAAGCAAAGAAAATTCATACCTAATGGAGGCAACTATGTTATATATCTCTATCAAATAGTTCTATTGTATTCTTTGCATCTATTATAGCTTCCATGGATATACTGAGGAGGCATTACTTTTAGAGCAACCTACTTAAAACATTACAGAAGAACATATAGGACAGAACAGCACATTCTCCATTGATTAGTTAATTATCATTTGAGTGTTCAAGGGACAGTTCACCTGGTAAGATCAAAAATACAATGTACTATTCCTACATGTGAAACTCCTCAGTTTATTATGAAGAGACATATTCTTTCAGAAGAGGAACTATGTGAATAAAAATTATATTTCATGTTCTCTATAGACACCAAAAACAAAACATTTAACTGTGGAGGAACTGAGAAGAATATGTTCCTACTCATGTAAAAGAAAAAGTGATATCTTGAAACTGGTTTAACACTAACTGTCACCTTAGAAGTACAGTGAAGAAGCAACAACTTGTCCTGCCATTAAATCTGGTCTGAAGAATTTTTCAGACCATGCTAATACATAGATAAGAGTACAGCTAAGTCTAATAAGCTATAAAATTTCAAAGACTATGATACAATCTTTCAGAAACTTATAAAGATTATTTTGTCTGATATTTAAACGTTCTCCTTTTGAAAGTGATATTCTATGATCAGTTCACTGTGAGTTCATTAAGAGTTCTATCATTAAGAGTTTTATCTCTAGATGAAGAGATGATAATGTATTCCTCTTACACAACTCTCATGTATACCAGCATTGTTTAAGTTAAGTTTAGATTCCTAACTTTCTATTTTCCTCTTGCTTGAACACTTTACTATCCCTATGGATTTCAGAACATTAAATATAACTTTAATGTACAGGGCATGATGAGAGGGAGACTGGATAGATTAAGACTGTAAGAGTTATTTATGAAATTCGTAAAATCAGTTCCAAGACTCCCTACTGCTTACTCATTTGCGTTTAAATAAAAGATAGAGTACATTTCCTCATGCAAACCATAAAATGTTTCTTTTTGTATATGCTTAATCTACATGATTGATGATAGAACATGCAAAAAAGAAAGCTAACAGTTTTCCTGTCCTGATCAGTCTAAGTCCCTAAAGGCACAAATCAATTAAGTTTATTTGTGTTTATAAATACATTATTTTATCTTCTGAACACATTTCTATAGGCTGAGATCTTGAAATGTGACAGAAAGTACCAATAATTATTACTTAACCAAGTGTCTCCGGTGTGCAATATTCATATGGAATATAATAGATCAAGTTGAAAATGATCAACTAGCTGAAGAAATATGTTCTGAAAAATAGTTGTTAGGTGTGGAGAACAGAGAATAAGAAGAAATCATTGTATCAATTGCACTGGTAGTAGAAGAACAGGTGAAAATAAAATATCTGAATGATGAATGAAATCTTCACCAATGTGAATTTGTGAAACAATATATGAGCGATAGTATCCTTGGCTCCAGTACAGAAAGTGCCAGAATATGTATTTAATTTTAAACATGGGAAGAGTCTACTAGTTCCATGCTGATTTAAGAATTATATTGAGACCTGGTGTCATGGTTTTATGATTTTTGGTACTGGTATTCCACATCATAACATCATGTAGTGCATTTAGAGTTAAAGAGTTAATGTTCCAGCTCCGTGGACCATCAATAGTTTCAGGTATGCCTGTCTCAGAAGAGAAGAACTCCATTCCCCAGAGGACTGTGCGATGCTTTGCGTTCTTACGTGTTTACGCTCAGAGGGAAAGATAAAAACTGTCTGCAGTCACAGGACTCTCTCTTCCCTTCGGGACCGAGCTCGGCAGTGGGTGTTTGTTGCAGCCGTCCGCCTTCAGCGTTAGCGTAAGGCCTTCGGTTTATCGGACACTCTCTCTCTTGCTCATTTTATTTGATTCATTTGCCTCAATTCCAATTATATTATATTATATTGTGTTATTTTCCTTTCTGATATCTATTTAGTAAATTAGCTTTCCTCCTCAGATTGTTGCCGCTGTTTTGTTTCTGGGCCCATCCCCCTTCCCCTTCCCCGGTGTGTGGGCCCGTGGGTCCCCTGCCTCAATTGTCATGGTACCAGGTCGAACTGTCCCGCAAACCGGTGAAACCTGGTTTGAAAAAAAATTGTCTATCCTCTTTCAGTTTTTGTAAGTAGAGTTTTTGTAATAAAACCAGAGACTCCTTGTAACTTGCCAGTACTCCTTTGCTGAGAGATGTCTTTTGTTCTGATCAAAACATGTAATTTTTCAGCACATATTAGGGAAGCGTAGCTGAGGACAGGCTCCTTGAAAAGTATAGGAACTGTCTCTGAAGGATAGCTCTTTGCAGAGTGTATATCAAGTGCATGGCTATATGTGGCTGGGCCCTATGTTCTGGATTGCAAATTGAAAGGAACCAAGGAATTAAGTGACTTACCACAAGAGTCTCCACAGGAAGAAGTGGCTCCTAGGGATGTCTACACTACCAATCTGCTAATGGCAAGATGACCAGTAAAAACCAGCCTTTTCAAAATCCTATTACATGAAATTCCCAGGTTACTATAACCAGTCATGTAGCAAAGCAGAATCAGTTCCACTCAGCTTAAACTTGTGTTTATACACAGATAGATCTAGATTATTAAATGTGGCATCATTAAAATATCTCTAGATGGGTAATTAACAGCATGAAGTAAATTAAGCAGAGACATGCTGCATCTAATTTGAGTTACTATACTCTAGCTCCTTAGTGTGTACCTCCAGAAATTCATGTGATAGTATGTTGGGGTAATTTTTCTTAATAAGAATAATTAGTAGCAATGTCACAGAGCCTTTGGAAGCTCATGCCATGAAATTACTGTAGAGATTCAACACGTACTCAAACACCTGCACTGCATCTTTATAAACAGGATTTTTTATTCTTTAAGAGGAAATACCTATTACTTCTCTTTTTCTAAACTATTCTACAAAAAGACAGTACAATGCATTTTAGTTTTGTGATATTTCATTTATTAATATCTTAAGTATTTTAACCTCTTTATATGTGACTGCATCAGTAGAATACTGCAACATAGACCTTAGGAATACATGTTACAATGGGGTAAATGTCTGAAATATGTTTAGAGAACGAATATCTACCCTATGCCAAATGCAAGACCGGAAGTGTAGCAACATAAGTATGACTCTGACAATGAAACACACATCCAAATATTTGCAAAGAAAGTACTGGGTTTTATTTTCTAAATAATTCATATTGATTTTGCCTATGCAGGTGACTGTGAAAAGCAAATGATTTTGGATTCTGTCCCCATGGTGCAGTCAGAGAATCTTGCTTTTGCTTGTGCCAGTGCATAACATTGCCATAGTAGGTGTGTTTCTGTTGACACCACCTCTAGAGGAAAAGAAAGATGAGACAGAAAAATATGATTGTCTAACACACAGTTTTGGCTTTTGTGTCAGCCTGATGAAATTAATCATATGTTTTTTTCATGTTGCTTTACATGGTACAGAAGTGATTTACAAGCAGGTTAACTACCATGTATTAACTGACTAGCACAAGAAATGTGATATAAACAGAGTACAGAGGAAATGAGAAGAAACATATGGGCAGAGTACAGATATGACCTTATCTAGGTATGTCCTAGTAAACAATGAACTTTCTTTGTCTAATGTAAAGATTTTTGAGTGAGATAACACTTCTTTGTTACCTAGCTATGAAAACTACCATATTTGAATTAGTCCAGTGTTTAGCCTTACAAATCACTCCCAGGGGAATTTCTTCGTTAAAATGTTTGCTGCAGAGCTTATGATCAAGCAAATACTTCAAGTGTTAACAAACATTCAGAAACATCATTCCTCATCCTGAGTTTCTTGTTAAAGAGATGTAGCTAAGTGTTACTCCCTGTAAGTGAAAGCTATTATATCTATCTGCCCAGTTAACAAGAGTATGTGAATCTCCAGGTACTTCAGGTGAGTAGCTCTGATCTGTTTCAAGTACAAAATACAATTTAGGAAAAAAAACTTGATGATGAATTGAACTAAGACAAGTATAAACAGTGATAAGAATCAAGAGTTTTCACTCACACATGACAGAAAACACAACAACTATATTGACAACTGAAACTCTAGAAGTAGATTTGCGCTGAGAATTTGTTACGCTTGTGTTCTTCATCCACAGTTTCAGTTTACTACTATCTGTCATTCTTTCTGCCTATTGAGTATTAAGGTGGTGTCAACAAGTCTCCTTTGTGAATCAGAACCCCATTTATGGTTTATGTATAACGCATCGCAAGTCATAAAATAATGTAATCTGAACAGGAAAATTTCCTTTTCTCATTCTAATTTCCATTGACAGAACAACCTGCAAAAGTAACTAGGGTCTATAGGACCTAGGTGTGTGCAGGAAGCCAATTTGTACATATAGATCATTGAAAAACATGCAGTTCTGTTGTTCTGTAAGACTCCAAAAGTTCTTGGTTTCTGTTTCATCTTGCACTAAGCATCCAGAAGTTCATAGGAATAATGACTATGAAGAGGGAAGAAAACTTTCTCATTTACTTTGTAAAATTTTGTAGATTAAGATACAATCTTCCTTTTCATCTGAGGGAGGCACATAAATAAGTTTATAATGGCTTTTTTCTTGAAGTAGAACATCCATCCCCAGATTAAGACTTGAAAACTTTATACATGAGCCCACATTTCTTTGTTTTTTTCAGGTGCCAGTAAACTGTAATAAAACATCTTTTCCGTAGATATGTTCTAGTAGGCCAAATCCTAGCCTTGTAAGAGCAGAGAACAGGAAGTCTCTTTCAACAGAGCAGCAAGAGAAAAAAATCTAATTGTTGTCATTTAACTTCTGTTCTAGTCAGTACTGTACAGCATACTTCTGCCATGTGTTCCTTGATGCAGAATATTTGTGAAGTTGATTAATCAAATGCCATGTTACTTTGGGATCCCAGTTACCCAGTAGCTGGATACACAGGATAAGGAGAAAATTGGGAAGAACAATGCAATTAAACTAAATTAAAGTTGAAAAAACATTCTGTCTCTGACATTTGGGATCACTGGGGAAAGATAAGACAGCATCACAAACAACTACATAATATCTTTTTAAATTAAAAGCCATTTGTAAATCAGTTGTACGAAGTTCAGGCCAATCTGAGCAAAACGAACAGAACATGAGGGAAAAACAAGCATCCCTAGTCAAAATTGATGAAAATATCTTTTGTTATAATATGAAAGAAATTAGAGCCTATGGGCACAATTCTGCTTTCAGTCACACAAGGATTAGAATGAAGATATGTCTTAATTAATTGTACAACACTGTAAAGATGATGGTAATCAGAAGCTATAAATTCACCAGACCAGTTGGGGCAAGCAGCTGGTGAAAGAGGAGCCAATCTTACATATACAGAAAGAGTCTTAAAGAAGTAAAAATATTCACAGCTGTCAAGTAGTGAGTATCTGTGGTTGTTGTAATTATGACAGATATTGTTCTGGGTGTATTCATGTACGAAATGTAGCATACTTGTCGTTCATCAATTTGCTTTTCCTTATTAGATAATGTCCTAAGCTTAATTTCATCTATCACATGCTACAAAATTTTGTAATTGATTTCCTGCAGTTGTGTTTATTTGTTTGTTTGTTTGTTTTAGTCAGTTGGCTTTACTTTTCAAGATGAAGTGTTCCTAGGACTCACTTTAAAATATTTCACTTTGTTAACAGTTATATATTTTCATTTGTATGAAACATAGGTAAGTATATTATCAGTCACGTGAAATATGTTAAATTCTTATTTTACAGTTTCTATGTAAATATGTATTTACAGATGTATTGAAGACACTGTTCTCTGATGAATTAGATCCTTAGTATCTTCTAGTTAAAAACATATGCCAATGAATTATTTGCTTGCAAATGCCTCTAGATTATTTCTAATCTGGTCAAAAGGTTCATGTGCTCAAAGACAACTTCGTGATGGAAGCCAAAGTAGGGGTAGGTAACTTCAGGGAACATGCTTTTTACCCTAGATAAAACTTCATAAAAATGACAATGCTATTAATTCAAATCTATCATATATTGTGTCCAATACCTTAGTAAAAAAACTCTAATGAGATTTTTGATTAAAACAAAGCTTTACAAAAATAGCAGTTTTCTTAATTACATAAATAACTTTTAGACTGCCCATCCATTGAACTACATTTGAACTTTTATTCAGGAATATTTTATTTAACATAAAACATAGCAACAAATATTTAAAAGATTACTTCTTCCTCTGGCAATTTTTTAATGTAGTGAAGATACTTGTCTACATTTTCCATACTAATAGTAACTCAGAAAGAATGATATTTCAACTGAAAGCCTGAAATTTTGATTTGAAAATGTTGCTATAGTACTTTGAGCCTTGACAGTCTATTGCTTCTGTTGTTGGCTTAGTTTCTCTTGTTAAATCACATTTCTTTTGATCTGCCTAGTTTTACAAACAAGATTTCCTTCCTAATTTTGCTTCCTCATCTAAATCTGTTTCCCAGAAGGTGGTCAGCAGATACAAAAAGTGATTTTAGGACATAAAAACAGATTTCATTTTCATAGGTTCATAGGTTCATTAGGTTGGAAAGGACCTACAAGATCATCTGGTCCAACCATCCTCCTATCACTATCCCTACCCAACTACTAAATCAAATCCCTTTGCACCTCATCTAAACGCTTCTTGAACAGCGTTAGGGATGATGCCTCAACCACCTCCCTAGGCAGGCCATTCCAGTGCCTGACCACTCTTTCAGAGAAAAAATGTTTCCTGAGGTCTAATCTAAATCTTCCCTGGCGCAACTTGTGGCCATTCCCTCTCGTCCTGTCATTATTTATCAGGGAGAAGAGGCCCACCCCCTCCTCACCACAACCCCCCTTCAGGAAGTGGTAGAGTGCAATAAGGTCTCCTCTGAGCCTCCTCTTCTCCAGACTGAACAATCCCAGCTCCCTCAGCCGCTCCTCCTAAGACTTGTTTAATTATTTCAGTTTAATTATTCTGGGGTTGTGATCTTGCTTTGTTATTCATATTTATTCATATCTAAAAAGACAATTTCTTTTTAACTTATGAGGAAAATATATTTACTTTACTGATAGTTTAGTTGGAAAATATTTTACTGCTTCAACACAGTTTCAGCAGAAAAATTGTTGTCAGCTCAGTGACTACATTCTCATATGTAAAATCAATGGTTTACTTTAACTACAGTGCAGTATTTCTCTGACCTATTTCCAACAGCACAATAAAAACAAAACCATGAGATCAAGTCCATCTTGAGTTAGGATACTTTGACATTATTTAAGTTTTACTTAATTTTCATCCATCTGTTGAAACAGATGACGAAGCAGTGAAGTGGACAGTGGGACAAGATTTTCAAGACAGATTTGTGGCTAATGTAGTTGTCAGCACCAAAGACATGCACTGCTTGAAGTATTTCTAGCTGTTATATTTCCTTGAGAAGAATCATCTTTCAAAAATTACCTTTTGCAAGGTAGTTAAGTATTTCCCAGTCTGTGTCTGATGGTGGTTCCAGAACTGCATATTTTAATGATGTGCCTTCATCACCTTTTGATGAAGGACAGAAACTGTAATTTGGAGCCAGTGACATAAATCTTGAAACAATGGAATAACTTTTTAACTGACCTAAATCAAGCATAAATAGAGCTGTTTGAAAGGTTTGGTCTACAAAAAAATGTCAGAGTCTGTGGAAGAATGCTTCTTCTGTTTGATCTGTCACTAGACTTCTCAAAACATGACACTCCTTGAACATAATGTACTTTGATGATAAACTAGATTAACTTTCCCTGTAGAAGTGAAAGGCCACCTGTTGCCAGAATGCCCATATTCCTCGTTGGCTGTCTTGTAGCTGTCATCACTTCAATGCAATCTGCGCCCAACATGCTGAAATATAATGAATATGTCAGGAGTTGGAGGTCAGCCATCAAAGTACATGAAAACTTGGCTTGCATACAGTGTCAGCATGGAGGCCTCGCCTATCATCTTGTGCAAAGGATTTCTGCACCACTTGATTTGTTTGCACAGGGTTTGTTTCTGTTGGATGGAACACTTTTACTGAGAGGCTTTTTGACAGCCCATTCAAACATTTCCAAATTGGAAAATGGAGTTTCCTGTTTCGCTCTGTAACTGATGGGTATTGTGAAATGCTACTGTAGCTGATGATATTTTGCTTTATTGTTATTATTTTAGCAAGAAAAGACCCATGATGAGAACTGAAATGTTTTGATGAGAGAAAAGTATATAACAGGGATGAAGTGCATCTATCAAATCCTAGCCTGTTTTTGTGTATTTAGTAGAACAAAGATCCTCACTTTTGCTTTACTCAGCCCTGTTGGATATTATAGCTCTCTTCACTCGCTTTGCAACATAAAAATGTTAAGGGTTAAGAATTTCACATTCTTAGCCATGGTGGTACTAGTGGTTGAAAACACAATAGAAAACTTCTCATGTTTTCTATTGTGTTCCTGTCTTCATGATCTGATATCCTGAATGTTTTAATCCAAGTTGTTTATAACAATGCAAAGCATATGAAAAAACACTACATATTATTTTATGCCTCTTCTCCTCATTCTCCTCTGGATGAATAATTAAAACATGCATTATTATTCATGTTAAACCATTTACACATTAGGATTTTTTAGAACACCAGTATTTCTTTCTTGGCACAAACTTTCTTCTTTCTCTTCTGAAGAATATATACTTTATAAAGCATCCCACATTTTCTTGACTGCATAGGCCACATTACTGCTCTTCACACACACCAGCTGAAACATACTTGGCCTGCTAACCTTGGCCCACTCCAAGGAGCATCACCATTTCTGAAAGGAAATTTACTAAGTGCCCAGGTAGAAAAATCTAAATGTAATATATATCCTACAGTTTTAAGAATAAGTTTGTGTACCTTATTTATTACAGGCTAGTTGTCAAGGACCTCAGCAAAGACTTTCCTGACTGAAGCAGACTGAAACTTAGAAATTCTATGTGAGATCTGGTTTCTCTTCACAGACCCACCATATATTTCTGTATGTCTTTTGTGTCTGTCGGGTCATTTCAACTAGCTCTACCTCCTGAATCTGCTTTAGCTTTGGCAGCAAGACAACAGGGTATGCAAGAAACATAGGCAGTTCTGTGGGAAGACAACAGAATAAGATAAAGCAGTATTTATTCTTTTGTAAGAAAGAGTAGGTTCAGGTTGAAAATCTGGGAAGATCTAGATTTGATTTCTAGCTTCCTAATTTATGCGTCCTGATTGTTTTGATTTCTTAAATGAATTGTTTCATAACTGATTTTCAGCTTCATTTCTTTTTTTTCCTCTTGTATCAGAGGTTAAGGTTTTTTTAATTGTTTTTGTTTGTTTGTTTTTGCTTTTTTATTTTATTTTATTTTGGTTTTGTTTACCAAAAAGAGAAATGAAGTACTTGAGCTGCTCCCAATTATTTTCAAGCAGATGAAGTTGGATATCTAGATAAGAATGGAAAAAAAAGGAGTTAACATGTCTAGGGGAAAACAGGAGATGTAGGCTAAAGTCCCCCTCTGACTGAGGTAGTTCATGTTATTACTTTTTTCCCCAGGACTTTATCCTCAAATTTCTTATTAGTTGGTCTGTTTTTTTGTTGTTTTGTTTTGTTTTGTTTGTTTGTTTTGGTTTTCCTTTTTGCAATCTGTCTACTTAGAATTATTCACCTTCATATAAAATGTGACATATTCATGAAAACTGAGACAAGTTATCTGCATGTTTCAAGTAGCTACCAAGTCACAGAAGTTTCTGCTTTCCTGGTAACACTTGCAGGTGTTGCATAAAGGACCGTACCACAGGTAGAATCTGAAAGCCCCATTCCCTTTTCAATGTATGTTGGTTAGTAATTTTGTTGGGAGACAAAGATTTGAGTATTCTGGGCTGGTAAAGAGTTTGAACTTATATTTTTTACCTCCTGCCTATTTTGCAAAACATATTTTAATATCTTGGTACATACCTTAGGCAATTTCATTGATATTTTTCCTAATTAAGACTGTCATAGAATACAATTGAAGACAATTTAAAATGAGTTGCTCCCTAAAGAGAATGAATTTCCCGCATTCTGCAATTTAAAATTTGTTTAGCAGTTTTAAGGTATCTTCAGAATTTGTGTTGTGTACTGGTTGTAAATGGTGAGAATGTAGTCAACAGTGAATGATAGCCCACAAATTATTTCTCAAAACTACTTTATATAGGCATAAAGAATGGTGAATGTGTGTGGTCATTCTTAGCAACTTGTTTCTTGTAAGTGAAGTCCAGGGCTGCTCCAAAAGTAGTGTCTCCTATTTTACTGTGTTGGCCCACAGCATCAAAGGAAGATGGTGATACAGCACTAGAGGTTGAACTTTCCTGCCAATATTCCATTACATTTTATTGCTGTGTGACAGATAGCAGCAGAGGGTCAAAATGATGTCTGACATGGAAGTGCACATGAAGCAAGAGTGTGTCACTGAATTCCTCCATGTGGAAAAAATGGCACCGATCAATACCCATGGACATTTGCTGAATGTTGATGCATACCAAACAGTGGACATGAGCACAGGTAAGGTGGTGGGTGGTGCATTTCAGCAGTGATGACAACGGTTCACCTCCACTACTGTGGATGTTTCTAAGTGTGTCATGCAGGCTCTTCATCACTGCTAATGAGAACACACAGCTAATGGTAGTGATTATGTTGAAAGATGGTGTTCTGCATCTGAGAATTTGCACTATCAAACAGTGTTATTGTGTTCTGTGTATCTGTTGTCATCTCCATGGAAATAAACAGGAGGTATTACTTTCATGGGTGACCTTTGTAGCAAAATATAAGAATGAAAGCTTATGCTGTGGATTACAATGAGTATGCTAGAAACAAATATAAATCCCAGAAGAATTCCAACAGCCCTCACTCTTTCATCTTTCTAAATAACCACTACATGTACATTTCAGTAAATAATTTAAAGGTGGTGTCCCTTCCTTGATTACAGGCTATGTTGTTCAGAATTTCTTTCAAAAAAAGATATATATAGATATTATTCAGAGTTTACAATGGAACTTTATGTAACCTAGGACATGGACTCATTCTCATGTCTTGAGAAAATCGTTTGTTTTTCCTAGGTAAATTCTGAAGTTGCTAAAGTTAGGTAATAAAAGTCTTGCATACAGCTAGGTATTTCATGACCTGCAAATACACTTACTTTAAGAGAAGGATTACTCTTCTTTATCAAACCTACTCAGGTATGCTCATATATTGTTGGAAGTTTTCATGCTTATGACTTCTTCATTTATCTAAAATGTTACAGAGATTTCTACCTCTAGCACTCAGCCAGTTGACTATGGCGAAGTTTTCAGAAAAGCTGAAAGTAGGTGTAAGCTTAGGTAAAGAATAGCAATTAGTTTAATTTAAAAGAGAATTTCAATTAGTCCAGACAGATGTCCACACGTAAAAGAATATTGATTCCATTCAACCCTGTTTTCTACAATGGAGCATGGTTAGTACCATATTCTTCCCTGAAAGTGCAAGAAATGCCACAGCGGACAATAGCAAAGTAAACATTTTGTCTAGGTCAGTCAGATCCATGAACCATGTCCA
Source organism: Cyrtonyx montezumae (assembly GCF_038088225.1). NCBI lineage: Eukaryota > Metazoa > Chordata > Aves > Galliformes > Odontophoridae > Cyrtonyx > Cyrtonyx montezumae. The sequence continues at coordinate 6,828,430 of NW_027072041.1, forward strand.
AATGTTTTCATTTAACATGAATTACTTCCACATCTTTAGTAATCAATTTAACACAAAACAAAGTTAAATGTATCCTGGAGATCTTTAGCTTGATTTGCGTGTTTTTGAAAATGCAGCAGGATCTGTCTGATTCAGAAACTGAAAGATTTGCAGTTCGCTTCTCTATATTAAAAAATCACCGTTTCTACAATTGTTAAATTATCTAATATCTTCCTTGTTTAACCACTATTACATCATTTACCAGTGATGCTCTTAATTCTTAAAAATGATGCTCTTACTGGTAGGACAGGGGCAAAGGTGGTGATATGTCTTAGAGGGCAAATGGAGTATTAACCAAATTACAGTTTTCTTGAATAATCTGGAGAAAGTTATGATTGTAATTCTGTCTCATTTCTCTTGCTTTTGTAATCAGAATACCATTCTATTATTCATAGCTACTGACACTGAGCAGATGAAACCACTTGTGAAGGAACTGTGTTCATGCTCTGCCATAACTTGGCCTAATGCTGCCCCTCTACTTAGTTTTTGTGCAGATTTGTGGTAAAATCCCCAGGAGATAAGTCTGAGGAGCATCAGTATACTTGTCACCAGCCTGTCCCATGTGGAGCAGAGCATAGATCTTCCTCAAGTGCGTTCTATGTGAGAGCCCGCTGCTTCTGTGCATGTTTTTTTTTTCTGTACTGTCCATCACATACATTCATATGTCCTTATTCATAAGGCTACTATTAACTATACCACAGTTGTTTACCAGGCAAACTGTATTAATACAGATACTGTAAGATAAGTTTAGTACCCTGAAATGGATAGTAGAATTAAAAATTAAGAGAAATTAATATTGAGATGAAAATCTGTTTAACAGATGTTCCATCTATTATATAGTTAATCTCTTGTTCTGTAAAAGCATTTAATAATCATTTGGTATATACACACAGTAACTCCCTTATGAAAATCTAAATTAAATGTTTATTTGGGGATCTTAACCTAAAGCATTACAGAGAAAAGATTGTTATTGATTCCACATTGAACCCTAGGCCTCCTTAATTAATTGTGTAATTTAAATTCATTATTTATGGAATCAGTTAGCCAAAAAGCTGAAGCAATATAATATCTGTGTTGCTATGAAACATGCTTTCTGTGCCAAATGAATTAATTTTTCACCAGCTCTTGTTATCATATGTTCCTTTAGGAAGGTTCTACTTGAATTATTCAAGGATTTTTTTTTTCTTATTCATTGTTCTTGAAGGAAATGGATATAACTTTGCAACTAATTTTAGTGGCTGTTTATGACCGGAATTCAGCTGCTGCATTCCAAAGTCTATGATAGTTACACCTTTCTTAGCAAGGGCAAGAGAAATATTATAACTTCAAGGTTAAGCAGCTGTTCAAAATTACTTTATTCCATACATTTTGAAGTAATAGAACTAGCTAAAATTCACAACCAGAAAAACCTGTCACAATGAAATGAAGTGCACACATATATACATATATGTATTTAAACACATATACATCAAAATAGATTTTTATTCAAGTTCTTTTGTTGTTCTAAGTGGCATTTCCATATTTTCTCATGTACAGTCTCATATGAAAGTACTGTTAGATTTTGCTGTGTTTTGTCTGTTTTTGTTTTTGTTTTAATCATTATTTCATTTTTATTAATTAATTAATTTCTGAATACTGGATTTAAGAGAAATATACATACAAGGCTAGATAGTGTCTATTTGACATTTCTCTTTCCACTGCTCACATGTTCTTTTGTTATAGATTTGGATAAAAGGCATGTTGATTTCACTAGGATGCAGTGCAGGAATAGAGCTTACTGTTGAAATATGCAACTTCTTTGCTTTCTTTGAGCTTTTTCCTCCTTCTTCAAGCTCATTAAAATATCTTTTTGCATTACATTGCCCTCTAAATATTGTGCACAATTGCTCTTCTGCCTTGAAAACTGAAATTTACTGCTAAATTCTTACTCTGGCTGGGAGGCAAAGATCAATACATTATTTGGCTGGAGGCTCAAGCATGCTGTGACCTTTACAGATGAAGAACTTTGAAAGATGTATACCTTTCTTCTAGTGAAAAGCTATTACAGAATCTTCAGAATGTGTCTGCGTGCACCTTCTCTGGGTAGCATTTGCTCAGTTAGCTCATGAAGTCTGAATTAATTTGATCATTTTTGAGAGAAGAATAGTTTGCATGTATCTTGATACTCCAAGTCCTAATGTGAAATACAGTCCACAAAGCAGCTTTTCCACACATGGAGGTGGAAGGACAAATGATGAGAAGCCAGCTTGACTGTGGCTATTTTGTAGTGCTGAAATTGCACATGAGCAGTATTTTCTCTTATTCCTTCTTTTTTTTTAGAAGTGATGAGAGCCCACACACAATTGATCTAGTAGGTGGCATTCCCTTCACAGCAGGGGAACTAGATGATCTTTAGGGTCTGTTCCAACCCAAGCTGTTCTATGTTCTAAGATAGATTCTAAGATGACTGATTCTATTATTCCATTATTCTATGCAGATCTGCTTGTTGAGATCAAAGGCAGGCTCCTAGTCTCACACTGGGCTTGTATACAGCAGCACTGCCTTGGGCTGCAGTATACACTGTCACGTTTATTCTTTCTTTATTCCCCTGGGATTTATTCCATTATTTGTGAATGGAGTCTGGGAAGTGACACTGCTGCATGAGAATGAGAAAACTGCAGTCCTGAAGCTGATGAGCTAGGACAGCTCTGTCCTTAACCTGAAACGATGGTCTGATCCCTGAGGCTGCACTGAACCATCTCCTTTTCTTACAGATAAGGAGAAGTAGATGGAGTTCTCAGAAACGCCCCCAAATCCTCTTCTGGGTGATAATTTTGTCTTTTTTTTTCCCCTCCTTCATCCTACTATCTCAACCATAAACTGATTTCCATCCTGATGCTGAACTAGCTTATGCATGACAACTAAGAGGCAAAGGTGAGACCAAGGACTGAGGTGAGAGATGCAGTTTATCTCCAAAACATGTTCAGAAAAACTGTTGCTGACCATATGCTCTCGTTCTTCTTTAAAAGTTGTATCATCCTTTCACCAATCCTCTTGAAAGTATTCTTTCCAAAACCGGAAATTCCACTGAAATGAAACAATATTAATTTTTAAGGAAATGTAGATATGAACACAAAATAGAATGTCTAGAAAATAAGAAACATTATTTGTTTCTTAAAATAACAGATGTTATTATTTGGTTTATAGTGCAATCTATCTCTTTTGTGATACAGACTAGAAAGTGTTTTATAGGCTCTAACAATCTTGCTCCTAGACTGTGTGAGATGGTGGAGCTAATGTTACCGAAGGAGCTAATATTTTTGCATTTCTTGTCTTCCTTTTTTTCTTTTTTTTTTTTTAAGATAATCATATAATATAATTACTTGTCCATTGTAGAGTCTTTCATTCTTGTGTTTGTACTAGTTTAATTACATATAGGAGGATGGATAAACATATGTTTGCATTTATGTGTGGTCCATTCAAATTTACTGAGTGCACATATCTAATAAACCACTAAGAATTAATATACACTATTTTTAATGAAAATTTAGCCTTTATTTATATAATCTCTTGTTATTAAAATCAGTATCTTTGAAAGAGGAAAAGATATCTGTGACAAACTTTGTTGTTGCAAAATGCATTCTCTGTTTTCTAATTGAGGAAATGTGAGTATTTAAAGGAAATGCTTTCAAGAAAGTGTTCAGTTTTGCAAAACAGATCAGCAAAATCCTTCCAGAAAATAACAAATATGAATCTGGTCTTACCTGAAGCATTAATTTGACTAGTCCTACATTTCTTTGAAAAAAAGAAAAAAGAAAAAAGATTTCTTTCTATACTTCATTACTTACTAACTGAGATTCGAAAGTGTTACTACTGTACACATATTTTTCACCATAATTTTGAAGCAGTACTAAATGAAGATCTATATTTTACACTTTTTAATTCAAAAACCTCAAAAGTACCCTACTGTTATGAAGTTCCAAGTCTGTGTGAGAGCAAATTACACTGTTTTCAAACTCTGGTGGATGAATTTAAGCCTTAAAACCCAGTAATTCTAATCCTAGAAAATCCATCAGTGGTAAATATAACCATTGTCTTTAAGATTATTAAGTCTGTAAGATTTTCCTTTTTTTCCTACTTGCAAATTTTTCTAGCGCTTTTTTTTTTTTTTTCCTAAATAGATAGATATTGAAACTTCGGGCTTTGAATATTCTGAAGTAGAGGACTGATAAGTTCAGGTAACAGTAAAAGTCAAAACACATTTCCTTCAGGCCTTACGTGTGAATATTATACATGCAATCTTTTTATTCTTTTCACATATTTCCTTTTAGAAAATGAGTGTGCTGTGTAATACACACAGGTTAAGTAAATGATGAGAAATATTTTTTCCCACAGTGTTTCACTGTGTCACTCATACGTTAATATATTAAGGTGATTGGTAATTGTATGTTTAGATATAATATAGTTATACTTTCTGGTGTGGAACACACGATGAGATACAGGTTTTAAGCAGTTCTACTTGTGTGCGCTTATTCTTCTACTCTCCGTGTGCACATAAAACTTGCTTTATGTACTGCATATTTCTCCATTACCAATAAGCAAGAGGAGAGATCTTAGCTCTTTATTAGATCTTTATATCTATATTCCCTGGTCTCTATCTACTGAATTAGATCTTGACCTAAAGTTGAGAGGCTAAAATCTCTGTGATCATGTCATTCCTTTATATTTTCATGTAGATTTCTTTATTGTTTATGATTATGACCTTTGCGCTTATGCTGAGAGCAACGTTTGCTTTTTATTTTATTTATTTATTTATTTATTTATTTGAGTCTATTTCTACTCTAAAGTAATGCTGCAGGAAAAATAGCAAGCATAAATCAGAACATCACAGTAAGTCCCACCATGACTACAGTGTACAAATAGCTGTTGATGAGTTTGCCATGCTTACTGAACTGAATAAATATGAAAGCTTTTTGTGTGCATTCCTATTTTCAGTCCCAATACAGTGCGTTAACCTCAGAATATCAAATTGAATCAGGGGTTCTGAGAAGAGCTGGCTGCAAAGCAGTTAGAATGACACTCTTCATTACACTATCTAGATTCAGGTTTCAGACAACCATAACCAGTGCTTTCACAACCTCTCACCTAAAGTCAGATAATGTATAGCCACCCAAATAAGTGACTGAATTTCCCTGCAGGTGCTTCTGAACCTCTAAAAATGTGGAGTCTGCAGAGGACCTGAAAACTGAGACTGAAATTGTTATGAAGAGACTTTACTGGATGAAATTTTTCCTTGCCAGGCACAAATAAACAGCTCTCAATAGGGTGCTCACCACACAGTGTGTCAGCACATATTATGCAGTCTGGTGCTGAGTGGATGTGTCAGCTGCCCATTAGACCACACTAAAATAGAATTGCTGGGAGCCTGAAGCATGAAGCATGATATTAGATAAAGTGATGAAATTTCACTCGATTAAAGAGCCAGGTCAAGGACAGTTACCTCAGGAAATTCCTTTTTTCCTAGAATATTCTCACAAGTTTGATAAATTTATCTTCTTTTTCCGCTTATTTTCGATTATCATTCAAATTACACGAATGGCTGCATTTACACTTGCTGGCTTCCAACATATTGGGGACGATGGGAACTCATAGGTTTTTATTATGTAAAAAAGGGGAGGAGGCAAAAAAGCATTGACTTTGTTCCACATTAAGAGCTCTACGAAATGTGAGATTGATTTGTTTAGAGCCATTTGTGTTTTCTTCCTCTGAGGTGAGAGCAGGCAGATTTTTTGTTAGGGTCATTGAGTGCCAGCGCAGAGCAGCACCTGAGGGAGTAGAAAATTGCTCCCGTTATCCACAGGAAATGTATGCTGCTAGCAGAGGGATCTGCATCTGTTTTGCTTCTTAACTGGAATGCCAAGGCCTCACCTCGTCAGATAAAGCTGTGGATTTGATTTAGTGTCAGTATCAGCACCTTAGAGTGTACCATGAGAAAAAATAAGTGCACACAGCTAAAGCTGCTTCATTTTATTGCAGTTTATAGTTTGGCAAGAGCTGTTGCTCCTCACCTACCTCAATTTAATTTCAATTAGGATCACAAGTTACTCTAAAGCCTAAGAGGAATCCAAAAGGTTAATCACCATTGAGTACTCCATTGTTGGAGCCAGTCTCTGTCTCTTATCCTATGAAGCTTTGAAATACTTTCTAAATAATATCTCATGATTTGCAAATTATTTTAATGCTTATTAATTAGAATATGCAAGCTCTTCTCATTCAGTGGGGTTCCTATTCATGCTGCTATGTCAGATGTAAAGCAGAACTTGCAGTTGTCTCAAATTCAGTCATCTTTCTCACAGTTGCTCATTCACCCATGTACAAATCAATGTAGTTCACTCTGAAAGTAATACCTACTATTTATTTCCAGGGAAACTACAACAGATACACAGAGCACAATAACACTGTTTGATAGAACAAATTCTCAGCAAGAAAACACAATTTTTCAACACTGTCACCATCATTAGCCATGCATTCTCACCAGTAATGAACAGGAGCCTGCATGCTGCGCTTATAACAAGCTGCACCAACGGAGGTGGCCCAATGTCTGATGAAATGCACCACCCACTGCCTCACTTTGCTCTCTGTTTTGTCTCCATACATTTTCAGCAAGTGTAGAAGAATAGAAATTATTGCTTTTTTTATTTTTATTTTTTTTCCTGCGTGGAATATAGTGACACACCTTTACTTCATGTGTACTTCCATGTCAGACACCATTTTGTCAGACTGCCCCTCTGCTGCCATCTGTCATACAGCAACAACATTTAAGGGAATATTGGTGGGAAGGTTCGAACTTCTGCTGCCATACCACCAGCATCTGCTTCTGACATTATAGGCCAGCATCCTAAAATAGGAGGTATTGCTTTCAAAGTAGCCCTCAAATCATAGAAAATCACATCAAAAATTGCAAACGCTGTACCACTTAAGTGTTTGAATGTATTGGTACTGAATTATTGACAAGCCAGAAATTTGTTGCTACAAAACAGCTGCCAAGTAATAACATTCAATCCAGGCTGAAATTGATTACCTTCTAATCTTATGTTTTATCAGATCAATACATTAACAATTACATATACACTTGATATGTGGAATTTTACTTGCGAGTTCACAGGGACTCAAATGTTCTTGTATTGTCATTAGTGAAATAAAATTATTCACTTTGGGTAGGGATACTGATATAGCTATGGATTAGATATAGGTATAGATGTTAAATTACCCTTAGATTATTCCCAGTGAGTAAAGTTTTGCAAAGCTGCAGTTACCAGCAGTGATGTGTGTCTGGGTGCATGAAAAATGCCAAGATCAGCATAATACAAAAGTTATCATAGAATATGAGACCTTAATTTAAGTTTAGGTAAAATTACTATTTGAATGACAAGTAGCATGACATTCACTCCCTAATGGAAGTAATCTAGGAATCTCAACAAACACAGTCATCCTGCCCAAGTGTATATTTAGAAGTTCAGGTTATACTGCATGTAATATTTTCTGTATAAGATATTGATAATAATAATACAAATATAAAATCCAGAAGATATGCATAGCAAAATTGAGGTCAGGAAATTGTAGAACAACTGATGAAATCTCAAAATTATTTCAATTTCTGCTTTTCTTGGCTCCCTCTCCCTATATAGGTGACGGTTTATTTTCTGGCTCTGTGAAATGAATCTCGCAGATAAAAAAGCCACATCAATTTTTATTTTGATTATTTTTTTTATTTTTACCAGTGAATTCTGAATATCACTTCAATAAAATTTCCCCTAGAAAACATGCACATATACACAGGACCTCCATGTAGATGATGAATTTGCTTCTTTTCATCTATATGAGTTTGAGATTGGAGTGGGATAATCCTTACAGAGATACAAGATATCACTTTGTGAGACTGGTGGATCTTCAAACACTTTTCATGTCTTCACCAAAGATTCCAAAAATTGTCTGTGACCAAATATGGGCAGCCTAAGAGAGGCTCTGTTGGCATTCTCACTGTGTTTCGCACTGCTCAGGGTGTCTGCAGCAAGACTTTCTTGTTTTTGCTTTACTCCTGTTTAGTATTATCATCCAAAACCAAATAAAACAAAAAAGGCAAAGAACCCAAATCCCTTGTTTCAAGGCCCTTTATGAAGCAATGAAATGGGTTTTTACTGCTGGTTGACAACACAAAAGCATGTCTGTTTATTGAGTTTGAAAAAGGAATTCGGATACGTTACTTTGTCCTTCCCTTTCCACCTCTGGAGGACTGATCAGGTGCTTCTTCTGACTCACACCTTGTACAAGGTGCTGCCTGCTCCAGCATCCTCTATCTGTTGCTCCAGTCTTCTATCCACTCCCCTGAATCACTATTGAGGTTGAGGTGCACAAGTGCGCTAGTAAATGTTACTGAAGTGGAATTGTGCTACCTTTTATTTCTTTTTATTTATTTATTTTTCTTTTTAACCTTTTATATTGTCCACTGTCTCTTTTTATTGGGAAAAGATGAAGGGAGGGTAGGGAGACATCTGTGCTTTACACTCATTGTAGAACTTTCCCTTTCATCAGGCTATCACAGAATAACAGAATCACGGCATTGTAGGAATGGGAAGGGACCTCAAGAGATCATCGAGTCCAAACCCCCTGCCAAAGCAGTTCCCTACACCAGGTCGCACAGGTAGGCGTCCAGGCGGGTCTTGAATATCTCCAGAGAAGGAGACTCCACAACCCCCCTGTGCAGCCTGTGCCAGAGCTCCGTCACCCTCACTGTAAAGAAGTTCTTGCACACATTCATGTGGAACCTCCTGTGCTGCAGTTTCTGTCCGTTCCCCCTTGTCCTGTCTTCACACACTGCTGAAAAGAGTCTGGCCTTGCCACTTTGCTTCCCACACCTCAGATATTTATAAACATAAACCTAAACCTGTTGCATCCCCTCAGGCCCTGACAATATTCCTATATTCTTCCCAAGTAGTCAGACTCTCTTTCCTCATTTCATGGACCTTTCTCTTCCTTTTGAGTTTATGTATGAGCTCCTTGCTCATCCACACAGGTCTCTTGCCACCCCTTGCCTGATTTCTTACTCGCAGGGATGCACCAATCCTGAGCTTAGAAGAAGCACTGTTTACATGCTGACCACCTCACACAGGTCCCCTTGCCTTCAACACTCCAAGAAGGTCCTGGAAGAGATCAAAGTCTGCTCTCCCAAAGTCCAGGATGGCAATCCTACTTTTTGGTTTGCTTCTTCCACTCAAGATCTTGAACTCCACCATCTTGTGATCACTACTTCCCAAACTGCCCCCAACCTTCACTTCCCTAATAAGCCCATCCTTATTAGTAAGAATAAGGTCCAGCTACTCCCCACTTCTCGTTGGCTCATCCACCAACTGCATCAGCAAGTTGTCTTCAACCCATTGCTGGAACTGTCTGGAGTGCATGTGTCTGGCAATGCTGCTTTCTCAACAAATATCTGGATAATTGAAGTTCCCCATAAAAACCATTACCTGAGATCTTGAGGCTATTTCCAGCTGTTTGTAGAAGGCCTCATCAACTTCCTCCTCCTGATCAGGGGGCCATTAATACATCCCACAACAGTGTCACCCACACTAGCTTGTCCCTTAACTCTCACCCAAAAGTTTCCACTTCTACATGACCCTCCCCCAGGTGAAGTTTGATACATTCCAGCCTCTTTCTCACAAAAAGAGAAGCTCCACCACCCTGCCTCACCATCCTGTCTTTCCTGGAAAGCACATAGCTTTTTTTAGCCATCCATAGCAGCATTCCAGTCATGCAAGCTGTCCCACTATGTCTCAGTGATCACTATGAGATTGTGGCCTTACGACCACATGCAGACCTCTAACTCTTCCTGTTTATTTCCCATGCTGTGTGCATTAGTGTACAGATACTTCAGGGAAGCAACAGGTGCAGGTATCCCTAAAGGGGCTCGAGAAGATTTCAGGCAGGGAATTAGCAATGGTAACTCCTCTTTAGAGTCCTCTCAAGATCCTACAGGACAATCCAGAGATATTTCCCTGCTATATCCTACAATGACAACATCACCAAGCCCTTTTCTGTTCCGCTGACCTCCAGCCTCTTCCCCTATCATATCTAGCTGACAACTCTGAATTACTCACTCCACCCTAGTGAGTGACATTTTCTCCCCCTTCATACCTAGTGTAAAGCTGTCTCAACGAGCCCTGCCAACTCCTGGCCTAGGATCCGTTTTCCCCTTGGAGAGAGGCAAGACCCATCCTCAGCCATCAGGCCAGGAGCTGAGTAAACCACCCCATGATTGAAGAACCCAAAGTTCTTGTGGTGGCACCAGCTTTTCAGGCATTTATTCATAGCCTGAGTTTTCCAAGACTGCTCTATATCCCTCATCACTCCAGAAGGCTTGGAGGAAAACACCACTTGTGCTCCCACTCCCTCAAAAAACCTCCCTAAAGCCCTGAAATCTCTTTTGATAGCTAACAGCTTCCATGAGTGATTTCATCACTGCCTGCCTGAACTATCAATAATGGATAATAATCAGAGGATTGAACCAGACCTGTGAGTTTTTTATGAGGAACAGACTGCAAGTGAGATTGAAAGCTCTGGAGTAATGTCAGGGTTGTGGACACTTTAAAATGAGGAAAGACATTTCACTTATTTCTCCTGTGGTAAAGGTAGGAGGCAGAGGCTGGTATGTTGGCTGCTTATAAAAAGCAACAATCTTGCTTAGGCATTCCTTTCTCTGGCTGTGTGCCCTGAGCTCCAAGGCTGTTGTTTAATGTCTTACTGGCCTTAATGCTTCTTGAACTCAGCTGCCAGGGATTGTAAGAAAGACTGAAGAATAAGTGCCATCACTTCCTTCCAACACTCACCATGGGTTGGTGACACAAGAAAATAGTAGTTAAGCTGGTGTCCTCTACACTCCAAGCCACCTCACTCCCTCTAAGTTTAAACATTGTGTATTTGAAATTTTCATTAAACTGTATTAGTTATTTTGCTTCAAGAACCAGGAAATGAATCACTTCACAGAATCACAGAATCTCAGAATTGTAGGGTTTGGAAAAGACCTCATGACATCAGCGAGTCCAACCCCCCTGACAAAGCAGGTTCACTAGACCAGGTTGCACAGGTAGGCATCCTGGCAGGTCTTGAATGTCTCCAGAGAAGGAGACTCCACATCTTGTCTGGGCAGCCTTCTTCCTAAACAAAAACATGAAATTTTGCCTTGTGTACCTGGAAGAAGGCTCTGTGGTCTATGTCATGTCATCCTACCATGTCAGTTGTTCATATGTACATACTATCCTCCCTCTGTAGTGATCGTTAGTTCATAAATATTTTCTGCACTTCTCAGCTTCTGAAAGCTTAGTCTTACTCTCTTCAAGCTCATGAAAAAACAAAGCTACTCTTTCTTTACGCTCCACTACTCATCATGAAGGTTCTAGTCAGCAGTTTATCCCCATCCTTCTACAATGTCAACTGTTACAGCTTTTCTACAAGTGACAATATAAATCTCCCCATTTCACCATCATGCTCTGAACAGCTGAGTAGTTAGCACTGAGAACGTCTGTGGTGATTATATTCGTGTACAGACTTGATAAAATGAATGTGATAGTTTATGTCAGGAGTTACTATTTCACTGTCTTTAAAAAGAGAAGCAGATAACCGTGAGAGGCCTGTGTTTACTCTTTGAGGCTTGTGTTCAGTCTTTGAAAGCTCTTCTCTCTGTAATGACTCCAGGCATCTCATTTCTTTTAATGCAAGCCAAGATGACAGTATGTAGATGGATCAGCCATGTTCTCCTCTGCTAATTATTTAGACATATCCTCTCAGATTTATGTGCATTACATTTGACAAACATCAATTTCTATGTATAGTTGAATTTCATATGAATTGGATATTTAAATATGTAATGTAATACTAGAAACTCTTTTCTTTATGTTGTAACGTAACTGCTTGTGAATTGTTATTTGTCAGAAACAGAACTTTTGATCCAGAGTCAGTCTGAAAAAAAAAAATCATAGAACAAGGATATTGTAAGTCTCTTTGGCAAGACACAAGTTTCAGTCCCCACATTACCGATCTGCCAAAAATTATCTGTGGAATCATACATCCTATTTAGACAGTGCCTTCAATCCATGGAGGTTCAGTTCTGATAGAATTTCCATAGATTTACAACAAAAATATGTTGAAGCTGTCCAGATCTGAATTGCAATTAGAACATTCATCATCTAGAATAACTGGCAACACCACAAACAAACCTGCAGTCCCTTTCAGGAATCTGCGTTCAAGGGTGCATTGATATTACATAATATCAATAGCCATTGATTCTGTCTATCTGGAAAGAGAAGATAACCAAACTTTCAGTGGTGTGCTCAGCTCCACACAGAAAATATGAAGGTGAGACTTCGGCCACACTGCAGAAAATATATTGTACTTATTCCATTGCCCATGGTATCATACTGCCTGAAACAAGAGGATCAGGACTTTAATTTTATGTCAAGAAACTGAAAAAAATAAATACTTGAGAGAAGCTTTCCTCTCTTTTTTGCTAGTAAGTAATGAAGTTATTCTGATTTGTAACTCTGATAACTTCTGGTACACAGCAGCTGAACCCAAATGACCTCAACCTCACTGACAATGTTCCAGCCTGTATCTGGCACAATGTCTTACATATAGCACAGGCAAAAGTGGTACAAAGTTCAGTGTTCACAGGAGGCACTGAGTTTCTACATGCTACTTTCTGTCACTGAAGTGCTGTACCCTTTTTTTCTTCTGAGAGTTTTACCTGAGAGCAGGTTTATACCACAAGTACAGCTACAAATTTCAGCTTTTTCATTGTACTGCGCAGTTAACAGAACTCTCCTCTAGGTAAATCCATTACTACAAATTGAAAGATTGTTTTTAAGAAAAACAGTGTCCTGGCTGTAAGCTGTGAGCCACATTTCAGCTCTGGAGATGCAGCATACCCAAATTATGTAGAGGAAGCAGAAATGCTGATAAGCTCATAACAACAGCAATGACTGTTTGTACAGCTGTACTCATTTGATTTACGACACCTAGCAGTAGTGGCTTTATTATAATACAACTAGACATTCCTAAGAGTTCTTGAATATTTTGATTATTGCAGCTGAAAACGGAACTTGTGCTGTGACTTTTTCCCTATTATGTCATCCCATCAAATCATATCAGAAATGTATACTAGGTAAGGCTTCATGAAATGAAAAACAGTTTCTAAATATCCATTTCTATTGAAAAAAAGTCGCACACATAGTCATCTCATAATTAGCATTCACTTTCACAGTGTATCCAAATTCCCACTATCTGACCTACTTTTTGTCCGTCTTTAAACGTATAGCTTAATTGTCTTACCAAAATGATTTTGAAACCATTTTCTAGTACATTCGACAGAGAAAAAGAACTGCTAGCCTTTGATTCTGTCTGTCTGAAAAGAGAAGACAATCAAACCTCCAGTGGTGTGCTCAGTTCCACATAGGAAATAAGAAGGTAAGATTTCAGACATATTGCATCAGATTTCAAAAACTAAGTTTAGTACAAAAGGCCTAGATCATGTTTGTGAAAGGGTATGCAAAGCTTGATGGGAAAACATGAACTGAGATGAATACATCTGTGCTGATGTGGAAGGATAGACAGAAAGTAAAAGGTGCAAATCAATGGGCAGGAATACTCAACTGAAAAAATATAAGATGGAAAAAGCTGGAGATTTTTAATAATTAAACAAAAAAATGGTTAGGTCTTACGATGGATCACAGCTAGAAAGGAAAGCATTCAGCACTGTTTCCCATAGCACTTTCATAGACAAACTGATGAAGTATGAATTAGATAAGTGGAAACTGAAAAGAAAAATGGCTGAATTCTGGAGCATGAAGGCTTGTGAATGGTGACACAAAGTCCGGTTGGAGGTCAGTCCTTAGTGCAGTGCCTCAGATGTGTATACCAGGTCCAGAACTGTTTATTTTCATTAATGAACTGAATTCTCAGATGGAATGCACCCTCAGGATGTTTGTATATTACACAAAATTAGAAGGAGCAGCTGATACATCGCCATTTGTGCTGCCATTCAGAGGCATCTCAATAGGCTAATAGAATGGGCTGACAAGCACCCCATGGAATTTAACAAGGGAAAATGCAAAGTGCTATCTTCATGGTGAAATTACTCTGTGCACCTATACAGTATGGGAACCAACTGGCTGGAAAGGAAGTCTCAGAGCAATATTTTGGGGTCATGGTGAAAAATGAACAGATAAATGACAATGCAACCTTTAGGTAAAAATGCCAACAGCTTTCTAGGGTCCACTAAGAAGAATGTTTCCAACACATTGAGGGAGGAGATCTTTCCTCCCTCACTGATCATACAAATCTGTTCATTGTGTCAATGCCTGGGCTCTTCAGCCCAGAAGAGAGTGGGTCCAGCGAAGGGTTATGAAGTTGCAGGGCTTGAACCATCTCATGTATGAGCAGAGAACAAGAGAGATAGGTATGGAGAACAGAAAGGTCTGTAGGAGCTCATCAGAAAATGTAAATATCAGTTAAAGGTGTAAAGAAGATGGAGACAGGCCCTTCACTGCAGTGCCTGGTGGCAATTAATGAGGCAATTATTATGAGATAAATTCAGGAAATCCCATTGCAAATTCCTTTACTGTGTGAACAGTAAATGCTGAAATATGTTGCCCAGAGAGATTGCCTGTTTAGTACATAAAAGAGAAGGTTGAAGTGAAATGTAGTATTAGCAATGCAGGAAGCAGAATGCTAACATTAAAGAAAGTAAGATTCATAGAGGATGTCAAGCAGTTTGCAGAATGTATCTCTGGGATGACACTAGTATAGTTGATTCTATCATCCAGCAGAGGGATGGATGGGCAATAGAAAATCCTTGATGTCTCCATACGAGGATTGTTTGTTGAGCTGGAGGCCAAATAAGATGCAGTTAGTGAATGGTCAAAGATGCAAATACAGTGGAACAGTTTATGAAATAAAAATGAAGCCATTAACTTAATTTTAATTTATATTGTCATAAGGGTTCAGGAATGAGAAAGAATGTAAAAAAAAGAGGATAATGATATTATACAGAAAATAAACTATTGACATACATTTCAGTGAGTATACTTTAAGGTAGAACTGACACTAAAAAAGAAGTAATAATTCCTGCTTAGCAGACTTGCGATGAGCAATTTCAGGTCTTGTAGTTGCATTTTTTTCCTTTTTGTTACTGTGATGGAGTGCTTGTGAGATTATTCAAAACTTAATTTATGGCTTTTATCTTCTGATATGTTTCCTCATGCTTGTATTCAAACCAGCCATCTACTTACTGGCCCAAAAAGAATCTTTAGTTTTAAATTATAATAATTTCACCAACAGTTTCACCAGATTTTATTTTTGTTTATACAGCCCATGATAGATGTCATAGTTACAAAGCAGTTTTGTTTAAGATTAAACATAAAATCAAACTATCTACAAAAGAGTCAGAGAAATGAATATGCCTTGGTATTTAAAATGAAGTTAACTATGGAGTATATTGGAGATGGAATGAACGAAAGAGACAGGTGAATACTAGTAAGGTGTAGAATTAGGAAGTTTAATCAGAAATTACTATGATGTGGCTGTTCTGATTTCACTAAATACAATATTTATGACTGGTAATGAACTCAAATTTAGTAACTGAAGTGAAACAAATTCCCTTAAAAGCAGCTTCATGTAGGAAGTGTATTTTTCTATACCTAATATCTTATTATTCAAACAAAAATTACTTGAGCAAATATTGTAGTAAACAAAGAATGTTTTCCCCATTTACTTTCTACCTTTCTTTTGATTTTCAGATGACCTCTCATAATTATGTTAAGCAATCATGATGGTGACGATGAACTTTGGTATCATGTGAATGTCAGATGAATTGAAACTAATTACTGGATAAAGATAGATTTCAACTTTGAACTTTAGCTGCACATCCACCCTGTGTAACAAGACATAGGGAAGTAAAATCACTTCCTTGTTTATTGTGCCGTTGCAGTCATTGATGACTAAGTTGCTATTTTTTTTTTTTTTGTAAGGGGAAACTGATTATTTCTGTGGTAGGCATTAGTATATTTACATTTGCTTCTTAATTTACGCTTACTATTTATCAAACTGATTTCACTTCACTTATAAAATAAAAATTCTTTAAAAATCAGTATTTTTTTTTCTACTGGAAGAGATAAGATTATTGTATTCATTTGCAGCAAAGGGAGAAAGAAAAACAAGCACATACTTGGGAGATGTCAGAAGCCTAAGGCTTGTGAGGATGAATTTTGCGAAAGAATTACAGAGCTTCAGCATGACTACTTCCTTACAACCTCCCCATTCAGTGACTTTGATCAAGTATGTCTTCAGTAAGATTTAAATAATCGACTGATCTTTCTTCTCCAGCCTCAATTGGGAAAGTTCACTTAGTATCCTTTTGTAGTCTCATATTTTACAGGTTTTTTAAAGTCCTACAAGTGTTGTGTTTTTTTTTAAGTCTTATTTCACTGATGGTAGCTTTTGACAATGTAGAAATCAACTCACTTTCTTTTTGTTTATAGTAGCACAATTGTTTATATTGGTGAAAGGTTTCTGTGTTAATTCATAAAATCCAATCCAGAATTCAGCTTAAAGAGATATGAGAAATGCTCTATCACCTAACCTGTGACATCTTAAGTACTAATGCAGAAATCCAAGTCTTCAGCTCTATAAGCAGTCGTACAAGATGAACAAAATGAAGAGGACATGAAGGCATAGGAATAAAACTCAATCTATAAAAAAACACACAGCTCTTATGGTAGGAGGTGAGGGTTTGATTTTAATGTAGATAGTGGCAACATGCTTAGCTAAAGTTAAAGCAGATTTCATCTAACAGAGGAGGAGTTTAAAGAAAAATCATGATGAAAATGCTGTGATTTAAAAAATAATTGGAGAAAATAACTATGAATTGCAGTGAGCTTTTTTGTTTGTTTTGTTTTGCTTGTTCTATATTCCTCTGTTTATTTTCCTTCTCTATTTAGTTCATTAGCTTCTTGAAATTTGCTTCAAATTTCACTTCCAAAGTGAGCCTAAAATGTAACCAAGCAGTTCCCCCAGCATTTCTGTTGTATGGTTCATTATAACCTGGGAAAATCTGAACAGGCAGATTCTGCAAAGCTCTGATTCCACACATCTGTCTTCAGTGTATTTGATTATATTTTTTTCTGCTTGCCTTTTTATGTTGTACAGATTACTTCAAGTGTACTACATGAAGCTGCATAAGCTGATTTAAGCCTGCATCATGCAGTGAGTAAATGAGGAAAAGGAGAAAAAAATAAAAACCAAACCAAACCCCTAATGAATATTTTCCTTGTAATAGATTTTTGCTCTGAATATAGATAATATAGTTAATAGCCAGTAACTGATTGAATTTGTTGGCAGATCAGGAGCAAGAATGTAGCAGAAGAAAACAATGAAGTAAAAGGTAATCATTTTGAAATTCTCTAGACTTTCAACTGATACTAGTACCATCAATTGCAATATGTGCCCATTAGTACTCATACAACTCAGCTTCATGTTGAAATAACATATTAGCATTTAACCTGAAAAAATGAAGTTATTCCAAATTTACATAAAATTATGGAGTAAACTCCAAACAGGTTGCCCTAGAAATGTATAATTATTCTCAGCAGTACTGTCAGCATACATAGAAACAATTTTATTACTAATCATCTTCTGCTTTTATTCACTTAGGAATGTATCATTAAAATTTCTACAGAACAATGAACCTTAATAGGTGCTAGTGCAATTTTGAATTGTCGTAATTGTTACCTAAATTAATCTCTGTACATTCAGTTTCTTTTTGCTTTGTGAAAAGGCAAAAAGAAACATGAAAAAGATAATATAAGAAGTGAAATATATATAAAATATGCCATTCTTGTAGGCAGTGTTTTGTTGCAATTTACTAGTTTACTAGGATATTTCTACAGATAAATCCATTAGTATCATTAGAAATGAATCTATGTATTTTTCATTTATTAGGTTGTGCAATTTTTTCCTTACATTTCTAGGTCTAAGAATGGCATTATATGCATTAATATATATAGTGTATAGTAGTATATTCAAATGTAAAGGGATCTGTACTGTCATCGATTCCTTTTTATTTTAGTTTTATGCAGCCTGTACTGAGAAATAAGAGGGAGGTGTGCAACCAGTGGAAGCAAGAATGTGTTGTCTGAGAAGAATACATGGATGCTGTCAGGACGATCAGAGTTGGGATCAAGAAAGACAGCAGCAGGTAGAATTGCATTTGGCAAGGTATATGAAAAGTAACATGAGATTCTACTGGCTCTTCAGTCAAAAGAGAGTGGTCAAAAAGAGTGTGCCCCATTTGATAAATGAAATGGGAGAACTGGCAGCAATGAACATGGAGAAGGCTTACCAAGTTCTTTGCCTCAGTCTTCAATGACAGTCAGGATTCTCACATTTTCCATGCCCCTGAAACTTAGGGTGGGTACTGGAGAAGAAAGTTCAAGACTAAGTCATGAAACTGAACTTGTACAAGACTGTGGGCCCAGACAACATGCATCCCTGGGTTCTGAAGAAACTGGTTGATGTAATTGCATGACACATCTCCATCATATTTGAAAAGTTATGGATGCCTGGACAAACTAGAAAGAGAGTCCATGAAATCCTAATGAAATTCATGAAATTCAAGAAGGCCTAGTATGAAATGTTACTTTTGGGTTGGGGCAATCCTAGATAAGTGTGCAGACCGAGAGAAGACCTCATTGAGAGCAGCACTGCTGACAAGGACTTGGGGGTCCTAGTGGATGAAAAGCTGGATGTGAGACAACATCCTGGGCTACATCAAAAGAGTGGTGGACAGCAGAGCAAGAGAATAATAAAATCATATATTCATCAAGTTTGGATAAGGTTCAAGCATCCAAGATCATCCAGTACAACCATCCACCTACCACCAATACTTCCCCACTAAACCACGTCCCTCAGTACAATACCTAAATGCTTCTTGAACACCACCATAAACAGTGACCTAACTGCCTCCCTGTGCAACCTG
Organism: Cyrtonyx montezumae; assembly: GCF_038088225.1. NCBI lineage: Eukaryota > Metazoa > Chordata > Aves > Galliformes > Odontophoridae > Cyrtonyx > Cyrtonyx montezumae. The sequence continues at coordinate 6,847,529 of NW_027072041.1, forward strand.
TTCCAGTACCTGACCACTCTTCCAAAGAAATTTTTCCTAATATCCAACCTGAATGTCACCTGGTTCAACTTGAGGCCATCCCACCTCATTCTATCACTAGTTACACAATGGAAGAGTCTGAATCCTACCTTGCCACCACCTCCTTTCAGACGGTTGTACAGAGTGATAAAGTCTCCACTGAGCCTTCACTTCTCCAAAATAAACAATCCCAGTTCCCTCATCCACTCCTCGTAAGACTTATGCTCCAGACCCCTCACCAGTTTTGCTTCCCTTCTCTGGACACACTCCAGAGCCTCAAAGTCCAGTTCTTAAAAAAGCTTATAGCCAGGAGGGAAAAAGACTAAATAGTGGACAGATTAAAAGTGTGGTCTGATAGTGATAAGAGGAAACAGTTTTAAACTAAAAGAGGGGAACTTCAGGTTAGATATCAGGGGAAATTGTTTACTCAGAGGGTGATAAGGCAGAGGAACAGATTGCCCATAGAAATTGTGGATGACCCAACCCTGGAGGTGTTCAAGACCAGGTTAAACTGAATCCTGGACAACATGATATAGTTCCTGATTAAGTGGTTTGGCAACCCTGCTTACAGAAGAGGGTTTGAAATCAGATTATCTATAAAATCCGTTCCAACCTAGGCTGTCATATAATTCTCTGATTCTAGGATTTTCTTCACATTCTTCATTTAAGGACCAACTGAATCTCTCCTCTTGCAATTCAAGTCTCATTAGAAAAATTATCCATTGTTTTTTTTTTTTAATCTGTAGACTTGCTTCACCTTTTCTATGACTTTGCACTACAGACAGTAGAAGGTTTCATTAAGGAAAGGATTATGAAGTTGTAGATTTGGGGGCACGGAAAAAAATTCTGGTTCAGTTTTTGTTCTGTTCCTGGAGTTGTTTTCATTCTTGAACCTCATCTTCTTTAAGTATAGCATCCATGCCCATGACAATTGGAAATATAGCTATGATATATGATATAAATGTTAGCAAATTATACTGTATAGCACATGGTGGAGAACAAACTATGTGTAATTAGAGATCTTAATTCTGTGCTTTTGATAAACTACTTTTTTTTTTTTTTAATAGCAATGTTTATGCCAGCATGATCAAAATAACATAATTTGTTTTGAAATTAAAATAAGAAATTTCAGCATTAACCCTAAAGATGACTGAATAGGCAGTTTTCTCTAATTTCAAACATTTCTCTGATTTCTATGACCTACTCTGTGAAGCCTCAGAGCTGTGATGGAGTTTAGGTGTAATGTATTTATTTATACATTAACTCTCCTTTAATGCTATGTATTTTCATAGAACTTAATATGCGTAGAGTTTTACGACGATTTACAAACCTTGCAAATTCTGTATTACAGCCATGGTGTTCCAATACTGTGTACCCATCTGGAACTGGTAAGAGAAGATTACTGTGGAGTCTGAAAATTATTGCTCATAACTATGCATAGTCAACTAGCAATTTCTGTTTCAAAAGATTCTGAGTGAACATAACTTCCTGGACACGAATGACTGAGATGAACTCTTTAATTTCCATTCAATAAGACCCTAGCAGGAGGACATCTCCCAAGGTTCAGTGCTTCCTTGGAGATGAGAAACCAAAATCTAGTATACCCTCTCAGACTTGTACACACAGAAGGACAGAGAAAAGGAAAGAAAAAGGGATTATTCACTCCTGACAAACACATTCTCAACTTTTTCCACATTGAGATGGTCTCGTGTAAATTCTCTAGAACAGAGGAAATTATTCCATGCTAGGCTAGCATTTAAATTACTGTTCAAATTTTCTCTTTGTTGATCATAATTCCTTCTATGATGTTGTCACTGGATAGGTGGATGGGGGAAGGGCAGTGGATGTAGTCTAACTTGATTTCAGCAAGGCATTTGATACTGTCCCCCATGACATCCTTATAACAAAGCTAAGGATGTGTTGGATAGACAAGTGGACAGTGAAGTGGGTTGAGAACTGGCTGACTGGCTGAGTACAGAGGGTTGTCGTTGGCAATGAAGAGTCCGGTTGGAGGCCTCTAACCAGCGGTGTCCCCCAGGGGTCCGTGATCGGTCCAGTCTTGTCCAATGGCATTCTGGGATGCATTAAAAAGAGCATGGCCAGCAGGTCAGGGGAGGTGATCCTCCCCCTCTACTCTGCTCTGGTGAGGCCTCATCTGGAGTAATATGTCCAGTTCTGGGCTGCCCAGTATATAAAAGAAAGGGATCTCTTGGAAAGAGTCCAGCGCAGGGCCACAGAGATGGTGAAGGGCCTGGAGGATCTCCCCTGTGAAGAAAGGCTAAGTGAACTGGATCTCTTTAGCCTTGAGAAAAGAAGACTGAGAGGGGACCTGATCCAGGTTTATAAATATCTGAGGTGTGGGGGACAAAGTGGCAAGGCCAGACTCTTTTCAGCAGTGTGTGGAGACAGGACAAGGGGGAACGGACAGAAACTGCAGCACAGGAGGTTCTGCACTAATGTGTGCAAGAACTTCTTTACGGTGAGGGTGACGGAGCACTGGCACAGGTTGCACAGGGGGGTTGTGGAGTCTCCTTCTCTGGAGATATTCAAGACCCGCCTGGACGCCTACCTGTGCGACCTGGTGTAGGGAACCTGCTTTGGCAGGGAGGTAGGACTCGATGATCTCTTGAAGTCCCTTCCAACCCCTATGATTCTATGGTTCTATAATTCTCTACAGACTTCCAGGAATGTGTCAGGATAGTAGAGAGAATACATGAACCTTATACATGCTTATTTCAATTTGTAACACTACACAAAAGTATCAATTTTATGGCTCCACTGCTCTTTTTCATCTCACCATTTCCTATTTTTTTACTCTTAAAGTTTTGAATGGTCTCTGATGGATCATGAGTTCAAAATGTGTTAGAGAATCAGCAGTGATCTGAGACATTTGACTGTAAGTATAGGTTCTTCAAAATAAACTGTGAACATGTAATGGTTATTGTAAAAATCATAAGATTTGCATATACGTGAAACACAGATATATGAAATATGAGTTCCTCACTCCAAAACAAAGTTCCTGTCACTGATATAAATTTGTACTACAAACAGTTAACACTTACTTATTAATAGGAATGTGATGTGGTATTTTATCTTGCTTAACTTAGAGTAGCAACTTCTGCCTATATGGCGCTGTAGCTGTTGGTGTGGGAGATGGGTCAGATAGTAAGTGTGTAAATATTGTCCCTCTTTGCTCAGGAGATCAGCTTTCCTCTTGACAGTCTCTGAGACTAAACATTGTCTCCACCAGACAGCAGGCTTATTCCAAGAAGACTGTAGCAACGCAGACAGAGGGCCTACGCTGCAGGGAGTGCCTGAGCCTGCTACTGCCTGGGGAGGATGGCAGAGATTTCACCTGTGTGAGGTGTGAGAAGGTAGATGAGCTGCTCAGCCTGGTGGAGTTTGAGGAGGAGGTACAGAGACAAAGGACCATCAGGGAGTGTGAGCAGGAGATTGACTAGTGGAGTGACACACTGGCATGCCAGAGGGAAGGGTGCCTGGGAGATACCCTAAGAAAAGTGGTTGACCCCCTGTCAGTCAGACAGAGCTGACTGATGAGAAGAGTTAAGAGGATAGTACCAATTCGGCATCACAGGAGTACTCCCTGCCTGCCTGTCCCACTTCCCCAGCTCCCTCTAAGCAACAGGTTTGAGATGCTGGAAGTCAAAAGTGGAGGTGAGTGGGAGGTGATGGAGAATCTGACTAGGAGGGAGACTAAAGTGAAGTGGTCACCCCTACACCTTGAGACTACCTCTGTCAGGAAAGAAAGAAAGGTGGTTATGGTGGGCAATTCCCTTCTCAGAGGAATAGAAGGCCCCATATGCAGACCAGACCCAAACCATCGGGAAGTGTGCTGCCTTCCTGGGGCCTGGGTCAGGAACATAACCAGGAAACTCCCAAAGCTGTTTAGGTCTGCTGATTATTTTCCATTACTCTTAGTTCAGGTGGTCAGTGATGAAATTACTCAGAGAAGCCTATGAACTATGCAAAGAGATTTCAGGGGTTTAGGATATCTAGTTCAAGGAGTGGGAACTCAAGTTATTGATTTTTTTATACCTTCAGGGGCAGTGAGGGACAGAGAGTGGGCTTGGAAAGCACAAGTAAAGAATAATTGGCTCAGAAGCTGGTGTTGAGACAGCAACTTTGGGTTCTTTGATCATGGGGCAGTTTACTTGCCCCCTGGCCTGTTGTCTGTCCATGGAACCCACCTATCTCAAAGGGGGCAATGGATCCTAGCACAGGAGCTAGCAGGGCTTATCAAAAAAGCTTTAAACAAGCTATGATGGGGGAAAGGGACAAAACAGGGTTCACAAGAGATGAGGCTAAGGGAATGCAGGGCATGCAGTATGGGCAACAAGTAGAACGAGCTGGAAGTGACTGCAGCAGGCTAAATATGATCTAGTTGCTATTATGGAAACATGATGGGACCACTCCTATGACTGGAGTGAAGTAATGGATGACTACAAGCTCTTCAGAAAGGATAGATGAGGAAGGAAGGGTGGTGATATGGCCCTTTATATTAAAGACTCTTTTGATGTTGAAGAGTTTGGGGTTGGGAATGATAAAATGGAGTGTTTATGGGTAAGAATTAGAGGGAAGGCCTGCCAGGACCAGGGCCAGCAGTCATTCTCATGGGAGACTTCAAGTTCCCTGGTATATCTTGGAAATGCATGATCTACTTGGGGAGATTACAAGGAAGTTGATAAGGTATGCAGGGAGGAAGTTAGGAAAGCAAAAGCCCAACTTGAACTCAGATTGGCCCCTGCAGTAAAAGCGAATAAGAAATCCTTTTAAAAATATCTCAGTGGTAAGAGAACAATCAAGGAGAATTTCCATCCTTTACTTGATACAGTGGGGAATGTGATCACAGAGGATAAGAAGGCTGAGGTCCTCAACACCTTCTTTACATCTGCTTTTAATAGGCAGACCAGTTATCCTCAGGGCACTTTACTCCTTTATCTGGAAGTCTCAGATGCTATGCAGTATACACCGCTGGTGATTCAGGTGGAGACAGTTAGAGAGCTCCTTCTCCATCTGGACTGTCACAAGCCCATGGAACCAGACAGGCTCCATCCTAAGGTACTGAGGGAGCTGGCAGGGTGCGGCTGGTGCTGCGTCTCAAATCTCAAGCTCCTCCCCAGCCCCTCTCCATCTCCTTCTCCCCCTTCAGATTCTGCTGTTTCAGAGAGACTACGAAATATTCTAAACCCTATGCTCCATTTTGGATGACAACAACTGTAATGAGTACTGAGAGAAGCTACTGGCACAACATGAACTTGTTCCTGTGACAGGGACTGTAAATGAGGATTGTAAAACTGACACCTTTTCTGAACCTGTTTTTTGTGTTAAAAAAATCTGAAAAACTAATTCCTGAGGGCATCCCTGCTGGCATCAATTGTACAAATAAGGTTTGTATTCCAGTTCAGAAAAAGAAAAATGAAAGTATTTCACTGAAAGTGACAGCTTCAACAAACTTTAAAGGTTAGCCTTGGTTCTGGTTAGCATATCTATTCATGTCTCTATCAGTCTATTGAATTACTCAAGTGAACACACACACAAAAGCAAAACTGAGGAAAAAAGGAAAAAATAAAGGATGCCAGCATTAATAATTCATAAATAGTAGATGTTTATGGCTCACTATTTTTTTTTTTTGGGTGCTGAAAGTCTGGTAAGAACTGAGTCCTGATACCTCCTAGGTTACTTTAGAAACTCAGATAGAGATTCTGCATAAGAATGGTAATGTAAGTGACTAGGTACCAAAACATACTGTGGATTTTCATCCCCTCAAGCACTTGTTCATGTTTCTTTGGATTAATATAAGGTAGGATGTTTTGTGAAATGAATGACTGACAGCTTTTATATTTGAATTTCACAAGCCTCTGCAGACCACAAAGAACTCCAAATCCAGCCATAATCTGTTACAAAATAAATCAGAATTTCTGAACAGATTCCAGATGCCAATTAGGGTGTTAATGAGAATATACAACCTCTATCTCAGCTGGATTGGTAGTGATACTGCTCTTGACAGGTTAACCTGTCAACGTTTTTTGGAAAAGAAGGGGGAGTAAATTAAAATTTTGATTATTAATCTTCCAATTGAAGGCTGAAGGAATTAACATTTTTCAGAATTATATATTTCTTTTTCTTTCTGGGAACATATTGCAGCTGTTGCCTGACAATAAATTGATTTTAGTCAGTATTTATGGGAGAACAAAATGCAAGATTTTAGCAATTAAGATGGTTTAGTGAAATACTCCAGTGGCAAGCTGATAATAGTTGGAGATGGCAGAATTCAATAATAACTCTTCCACTAAAACAGAATAATGTGTGTGAGTGTGTGTGGGAAATTACAGGATAGAGTCATTGTTTCATTGAGGCTTGACTTCCACAGTTCTAGTCCAAGCATGAGTATAACTCCAGGTGTAATCCACTCTGCCACAAGGAAAACTTAATTTCCAGACAGTTTGAAACTGATGTTCACTTACGCTTGATGAGCAAACTGTGAAGGTAAGCAGGACCCTTTCAGTGGTGGTGTGTCAGCACACAGACATCATCACTGGTAGAGTGGACCAGGAGTCTTCATTTTGAATCTATGGCTCAATATTTGTTATGCTATGACAGCAGACTCTTACTGGGGCAAGTTTACTAACAGCAGAGCTCTTCTGAATGGAAAACTTACCTTCAGGCAAAAGGTTACTATATCTAATAAATGGCAGTAGTTTAAACTGGTGTAGTATTATATTCTTTATTATAATATCCAGTTCCTCCATAAATAAACCAGCTTTTTGGTGCTGGATAAATCCCCATGGCATCATATTAGTGAGATGAGAAATATGATGCTATTTCCTATGGGACACACAGGGATTATTTGGGCAGGGCTTCAGGAAAAATTTCAGTGCTCAGTTCAACATTACTTTCCAATAGTTGTTAATATGAGTTTTGTAAGCCATCTTTCCCAGAGACTTACAATGGTACAATCTTGTTCCCGTGATAAGCTCACGGATTTGTATCGTATGTTAAAAATATATACTAGTAGAAATATGGAGAAGAGAAATTAAATACTAAAAATAATAGGGAAAATTATATAAGCATGACATCAGATCCTACTCTACTCATAACCTACCCTTTTTTCTCCTATGACACCATAAGCACTCACCTAATTACAAATAGCAAAGTAAATTTCTTGGTCTTACCTTTGGTAAGTTAATTCTATACTGTTACCTGCTTTGTGGCAGAGTATGTGTGTCTTTGTCTACTGAAGAAGAAAAGTAAAATGTCTTATTTTAAAACATCACAAGTTTTCTATAACAGACACTTGAACTCACTGTATCTCTACTAAGGGATAGCATCCTGTTAAAAATGTTCTTGATTACTCATAATTACATGAGCATATCCTTATTTTTATTTTTTACTTTGATCACAACTTTTCATCCCAATTTACTCCAGATATACTTATTATCTCTTTAGTCTTGACCATAGATTTAAGTAAATATTTTAATTTTTCTACAGTGTTTTCAAGCAAAAAATAAGATCATGAGTCTGAAAAAGATTAGTTTCTCTCTGCCTAATGTGAAACTATGATGTAATGTTCTACGCACTCATGTTCTTGTTTATTTACTGCATTAACTCAGAAGAGGAATTACTGAAATAATGACTCTTATTTTGTAAATTATACGTAGAACTTTCATTGCAACATCTGTGGAAATAATTCTGGAGCTAAAAAGGACAGCATACAGTGAGGTTGTTGACTTATTAATAAAATTAGAATTACAATTTTTTAAATTCATCTGCTTCTTAGTGTTTTGCAAATGATATCCATATTTACACATTTTCTTTTTTCTTAGGAAAATCTGACTGGGTCAGTTTCTAGCTACTGGAATTACATCTTGCAGCACTGGACACATTTTTGTCTTTTCTAGAGAAAAGAACTGAGAAGACCTCAAAAGCATTTTAATTTTACAATTTCATAGCAAGAGAGGGACCAATTTTTTACAAGAGAAAGAGTGGTAGGACAAGGAGAAATGATTTTAACCTAGAAGAAGGGAGAATTAGATTGGATATAAGGAAAAAATTCTTAATGATGGTGATATAGCACTGGAATAAGTTACCCAGAGGAACAGCAGATGCTCCATCCCTGGAGGCACTCAAGACAAGGTTGAACTGGGCCATTGGCTGCCTGATCTGGTGGGTTGCACCCCTGCTCATGGCAGAAGAGTTGGAACTAACTGGTCTTCAAGGTCCCTTCCAATCCCAGCCATTCCAGACCAAGACATTCTATGATTCTACAATTTCACGTTTATATGATTCCAGCAAAACCCCTGCTCACATATATATTCATTTTCTAATGGCAGTGATGGCCCTGTACATCTATACTGGCTTGAAATGGTATGATGGATTCCTACAATGTTTAGAATGGGTTTCTCAATGGTAGAACAATAATAGTAACTCCTATCTGTTTCTGTTGCAAGGAGAAGCTTCATTTCTGATGTTTAGGGGTAACAAATTATTGATCTTGCTATTACTTATTGATATTGCTATTACTTGATCATTTTAGTCATAGGGCAACTGATCCATCATGTTTCTCTATCTACATCATGGCATTTAAATAAAAATGCTAGAATATATTTCCATGAGGAGGATGTGGGGGAAAAAAGATGCCATTTTAAAAGGCTACTTTTCATTAAAAGAAGTTATTCCCAAAGGAAAAATACACAAGAAGTTGCTGTGATACGGAGAGGTAGAATTGTCAGAAGGAAGAAATAGTACAAACTATGTCATAGTGGTGAGTTGGACCAGAGTACATTGGCCTCATCCTCCATTTTGGATTTATTAAGAGGACTTTCTGTCACCCAATCTACACTGTGCTGGTTTATCTTTGGAAGCCTTTCAGAAATAGCATTCTCTAGGCTACGTAATAATCTTTATCTAAGTAAGAAAAAAAAAAAAGTTCTAAGGGGTCTTTGTTCCTTTTTTTACTTTCCAAGGGAAGTCTGCTCCATGAGAAGTGGAAAACAAATCAGAATTTCCTGCTTTATTGCAGTTGAAAAGGAACTGTTTTGCTCTGTGGTTTCCTGCAGATGGAAGTGGCTACAGTGGAAGGAACTCTTACTGAAAAATAACTGGAAATTAGTAGCAGCTGCTCAGCTGTCACTGATGTTAACTGAAATTCTGTGGTTAATTTCTAGCCCACAGCCTTGAAAAAAAGCCCTTTAGTGTGAATAGGGTCATAAAAGTTTCATGCGGAATTTTCAGCAGTAAAAGTGCCTATACTTGTCACGTGTACTAAACCTCAGCCCTTTTATTTCCATTTATTCTTCAAATGAAGAGAGTTGGGATGTCAAGAGCCTTTTGTCTGATTTATACTTGAGGCCACAAACCTCTCTTGGCCAGTGCTGCAGACTTCTTCTAGTGCAGCTCCTAAACATGCTCTAAAACATTCCTTTAAGCTTTCCATCTTTTAAATAGACTTGTCTTACAAACAGGGATTTGTCCAACACCCTTTGCACTACCTGCTGTATTTTTCCTGGTCACGAAGCATCTCATTGGCCCTCTAAACTCTCAGCTATTGAAAGATTGATGGCTCCTTTTGAAAAGGTGCATACATCTTTTATGACTTCTGACAAACAGATTCACTCTTTCTTACTTCATTCTTTAGCTATGTTTATGCTGAACTGCTAAATGTTGAATGTGGTACAGGTGGGTTACAGTGATCTAGAAAACAAAAACTGTTCCTAGCACAGTGAAAAGCCCAAGCTAGTACTTTACACAGCTTTTTCTGTGTTAGAGTTATATTTTTGAAGCCAAAGCTTATGTGGCCTCAACTGCATCATCTGCAGATATCTTCAGACAAGTTGCTTTAGTTATGTACAAGATCCTGCATCTGGGTCAGGCAATCTGAAGCACAAATACAGGGGGGGCAAAGAATGGATGGAGAACAACCCTGTGGAGAAGGAGAAAGACTTGGGCTATTGGTTGATGAGAAGCTCTAGAATTTGAATCTTGGGCACCCAGCATAAGATGAACACAGACCTGATAGAGTGGGTCCACAGAAGGTCTACAAGGCTGATTAAAGAGCTGTAGCATTTCTGCTATAAGGACAGGTTGCGGGAACTGGACTTGTTTAGCCGGGTGAAGACCCTGGGGAGACCTCACTGTGCTTTAGTACCTAAAGGAGGTCTACAAGAAGGATGGAGAGGGGCAGTTTATCAGGAAGTGTTTAAGGCAAGGTGAGGTGGGGCCCTGGGCAACTTGTTTTAGTGTGTGGAAGAGCTGCTTATGGCAAGGTGGTGGAAACTGGGTGTTCCTTAAGATACTTTCCAACCCTAACTACTCTGTGATTGCATGATTCTATTTATGAATACATACTCATGGGATATAAAAAGTTGCTTTTGGGGACATATAACACCATACTGAATTTGACTGATAAGATGGGATGTCTGCTTAATTGTTTAATTATGATGCCTGTCTTTAGAAATATATGTACTTTTTGAAGAACATATATTGAAACCAAATAGTTCTTATGTTCTGTTATATCACAGGGGCTACAATATACTTTATATGTTACACAGAGAATATATTCTAAGTGGAGGAAAGTTGAAAAAGTGCTTATCTAGCACACATATTCAGTCTCTATTACCGTGACGTCCAAGACAGAGCCAAGAATGAAATTTCCTTGTACCAGCCACCATTCATGGAGGTAATAGTAGAAAAGTTACATTTTTAACTTTTAGTATGTGATTACTACAGTTTGGAGGGATATGTTTGAAGAAATACAAAAATTATTTCCTTTACCTCAGCAATCCTCTGTTTCATTCTTATTTTGCTTCTGTATCTTATTTCTTTCTATAGGTTTTTTTTTTTCTTTTTTTCTTTTTACTTTTTTTTTTGGTTGTTGTTAGCTTGATGGTGTGGAGTAGATGATGGCTGCAGGGTGAGTTCTGGGCTGCAGGCAGTGTGCAGGATGTGGCTTGGACAGGTCTGCTATAGTACAGAAATTATAGTTGTTGGTAACTTGATTACTCCAGGAAACAGACTACTAGCAGAGTGTAAAGGAATGAAAATAAATTAAAAAATAATCCTAGATAATATCATAGACATGGTGTGCAATATAACTATCACAGTCTAGTACACCATCCTGAGGTTCCTGCTATGCTGCAATTAGGGAACTGTGCAGAAAGAAGTGCATCTTAAGAAGGCATCCCACAATCCCTCTGGAGCCCTTTGAGGAGCTTCATGGAGATGACATTCTGTGGTAGTAGAGAGAAGCTGGAGGAAGCCATGCCTCAGTTGAATACTGCTGTACCTGCTGCTACTAGAAACCAGTAAGCAACTCTGGAAGTGCTCCTGCAGGAACAAGAAATCCTGATTAACTGGGTGTATATTTTAGGCCAGTTTTCATGTTTCCTGTCACAGATCTTCACTGTAAATTCTATCCATTGTTTTCTTCTTCCTCTTTTTTTTCTTCTAAGAGTCATTAATTTTTAATGCTACCTCTAGCTAATGCTTTTAGGAAGCATTCTGAGCACACTCAGTGAGTTTCCCTTGTATCTGTAAGTGAATTATTGGATTTCCTTTAGAAGACAGAGTAGCCTGGAACAGCTGTTCCTGCTGAAAATGAGTGAAAGTATCCTGGAGAAGTAAGACTGGAACTTAAATTAAACAGGCTCTTAAAAAACTGTATTTTGGTCCCCAACAAGTCTATAAACATATTAATTTTTCTACAAGTTCCTTTCTATCCTTCATTTCACTTTCAACACTACAGCTTCCAAGCATTTTCATTTCAATTCAATGTACTCAGAAATCTGCTTCCTTTTTCCCCTCTTTTGTGACACAGATGCTTTCTTAAGTGTCCCTGAGATACCAGTCTTACTTTACAAACCAACTTGTTTTAGTTCCTTGTACTACAAGTGTTGATGGGCAGGAATGTGTGGGTACTATGTTCAAATGCCTTTGGTCTATTTTCATTTTTATTTGGGAAACTTTTAACAAATAGGAGTGATCTAATGGACTTAAACTTTATCAAGCAGACTTAAAGCTTTATGGTATGAGTAACATTAGGAAGAAGGCACTACTATGTGGAAGCAATAATAAAGTAGAGTGCATGAATTCTTGATAATCATTAGTGAAAAAAATGCTCCTTTTGTAGCAGATTCCCCCATTCTAAGATGACAACTTTTTCTTTTCTCTTGTGAATATGAAATGCCAGATTGTGAATTCAATAGCTGCCTCTTTTTCAGGGCATTGCTTAAGAATCTGCCCTGCCCTGTCACTGCACATTATTAGCATTAAACATACATGCAGCACCATAAATTTACAAGATGAATGCTCTATCTGAAAAGCTTATGTCCAAAATGAGATATGAGAAATTCACAGCAAAACACAGGACAACAGTTCAGGAAAGGCAGTATGTAAATATTATTATTCATGATTTAAATTAAGGAGCAAAAACTGAGCAAAGAGGTATGTGCTAGGAGGAATTTGAAAAGAAGGGCATTTAATAGCTAGAAAAACTGCTTCATATACAGGACTGGAGTGGATTTGGAGATAGATTTAAGGCTTCCACTGGCAATTTAGTAGCCAGGTTTGTCTCTGCCTGCTGCTGATCCTCACTTCTTCAACTACATTTATGCACATTGATGTCTGCATTTTGTCCATTTTAGTGTCTGCTCTGAAAATCTGAATTGATGGGGATCATTTTATGCTGTAAATTATCACTATCTGTAGATCATATTTCTTCTGATAACATTTATGAATGATCTGCATTTTAAAAATCAAACTATAAGGAGATGGCATAGTATATTACCAAAGCCATGATTATTTTTTAGTATGACTCTGCCAAAGGAGCATTTCTACCTTCTATGGCTAAGATAATAAGTCAGGTGGCAGAAGTACTTAGTCTGGATATGAGAAATCATATATTTTATCTCGGTGGCCTTTTGGCCTTGTTTTTTTCTCAGTAACCATTTGCTGTTTTGACTTTGAGGGACATGGTCCTTCAATTTTCCTCTGGTGGCAGACTGAGCATCACATAATCACATAATTGCAGGATTTGGAAGGAACCTTTAGAGATCATCAATTTAAACCCCCTGATAAAGCAGGTTACCTACAGTAAGTCACATAGATAGATGTCCAAAAGGGTCTTGAATATTTTCAGAGAAGGAGAGTCCACAACTTCTCTGGGTAGCCTGTTCTAGTGCTCTGTCACCATCACTGTAAAGAAGCTCATCTGCATATTTTTGTGTAACTTACTATGTTCCAGTTTTTGGCCATTGCTCCTTGCACTATCACTGCACATTACTGAAAAGAATCTGATGTCATCCAATTGCTTCTTTAGATATTGATAAGGATTAATCATATCTTCTTTTGGTCTTCACTGAACAGCCTCAGGTTACTCACCCTTTCCTCAGGTTATCACCCTTGTTGTCCTTCTCTGGGCTCCTGCTAAGAGATCCTGGGTTTTTTTAACTGGGGAGCTCAGAACTGGGCACAGTATTCTAAATGTGGACTCAGCAGGGCAGAATACTAGGGAGAAACTGCCTTGCTTGACCTGCTAGTCATGCTGTTTTTAATGCAGCCCAGGAGATCACTGGCGTTCTAGGCCACAAGGGCATACTGCTGGTTCATGGCCAATCCATTGTCCACTAGAACATCTGGGTCCTTTTCTGCAGAGCTCCGTTCTAGCATGTCATCCTCTGAACTGTACTGATGTATGGGGTTATTCCTCTCCAGGTGGAGGATCCTATATTTGCTCTTGTTGAACCTCATCAGATTTCTCTCTACCCAATGCTTTAGACTGTTCAGGTCCTGTTGAATGGCAGTACAGCCTTGTTATGGTTTTATGATTTTGGTACTGGTATTCCACATCATAACATCATGCAGTGCATTTGGAGTTAAGGAGTTAATATTCCAGCTCTGTGGACCATCGATAGTTCCAGGTATGCCTGTCTCAGAAGAGAAGAACTCCATTCCCCAGAGGACTTTGCGATGCTTTGCGTTCTTACGTGTTTACGCTCAGAGGGAAAGATAAAAACTGTCTGCAGTCACGGGACTCTTCTCTTCCCTTCGGGACCGAGCTCGGCAGTGGGTGTTTGTTGCAGCCGTCCGCCTTCAGCGTTAGCGTAAGGCCTTCGGTTTATCGGACACTCTCTCTCTTGCTCATTTTATTTGATTCATTTGCCTCAATTCCAATTATATTATATTATATTGTGTTATTTTCCTTTCTGATATCTTATTTAGTAAATTAGCTTTCCTCCTCAGATCGTTGCCGCTGTTCTGTTCCTGGGCCCATCTCCCTTCTCCTTTTTCCCTTTTCCCCCTTCCCCTTCCCCGGGGTGTGGGCCCGTGGGTCCCCTGCCTCAATTGTCACGGTACCGGGTCAAACTGTCCCGCAAACCGCTGACAATTTTTGGCGCCCAACGTGGGGCTCGACTAGCTGCCTTAGCCGGACAGAGACATACTTTTAGAGTGAATCTCTGTCTTTGTTAGGAAGCTTATCTGTACTGCAGGTCCTGTACGGCAAAACACGACCTTGAAGTCCAGGCGTACTGCCAGTTCTTCTGGGATATTTGTAAACTTTTCGGGTGCTGCCAGCTTGTTTGAGTAAAAGAAAAAAAAAATGTTTTTACTGTTTCTGTTAAAACTGCCCTTACAGGGATTGTATTTCATTGCTTTTTCCCTTTTAATGCTCAAAACGTACTGGAACTTGGTTAAGCTTGCCAGTCTGATCTATGGAGCCTGGTCCCTATATGAAAAACTAAAAGCAGTGATGGAGGTACCTACCAGATACCTGGGCACCCCGGCTAATGTAACAGACGATACCATGTTAACAAACCAAACAATATTTGAATGGGTGTCCAGGTTCTCCTCTCAGTTCCTTATGGATTTTCAAGATTACAGCTTAGGGACTATGTTATTGATTGGGATATCAGTCCTCCTGAATGTACTCTTTGTAATAGGATTTTACATCGTGTGGAGGAAGCTTTTCCCAGAAACAGAGAATGTTGAATGGCAGGGAAAGTGGAGAGTTTTAGGAAAGAAATTAGAAGCATGGGGTCCCCCGGTGCCATGGGATTTTACTCCTGAACACTTGCAGGATCCTGAGGAGCTAGGCCTGTATCTGAGTAATGGGTGTTGCGGCTCAGAAAGATCTGAGGTGGAACAGCTTATCTGGGGCTTGGCTTATGCTTACCGAGGCATATATACTGTTCTGGAGAGAGAGAGTGTCCAAACTGAGGCTCAGACCAAAAAGGAAGCACCGGTATCAAAGTCGGTTGCCCCGGTAGAAGGCCAGAAATGGAAACGTGTGTCCTCACGTCTAGAACGCAAAGAAGAGGTGGCGAAAGAAGAGGAAGATCCAGGCGAGGGGGGGTCCTCAACACCACCACCACCAAGAAAGGCAACAAAGAAAAGTGAGAGGCATGGACATAGTGATGATGAGGATGATGAGAGAGTCAAAGTTACCACGTTTCGTCGACCCATGAAAATGTCTGAGATCCAAGGCTCAAGAAAGGAGTTTATTCGACGTCCGGATGAGAGTATTGTCACTTGGTTGCTTCGGTGTTGGGACAACGGGGCCAACAGCGTGTCCCTCGACAGTAACGAAGCTCGCCAACTAGGAAACATTGCCCGTGACCCAGCTGTCGACAGAGGGATCAGCCGGTATATGGATGGAATCGCCAGCCTCTGGCAACGAATGTTAGTAGCTGTGAGGGAAAGATATCCCTACAAGAGTGACCTGGCACCTAAAGTGAAAAGATGGAAAACTATTGAGGAAGGCATCCAGTATTTGAGAGAAACAGCTGTGGCGGAAATGCTGTATGATCCCACGTTTGATCCTGAAGATCGGGACCATGATCCAGAGAAAGTAAGGAGTACACCCGAAATATGTCAGAAGCTTTCAAAAACAGCACCAGAAAGGTATGCCGGTACACTAGTGACAACGTTCAACAGATATGAGGACCAAGACAGAAAACCTCCAGTTTTTGAACTGATTCTTACACTTCAAAACTTTGAACAAAAATTTCCGCCATCACACGCTTCCATTTCAGCCATAACAAGGTTAGAAGTACAGATGGAAGACGTGTTAGAGAAAGTATCCCGACTGATTGATAGGGTTGAAAAGATTGCAGCTTTCAGAAGCAAACGCCGTCCTGCTCGAGCAAATGACAGCACTAACTTCATGTCACGCGCAGCTCTGTGGAGTTACTTACGTGAAAATGGAGAAGATATGAAGGAATGGCATCAAAAACCCACCCCTGCACTGCGAGCACGGGTGAGAGAATTACAACACAGACCAACGACCAGTGAAGTTGTTCCTGTCACTACAGGTAACCAATAGAGGGGCCCTGCCCTCAGCCAGAGGAGGGAGAGGGATAATAGAGTGTATTGGACTGTGTGGATTCGGTGGCCTGGCACATCAGAACCACAAAAATATGAGGCACTGGTGGATACTGGTGCACAGTGTACTCTAATGCCTTCGAGTTATAAAGGGACAGAACTGATCCATATCTCTGGAGTGACTGGGGGCTCTCAGGAATTGTCTGTGTTGGAGGCAGAAATAAGCCTCACTGGTAAAGACTGGCAGAAGCATCCTATAGTGACCGGACAGGGGGCTCCATGCATACTCGGTATAGACTATCTCAGAAGGGGGCACTTTAAGGATCCCAAGGGGTACCGATGGGCTTTTGGAATAGCTGCTGTGGACACAGACAACATTAAGCAGCTATCTGTTTTACCTGGCCTGTCAGAAGATCCATCTGTTGTGGGGTTGCTCCAAGTGGAGGAGCAACAGGTACCAATTGCTACAAAAACGGTGCACAGACGGCAGTACCGCACGAACAGGGATTCCTTGCTCCCCATTCATAACTTGATCCGTCAGCTAGAGAGACAGGGAGTGATCAGCAAAACTCACTCACCGTTTAACAGCCCCATATGGCCGGTGCGTAAAGCCAGTGGAGAATGGAGGCTGACGGTAGATTACCGTGGCCTGAATGAAGTCACACCCCCACTGAGTGCTGCTGTACCGGACATGTTACAACTCCAGTACGAACTGGAGTCAAAAGCAGCCAAGTGGTATGCCACCATTGACATTGCTAATGCCTTCTTTTCAATTCCTCTGGCCACAGAATGCAGGCCACAGTTTGCCTTCACCTGGAGGGGCGTTCAGTACACCTGGAACCGTTTGCCCCAGGGGTGGAAGCACAGCCCAACCATTTGTCATGGGTTGATCCAAACTGCATTGGAGCAGGGTGGTGCTCCTGAGCATCTGCAATACATTGATGACATTGTTGTATGGGGCAATACAGCAGAGGAAGTCTTTGAGAAAGGAGAGCAGATTATCCAAATTCTCCTACGAGCTGGCTTTGCTATCAAGCGAAGCAAAGTGAAAGGGCCTGCACAGGAAATTCAGTTCCTAGGTATAAAGTGGCAAGATGGACGTCGTCACATCCCAACAGATGTGATTGACAAAATTACTGCCATGTCTCCACCCACCAGTAAGACAGAAACCCAAGCTTTTCTGGGTGTAGTGGGCTTTTGGAGAATGCATGTTCCAAACTACAGTCTCATTGTGAGCCCTCTCTATCGGGTGACGCGGAAGAAGAATGATTTTGTGTGGGGCCCTGAGCAGCAGCAGGCTTTTGAGCAAATTAAGCAGGAGATAGCTCGTGCCGTGGCCCTGGGGCCAGTGCGGACGGGACAGGATGTAAAGAACATCCTCTACACTGCTGCTGGAAAGGAAGGTCCCACTTGGAGTTTGTGGCAAAGAGCTCCTGGAGAGACCCGAGGCCGACCCCTTGGATTCTGGAGTCGGGCGTACAGGGGGTCTGAGGAGCGCTACACTCCAACTGAGAAGGAGATCTTAGCCGCGTACGAGGGGGTTCGAGCTGCTTCCGAAGTAATCGGTACTGAAACGCAGCTCCTCCTGGCACCTCTATTGCCAGTGCTGAACTGGATGTTCAAAGGAACAGCTCCCTCTACCCATCATGCTACTGATGCCACTTGGAGTAAGTGGACTGCACTGATTACACAGCGAGCTCGGATGGGGAACCTCAACCGTCCAGGAATCCTGGAGGTGATCATGGACTGGCCTGAAGGTAAAACGTTTGGAACAATGCCAGCTGAGGAGGTGTCACGTGCTAAAGAAGCCCCACCATACAATGAACTACCAGACAATGAAAAGAGATACGCCCTGTTCACAGATGGATCGTGTCGCATTGTGGGTAAGCACCGCAGATGGAAATCTGCTGTGTGGAGCCCCACACGACGAGTTGCTGAGGCCACTGAAGGAAAAGGAGAATCAAGTCAATTTGCAGAGGTAAAGGCTGTCCAGCTGGCCTTAGATATTGCTGAACGAGAGAGGTGGCCAGTGCTTTATCTTTACACTGACTCATGGATGGTGGCAAATGCTTTATGGGGGTGGTTACAGCAGTGGGAACAAAATGGTTGGCAACGGAGAGGTAAACCTATTTGGGCTGCTGAACTGTGGAAAAACATTGCTGCCCGAATAAAGAATATGGTTGTAAAGGTGCGCCATGTAGATGCTCATGTTCCTAAGAGCCGGGCAACTGAAGAACAGCAAAATAACCATCAGGTAGATCGAGCTGCCAAAGTTAAGGTGGCTCAAGTAGACTTGGACTGGCAACACAAAAGTGAATTATTTCTAGCTCGGTGGGCCCATGAGACCTCGGGCCATCAAGGAAGAGATGCAACATATAAATGGGCTAGAGACCGAGGGGTGGACTTAACTATGGATGTTATTGCACAGGTTATCCATGACTGTGACACATGCGCCACAATTAAACAGGCCAAGAGGATGAAACCTCTTTGGGAAGAAGGGCGATGGCAAAAGTATAAATATGGGGAGGCGTGGCAGGTTGATTATATCACCTTACCACGATCTCGCAGTGGTAAGCGTTATGTGCTCACCATGGTAGAGGCAACTACTGGGTGGCTTGAAACATATGCAGTACCCCATGCTACCGCCCGGAACACCATCTTAGGGCTCGAGAAACAAGTCCTATGGCGACACGGCACTCCAGAGAGAATTGAGTCAGATAATGGAACTCATTTCAAAAATTCTCTTGTAAATACTTGGGCCAAAGATCATGGCATCGAGTGGATTTATCATATCCCCTATCATGCACCAGCTTCTGGTAAAATTGAAAGGTACAATGGGTTGTTAAAAACAATGTTGAAAGCAATGGGTGGTGGAACATTTAAGCACTGGGAGAAGAATTTGTCAGAAGCCACCTGGTTGGTCAACACCAGAGGATCCATCAATCGCGATGGTCCTGCCCAATCCAGCTCTCTACCTACTGTAGAAGGAGATAAGGTTCCTGTAGTACATGTGAAGAACATGTTGGGAAAAGCGGTTTGGGTTCTTCCAGCTTCTGGAGAGGGCAAACCTCTCCGTGGAACTGTTTTTGCTCAGGGACCTGGATCTACCTGGTGGGTGATGCAGAAGAATGGGGATGTTCAATGTGTACCACAAGGGAATTTGATGTGGGGAGAGCGCCCTCAGTAATTCTATTACTATGTATATATGTATATATGTATATATGTATGTTGTATGTGTTTGTATTTAATGCTTGTTAATCATTGTTTCTCTATGTATATATATATATTAAGCATGATGTAATGATATTGAATAAGGGGTGGAATGTTATGGTTTTATGATTTTGGTACTGGTATTCCACATCATAACATCATGCAGTGCATTTGGAGTTAAGGAGTTAATATTCCAGCTCTGTGGACCATCGATAGTTCCAGGTATGCCTGTCTCAGAAGAGAAGAACTCCATTCCCCAGAGGACTTTGCGATGCTTTGCGTTCTTACGTGTTTACGCTCAGAGGGAAAGATAAAAACTGTCTGCAGTCACGGGACTCTTCTCTTCCCTTCGGGACCGAGCTCGGCAGTGGGTGTTTGTTGCAGCCGTCCGCCTTCAGCGTTAGCGTAAGGCCTTCGGTTTATCGGACACTCTCTCTCTTGCTCATTTTATTTGATTCATTTGCCTCAATTCCAATTATATTATATTATATTGTGTTATTTTCCTTTCTGATATCTTATTTAGTAAATTAGCTTTCCTCCTCAGATCGTTGCCGCTGTTCTGTTCCTGGGCCCATTTCCCTTCTCCTTTTTCCCTTTTCCCCCTTCCCCTTCCCCGGGGTGTGGGCCCGTGGGTCCCCTGCCTCAATTGTCACGGTACCGGGTCAAACTGTCCCGCAAACCGCTGACAAGCCTTCTGGTATGACAGCCACACCTCCCTGCTTTGTATCACCAGTAACTTTGCTGAGGGTGGGCTCTATCCGATCATCCTGGTCGTTAAAACTGTTGAACAAGATTGGACCCAGCACTGACCCATTGGGAACACTGATAGATACAGCAAAAGAAGGCATTCAGCATCTCTGCCTTCTCAGAATCCTACTACTGGGGCAAAGCTTGCATACTTCTGCAGTATCTGTCCATTAAGAAAATCCAGTGTAGATAATTAAAGAGTAAAACAGAATCCCTGGTTCATGAAGTCTTCAGGTCACAAATCAGAGAGAGAATCCTTTGCTTCAGGAAAGCTTCCAAATAACCTGCCCTGGCCTCAAAGGACCACCACTTCAACACCATGCCCTTTCATGGTCCTTTTAGTTCTCACATACAGGAACATCTCTTCCTCTTGAGTTCTTCTTTCAAATCAAGAGAAATTTCCAAAACATGATTTCTGTTACAGCAAGTAGCTGTATCAGGGATGCTACTCTATAGTTGCCTCTATCTTCTTAAGAATATCTTCAAAACTGGGGCTAAACCCACTTAAACTCAAGTTTCAGGAACATTTGTACTTGAATCTCAATATTGCAAAGTTATCTGTTTGTTCATTTAAATGTTAGTGAAACTGAAGTATTTTCTGATAAATATGATTATCTAAATCTGGTATTATGGGAGTGCATCTCCCTTTACCCATCTTGTGTTTGTTCAGTCAAAATTTATTTTTCTACATATTAAAGTGGGGTAACATTTTCAACAGGACAAATTACTTTATGAAAACCTTGGATTCAACTCAAACAAAAATAGGTTCACACAAGTATATTAATTAATACAAATAGTTTTAATTGCTTTGATCTTCTTTTGAAAAGGTCAGGAGATCTCACTTCTCACTTATAGAATGTTTTTCAAAATAATATTTGAGGGGAAATTTATTGTGAATAAGATGTTAGAATGAGGAAGGTTAGATGAAACTCTTCTTTAAGGATTGATTATATATTATATTTTACCTGAACAATATTTTTTTCATATTTTCTTTCAAGTGTCAAGAAATAAAATAATTTTTATTAATTTTCTCTGTTAAAAAAAATCAATATTTATTAGTAAACTTCTCTACATACAATTGTTAGGTACTCCATTTAACTTTTAGATTATGGCCTTACCAGAATGTGTCATTTTGTAAATCTAGACTTCTGTCTTCCCAGTCATTAACACTACATATTTGTTCTCTCCTTGTCCCTTGCTCCTTATTTGCAATAAACCACTGATTGAAGCTCACCTCCCTATGTTTCTTTGATGACCTTAATGCTCCCTTGTCTGTTTTTGAGCAGTTTTCTGAGAAAAGGGTATGAATAATAAGATCAGAAATGTCTTTAATATAACTGTAGTGCCCATGAGAGCTGTTCTCCCTCTTGCAACTCCCTATTTCCCAGTTCCCCATATCTCTAGGTCCTCCTTAGCTAGTTAAGGAACTAACTCTTACACTGATCTTTTCATTGGATAATAAAAACAACAATTCATTTGCTATGCAGATGTTTCATCAGTGTGGGTGCTAAAACTCCTGTACATAAGCCCAGATATAAAATACTAAATGTAAAGGCGAAACAGCAAAAACAATCTAGGATGTCTTTAAATGAAAAGTTTGGAAGAAAGTTGGTCTATTACTTCATCAGATTGTCAGGAGAAATTTCTAGAGTGACTTTGTATTTTTACGAGTGTGGTTATTTACATTGTAATCAGCATTTTCCCATTCTGTGTAGGCAATATGTTATTGTAGGCAAATGTTATTGTAATGGTTATGGATTTATTCGTAATGACTGATAGTTACCTATGTATTTTTACTCATAATATTTGACGGAAACGACCACTCTTTATTGATAATTTTGCTTCTGCTAGCTGAGATTCTAAAAGGTTTTTGAGACTAAGAGCAAAGTCTTAACTGCCAGTCACAAATCAACAGTTTCCGGAAAATGTTTCATGGCCAATCATTGCATTCTATGTAGGCATCTGAGTTACTGTTACCAGGAGCAAGAATATTTCAGCTACTTAGGAAACACTAATTTTAAACTGCAATTTTTTATATAGATGTCATTAACATATTGCGTTACTGTGGGTTTAGCAGAAAAACCTCTCACACTTTAATCAAACAGTACGTGAGTTCCTGAACTGTTTGCTTTTATATTTACAGTATCTAGACATTAATTGGATATAACTCATTCTGATATCTAGCCGTAGATACACAGGCAGACAGCTAACAGAAATGAGCCTAAAAACACTAGCTGACTTCAATAGCTTGCCAAAGATTCTTCCACCACTTTTGGAGTTAGGCAATAGATATACATTGTCAGCTTGCTTTCAGTCTCGCTTTTTGTTAAGTTATAACTGGATGTGTTTAAGCATAACCTGTTCCCACATAGCAAAAAATACTGTTGCAGACTTTCATTCAACCAAGCCTTATTCAGGATTTGAAGTTATACATAAAAAACACATCTTAAACATCATTAGAGAAAAAAATATTTTTTTTTCTCTTACTGAGCTTTCATTTTCTTCTTCAGCGTGATTATATCATATTCTTCCTATAAGATGTATTCAGTAAAACTAGCATTCTTTGTGATCCTACTGCAGAAGTGTTCTGAGTAACTCTAGCTTAAAAAACACTGAGACCAAATGTAAAACTAAGTAGATAATGTTAAATACTTATTTTTAAATGCTAGCAACTGATTTTATAATGAAGTATTTTCAAACCCCATTACATATATTTTTTTAAAGAATATTTTATTGACTCAACAAATTCTAAGTTTAGTAACAATTTTTTAGTTGTCTTGGGATTGAAGAAGGAAAGGAACTTATGGTTTAGAAATCAGTCTTTGTAGCTTGGCTCATAGAAAAATGATTTTTAAACCATATTTGGCAAGATCTTTTAAAAAAAAATGTTATTTAAAAATTCCATATTTTTAGTGTCTGAAATAATTGCAGATTTGTGAGCACTAAGTATGGAATGTGGTAAATCATCAAACATGCAATAGGAAGTGTGTTTTGTCATAAAATATTCTCAAATGAGTTGCTCCAAGTACACATTGAGGAAACAGACAGCATGGGTCTATTCTGTTTAGTCAGAACTTCGATTTTACTACTTAATTTATTTATCATTTTCTCTGAATTCTTCTGTCTATTTTCAAGAATGCAATCAGTAAAAACAACAGGTACATTTTAAAATCTGTTTCTTCAATTTTCTTAACTTCTCATTTGTTTGACCCTATGAAGTAGGTTAATTGACATCTGGTTTGGATTTAATTTGTTGAAAGAGATATGCTTTGAACCCCAAAATATCTGTCATCAATCAGCAAACATAGATTGCGCTTGACTTTCAGGAAATGATTCTTGTGAGAGGGCTGTCACATCTTTTGTTATATGGCTTGAAAAAGTGTTTATATCCCTCTATGGCTTTATAAAGCACCAATCTCATTTAAATAATTGTACAGTCATTTAGTTAATGTGTTCTTTTTTAAACTTGCCTAACTACAGAGAATGTAGTTTTGATGGCAAAAGAACCCCTTTTATATAACAGCATTTTTCTTCTCTTCCTTCCCCCCCCCCCTCCCTCCACCCCCAACTTGCAAAATAAATGCAACACAATTATTTTACTGCGGAGAAATTAGCTCATTTGCAAATGCCACCTTGGAACACAAGAAGAATGGCATTTATTGAAGCACTAATAAAGGCACCATCTTAGAATAATTTTATGCTGACGGGCCCACAATCACTCAATATTTTAAGAGCTGTCATCACACCAGCATGAGCTGCATGCAAAAGTACAAATTTATGCTGTGACATCATGGCACTAAGAGTATAATTGGAATAAAATTACAGTGCTTCACTCTAGCATTCACTGGCAAGACAGAGCACTTTGATGTCCACCCTGGGCCGATCCTTTGCTATGCATCACTGTGCCACATATTCTGTTAACACATTAAGTATTATGACACAGATTTCTGAAGAGTTCAATGTGTCCTTCAGGTATTTTCAGAGTGAGCTTTCAGTGGGTACTCAATGACCTGTGTTGTTAATACTTAGTGCACTGCACACCAGCAGAAAGCTGGAAGAATCACAAATCAGCAGAAGCCACCATTTAACTCTTTAGACATGGATAATTAAGCAAGCAGTCACTACACAATGGCTGAGGACCTAATACTATCATTTTTTAGTGAGTTAATAAATTCCAGTCATGGCCTGTGGTTAAATGCTAAGCTTTAACAAATGAGCACATCTGCATAAGACTGTAACTTTAAAATTCCACCTTTTGACTTTTATCACATCTTTATTCCTTATTGCAACCAGGACGAAAAGGGAGAAAAGAGCTGACAATAGATGTAGGTGAGATATGGGAAAGTGCAATAAATTACATGTCATGTTTAGACATAATATTCTGCTTGCAGTCTAGCATTTTCTGCCAAATCTACAAGCCCTTTCAGCATAATCAGACATGCTTTGCAGTACAGTGTGAGTAGAGGTTGTGATTCTGATTTTTTTTTGATTGCTTTACACCATGAACTTTTATCTAAGTCAATGAGAAAAGAATTGCATTTGTCTGACTGCATCTACTTAATCAGATCTTGATATTAAGATGAATTTATGAGAGAATGCACTCTTTCAAAGGCCACTCACTTGTATGGTTGTAAAACTAATGCAACAGAAATTAAGGCAAGTCCAGATGAGCAGGTGACCTTCAGAAAAGGGAAATCTGTGGGATGCAATTTTTCAATAGTAATTTTGATTGGATTATTTTGAGTGCTGGTGAAAAAAGTTTCCTATAGCATTTATACACCTTGTTTAACACATCCAGTTTTATTTTTATTATGTCTGAAATTAGATTGTCTCTCCTGTTAATTTTCTCATTTAAAAATATGAGATTTATTAATGAACATAAAATTGCAGTGAGAGGATTGTGGTAGGGGAGTAGTTGTACTAGGGACTCTCAATTCCAAAGTGGTGGGCTCAGTGCTACAGCCTGGAGGAGGCTCAGGCATAACACCAGCATGGACAGATGGCTGTCTTTCACTCCCCCACGGACCAACCTGGCTCCTGAACCCAATAAGGTCTCCGGGATTTACTTCATCTTTTGTGGTCCTTGGGATGGGACCATGGAGCCAGCAGGGAAGAGAGCTGTGCCTGCTCTTCTGCTACCAGCACTATAAACCATTTCACACCTTTCTGTTTAGACTATCATGGCAATGGCAAAATCTTTTATTATTGTTATTATTATTATTATTATCATTATTATTATTATTATTATTATTTTCTTAACCCTATTGATCATGGTGAATTCATTTTCTATGCAAATTCACTTACTTATTTGGCAGGTAGACTGATCTGAAAATAAAACAATGAGTGTAAAGAGAAATTTAATCACTGGATGGAAATGCCTTATTTAATCTGCAATAAAACATATTGTAATTCTGGATTTATCACATATCTTAAAAATTAACTTTGAAAATTGTTTTCAGATTTAAGGAACTGAACTATTTTGTTTACAGAATGTAATAACAGTGATCTAACAGTTTTTTTTTTCTTTTTTTTTTTCTTTGCAGAAGTTGCTTGAGCTTAGAGCAAAATTCAATAAAAATTCCATTTTTCTTAAGCATCAATTCAATTTCTAGCAAAATCTTTATACTCAGAAATGAAAAGAATATTTAGATACAAGCCATGAGGTGCATCCAATAGAACTGTATGTAACATGTCCCAGAGGAAAATTGGAGGGATCTCAGGATGTCCGTTTTACCTCCCCTCACTCCAGCACCACTGAGAAGATGCAGAAATTGCACTTGCCTGCTTCCTCAGAAGCTATAGTCCTCTCAGATTGGTGTGGGTGCTCTTTACCTCTAGAGACATGATCTGTTTCGTTCCCTAACAACCACAACTGCCATGTACCTTGTAGGAGCAGAGACTCTAAGGATGGGGAGCAGCTCATCAACCTGCACCCAGGTGTTTTTCCCCCCAGAATGTCCTCAGCTGCACACATGCCATGGCTGCAACTGTTCCCTTCACTGTGCATAGACTCACAAGCAAAGTTCAGTGTGACCAGGGGAGAGAAGGGAAAGAATGCCTGATTCATAGAAATAGTTTCTACAATTGATTTTCCTTTATTTCCACCCCATACTCTCCCTTTCTTTATGTGCAACCATTTATCCTGTTTGGAGCATAACAAGTGACATAAAGTAGGGGGAATTACTTGGAAACATGGGGGCTGGAGATACATTATTTTTGATAGAATTATCATACATACAATCCTCTGATTTAGTATCATCCTCCCACTTTTTGGATGACTTGCTACTCTCAAATGAGTATGTGCTGAAATTGCCTATTTGGAGAATAGCCAGTGGGCACAGAAATGGGAAGCTTTCCCAGACTTTGAGTTGGCAAACATAATGAGGTAGATCTTACAATAACTGCTACTTTACATATTTCTGCTTTTTTTCTCTTCTCATTTCAATCTAAACACATATGTTCCTCATTTTTTTGAATGCACATGCGTGGATATATTTTATAAGAAATGAAAAGCAAGCTGAATGAAATAAAGAATATTTGCAAGTAAAGAAAAAAAGTAAAAAATGCAAGAGAGAGCAGATTTTTAACTGCTCTGAACTTTGATCACTCTGCCACTCTTTTATCAGTCTTAAAATCTGTGGAGATGAGTAGGAGCCCTTGTTCTGTGAAGTCCTGGAGAATGGACTTAAAGCACTGGTCAAAAGGAGCCCTTCTAGAATGAACCTTTCTAGTGGTCACAGTTCTATCTTTCTGTTCACTGAACATGGGAGATCTCATGAAGTGCAACTTCGCAGAAAGAAGGGCTTGAAGGCATCAGAAACTAAGACAAAACATTGTTACACTGTAAGATATTTTATTCTTGTAAGCTAACTGAACTTCATTTTGAATTCATGCCTTTACTGTTTGTGAAAGCTGATGCATTGCCACTAGAAAAATCCTGTTGAAACAAAATGTTGGCCTTTATCTTGATTATGTTGCCAGAAGCCTGTTAATTTGAAAGTGGCAAGACTTCCATCTTTTACAGGAGTGGAGCATATAGAGCACATGCCCTGAAGCCATGCTTTCTAGGTGGGCTCTCTGAAGCAGAAAGGTTCTGGGAAGATTCCTGGTAACTAAGCAAATAAGATGTCAGCCGGCAGAGAAGGCTTGTGATTTCTGTGAAAAATGGCTACTAAGGGAAACCCCCAATACTAAATGTTAGATTTACAGTAGTGTCATGGTTTTTGTTTGGTCCAGTTCTGTACCTAATGGGGTGTGGGGCCTCATGGACTCACATTCCAGGAGTGGGGGAAGGGGTAAAAGGTAGGGAGATGTGCCTCAAAACAAAACAGCAACAATAAGCTAAGGGGGAAAATTAATTTACTAAACATGAGAGCAGATAGTGAGATAACATAATATAAACAATATAATTGGAATTGAAGCTAGTGAATTAAATAAATGAGAGGTCATTCAAAACTGAAGGCCTTGCTCTAATGCTGAAGGCAAGATGGCTAGGAAGCACACACTGCAGAAATGAACAGTAAAAGATGCAGTAGTCTTGGGAGTCTGCTTGGGAGCAGTTTTATCTTTCTCTCTAAACAGAAAACAGAAATGGAACAGTAAAAGTCTTCTGGGATATGAAGTTTTTCTTCTCTTCTGAGAACCAGGTACATAGAAATATTGATAATCCATAGAACTGGAGCATTAACTCTTTAACTCCCAGTGCACTACATAATATATGATGTAGAATAGCAATAATAGAAATCATAAAACCATGATGAATAGCAGTTGCAACATTATTATTTACTTAAAATACAGTTAATTAATTCAGTGTAACCTCAGGTAAATAATTATGTATAATATTTTCCTCTGGAAAAAACAACAAACAAACCAAAACACAACAAATCTGCCCTTATCTACTTCATGTTTCATATTTTGGCTATTAGACAAAACAATTCTTTTATCTGCCTGAAATCATATCCTTTAAGTGCTTTCTTTATAAATTCAGCAATGAATATCTCAAAATTGGAGATTATGAAGGTTGAATTTTGAATTCTCACAAATTGGTGAGAATCAGACAGTATCCTGTACAACAAAGGGTTAGTAGTGTTTACACACAAGGTGAAAAGTTGCCATCATTAGATGTAACTGTAATTTGTATATATACTGACTCATGGTGAGTGATTATCAGAGAAATGGAATATGAATGTTTTCTGCTTCTTTAATTTCTTCCCAGTATACAGCTGTTATCGAAAACTATGATGCTAACATCTTGTAATGAAAACTGATACTTACATATTATGAGAAAGCATTTTAACACTGAATGCATGTTTTCCTCACCTGCATTAATTAAATTCTTGAAGTTAAATAGTGATTATATTTTGATTCACATAAAAATACTGACATGGTACTGTATTTTATCTTTTGTTTCTGCTGGTAATCCATTTTCACAAGTGTGGTGTTTTCATGCGTTCCTTTTTCACCATGAATTTTCTTACTCCTTGAAAGCTGACTTCTCTCTGTAACACTTTTTAAAAAATACATAATCCAAACACTGCAAATACTGTAATTGTTAATTTTACTGGGGATGTTGCTTGGTCAAGTAATGTTCATGCATACCATATCTGTCCATGCATATGCAAATCATAGTTTCTTCCACATAGTGGAAGCAGGCTTGCAGAAACCCTGTTAATGTGAACTTAGCTATAAAAGTAGTCCAAAGACGATTTTTTGAAAAGGGATGAGAGCATTTGGTAAGAATAATGGAAGTCAGAACACAGCACAGCTAACTGTGAAGGATAATGTTTTACAGGAATCACCAAAATCACTTAAAGAGTCCCAGATACTGATGCTGCTCCAGTGCTCCTTTGGGAGTATTTCAGAAGCCTTCTCTCCCCTTGTCAAAAACTAGTCAGCCCAACTGTCCCTATTGTTTGTCTTAATGGGATTAACACTACAATTCTGGTCTGACTATGCCCTTTCCTACTGTTCAACCACATATATATGGGTTGGGATGTAGATGTTTCCTCACACTTCTGCACTATTTAAAATGATTCTCATGTACATTTTTTATTAATTAACAAATAATTACCCTCTTCTTTCAGATTAGCTTGTCATCTGTTTTCTTGGTGCAGTAGTAAATTACATCTGATCTTGGCATACTTCAAATTTAATTGGGCTTTATAAAAATGCAAAACAAATGTGAATATGAAAAAAAGAATGTAGTCACAAATTCTTGAAGCTCAAGATTCCTGGTAGTCTTGAAACACCATGTGGAGTTCTGGCACAGAAAACTCCATCCACAGCCTCTTTCCAGTATCATGCAGACTAGCGCAGATTAAACTAAGGGTGAAGTTCCTGTCTGGTAGTCTCAGAGCGGAGGTACAAGCTGCTTCCTCTCTGTCTTAATTTCAGTACAAAAATGTATCTGACATACAAAATGGCAATTGCTTTCAACTTGACTTATTCTGAATAAGGACTACAAGAGTACTGAATGAAGATTGCAGGATTTTGCTGCGGAGAAGTGTAAGGGTTTGCTAGCATTGAAGGAATTGTTAGGAACATTTAAGAAGAAATCATACTCCAGCTTGGTACTTATACAATAAAAGCTGATACTTCTGCATGTATCTTCTCACCCAATATACTGGTATTTTGCAATATTTAAATGCAAATAGAAAGGGAGGGGAAGTTTTTCTCTGAGAAGGTGAGCTTCATGCTCTGTGGGCTTTTACAAATTGCGTTCCTGAGCAGTGTTTCCCAACATCAGTGTTGAATAAATAAATAAAATTGAGTGATTTCAGGTTTAAGTTAATTTTTTGCCTTAAATTACTTTTTCTTACTTTTCTTGATATCTCCTTGATAATAATAATAAAAAAAATCTTGATTTCATGCTGTAAATGTAAAGAACCACACTGTCATAACATTATTGACTCCCTATATAATTTACACAAGTGTATGAAAATCTCACCATGAGGCCATAAAAATAGCTACTTCTGATCCATACTTATATTTATTATTATTATGTTTCTGGCATTCAACCAAAGTTAGATGTTATGCTATCAGTGTAATTCTGTTAATAACCGTTTATTATATTTTCCAAAACTCCTTTTATAGGTATGTGTTTGTGAAGTTAAAGAAGTAATGAAGCCATTATGACTTGACAGTCAGTTTAAAAAGTGTAAGTACAATAAATATAATAGATATTTTTATTATTATTACAATAGATATACTCTGCCTTGGAGTTTCTCATCCAGTTGCAGAAGGAAAAAACAAAAGAGGAAACCACTAAAACCTGTTACAGGTGCTTCCAATAGTTTAAAATTTGGTGTTGAGGAAGGTTTTAGACTAATAAACCTTTTGTTTCTATTTAAACAGGAGTATATTTAATGAACATGAGTTCTCTTTTCTTCTAAAAAATAAATCAGGCATGAATGTCTCTCTGTGGGATCTCTTTTCTGAAAAGTATAAATAAGGATGGAAATCTGTGCTATTAAAGCTCAAGCAGTGAAATCCTAAGCTTTTGGCACCTAAATCGAGAAAGGCTTGAAATTCTGGAACTATTTCATAAAAATGTAAAAAAAAAAAAAAAAAGAAAGAAAGAAGAAGTTTCTTCTTGAACCTAATTTTTCACTATTATTCGAAACAAACAAACAAAAAAGGCAACATTTTCAGTATAAATTTCATTATAATTATCTTTATGTCTAGTTCAGTAAATGCATTACAATGCCTGTGAAATGCCACTGATGTGAAAGGAAAGCTCCATGCAAGGTACACCACACCGCATAAATCTTTTGGCTCATAGGTGCTTTGGATAGTTGAGCGCTTCCCAGTCGAGTCCGTAATCTTTCCTGTTGAGGCTGATTTGTAAGAACATGGAGAAAGAAAAAACACCTTTCAGTGAGATAGAATACTTTTTCTTCTCAGCTATCGCAAAGGCTGTGGTCTGATCTTGGTATCATCAGCTACTGTCTGAATACCTTATTCTTCTCAGGGTTATGTGTACTGTGTATTTTATAACAATAATCATCGGGGAAAAATATGTGCTTTCATCATTCCTACAGGAAACCACAATAATTCCTACTTATAACTGAATTTACTTTTGAATCTTAGCTATTCCAAAGATGTCTTTGTTTGCTTTGGCTCCTCATTTTGCTGGGTCTATCCAAAAAAAGACCAAGGGGTCATACTATACACCAAGATGAATACAAGTGTGCAATATGTCCTTGTTCCTAAGAAGGCTAATGGTATTCAGGTTCACATTAGGCATGCTACTACTAGCAAGTTGAGAGCTGATCACTCCCCTCTGCTCAGCACTAGCGAAGCTGTTGGAGTACTGTTTCCGGTTCTAAGCTCCTAGTACAAGACAGAACGAGGCGTACTGAAAAGGATCAAGGGGAGTGCTGTCAAGATGATGAAAGGGCTGGAACACCTTTCCTGTGAGGGGAGGTTTGGAGAGCTGGGACTACTCAGCCTAGAGCAAAGGAGGCTCAGGGGGATCTTATCAAAGTGTATACATATCTGAAGAGAGGGCACAATAAGCCAGTTTATTTTGAATGCTGTCCAGTGTGAAGGCAAGAGACAATGGGCAAAACTTGAAAACTTCAGCACATCAGCACAGTTTGCCCAGAGAGATTGTCCAGAGAAGTAGACATGGGCCTGGGCACCCAGCTCTGAGTATCCCTGCTTGAGAAAGGGTTGGATCAGAGGTCCCTTCCAACCTTAACCCTTCTGTGATTCTGTAATCAGATAAAAGCAGATAAAACTTTATGCCTTATCATCTCCTGTCTTTTTTTCTATATATAAATAAAAGAATGATACTTTGTCATAGCGTACAATTAGAATGTTCTGAGTAACTCTTGAGAAAAGAAAATGTTTGATTCCCCACTCTCGTTTCTCATTCCAAGAGTTCATGCTTATCTTGGGTGTGCTCTGGTTGGTTAGTTCAGAGCAGAAAACTACTCCCTTGTCAATTTCATAAGGAGATTGTTGTCTACTGAGTAGAATCTATAAGTTCTTTTTCTCTCTTGGTATGTATCTTTGGTCCAACTTTAACTATCTTCATTAAGTGATTTATTTTGCTTTGCTATTTCTTGCATGTCAGTTGGCTCTGTAGGATAGATACAAATATCATATTAACAGCCCAAATATGCAAATTTCAGACAGTAGCATTTTCATTTATTTTTCATTTTTTGACCCAGTGAGCTTGTAGACAGAACATTCTGTTCCTTTTGAAGCAGTACTGTGGATCTCCATTAATTGAAGATCACAAATAGATGCAATATACTTAATAATACAGACCTGAATTTAGTCAAATGATGCAATTTTTTGTTATTGTTCTGCTCTAGAGGATAGAGTTAGCAGATTTTCCCTTATTTGAAAGACACTTATCCACACAGAGATAAGAGGTCAGGGTGGCTTTCATAATGACACTTAGGAAGAGGGCCACTTTTGCATGACCATAATAGATTAAGCTCAAGTGTTTATTTTTCAAGCAATTCTTACTGATTCAGAAAACACTGCTATTTAACTGCATATTCACACTTACTGGTTGTTAATAGCAGCTACTTGGTATGCTGACTGTATTGCAGCCTAAAGGACTACATTTTCAAAGCAGGGTGCACAAATCCTATTAGCAGTAACAGGGATTGGATGTTAATGAGTAACTCTTCCAGTGCACACTTTTGAGAAAAAAATTTAATCTGAGATGTCAGTTCTAGGAGGCATAAGTTTTCTATCTGTTTCTGAGCAGTAACTATATTCAAGATTATTTCTGGTATTTTATCTCATTTTAGCATCCTATCCTATCCTGTCCTGTCCTGTCCTGTCCTGTCCTGTCCTGTCCTCTCCTGTCCTCTCCTATCCTGTCCTCTCCTGTGCTATATTCTGTCCTGTCCTGTCATATTCTACACTACTCCACCCTACTCTACCCCATTCTACTCTGTTCTAGTCTTTGACTGGATTAACCAAGGCTACTAGAGCATCCAGATTAACATTTGCCCGTGTAATACCAATATACACTGGTGCAATTCATTGATTGTGTGTGTCCCACTGCATTGCTCAGTAACTAACATGACTCCTGTGTTTTTAGCACAAGCCAGTTTGTCATGAATGAAACCTTTGTAGACCATTTTGTTCTGTTTAACTCCAGAGCAAATGTCAGCACGTTGAGTCCTAGAAAACCTGGTGTTGCATTGTAATTGGATATACATTTAAATTAGAGCTCTCTGAGCAGAAGGATACTTAAGTTAGCATAGTTTTCAGTAAGTCAGTAAAAAATCTGCTAACCCTGTCTAACCAGCTGGGCCTGAAAGCTTATAGGTTGGATGCCCCACTGGCAGAGATCACCATTTTTTAAATGTAGATATTTTGTTTCTGCCACACCTCTAGCTGTACAGCATTACAAATAAATCCTATTATTTTTCCTTCTTTTCTAATGTATTACGTCCACACTTATGATTTCAAAAAACTGTTTCCTGTTGGGAAATGGCTGCAGGAGCAGAGAGGTCACGGTGATATATACGAGCACAGTTTGCACTGCAGCACAGACTATATACTCATGGAAAAGTATTAAATGTTGATAGGAGGTCATGATGCTCCTGGGCCAAGTGACAAACAACTCCAAGCGGACATGAACTGCTTCAGCTGAGCAACCCAAGTTGCCAAGGTATCTATGGGAAACTTAGTTTTATCATATATGGGAAACTAGTTTTATCATATATATAAAGGTGAATTTCCATTTGCAGCTTAGCTCTTGCAATGCTACTTGTTTTAACTTTGAATTCAGTGTGTATATGTGCATTCTTCTTAAAAGAAGCTTCCCTTTCCCTCCTACCTTTTTATTATTATTTTTGTTTATATTTCATTTTTATCTCTAAAATGTATGAAGCTTTTCTGGAAAAGAGAAAAAAAATCTCTTAAGTTCTCTACATAACTAAAGGTCAACATGTTCAGATTACTTCATGAATCTTAATAAACTGTTGAAATAAATTTTTTTCTTTGAGGTTTTAAAATGTCTCAGGAAAAGCAATACTGTTACTGAGATTCTGAGGAAGAACAGTTTATGCTGCATTAATGTCAATGAAAACTTCAGAAGTCTCTGTACACACTAGTTAATTGGGGAACAATTATGAATATATAATATTTTGCTCTTTAAACATAATATAAATTTCTGTTCCTTTTGTTGTCGTTTTTCTTTTCTCCATCAGATAATTGAACTATATTCACAGACAAAAAAAAGGTTTTCTAAGTACCTAAACTTCAGATTGTAGCATATGGACTTCTAATGTATAGAAACCTTTGAAATTTCTCCACCAGATGTGAGGCATTCTTTCATTAAAATAAGAAAACCCCTTACTTTCAAATATTATTTTAGATATATCCTGGAATAAAGGAAATGGAGGGCAACAGATGGGAGGGTTCTGAAGTCACTCCTTGTTGAACAGGAGAGCTATACATCTGACTTCAGTAAAGAAGTTCTGCTTGGTATTGCAACTCTCTTTTCAATTAGAAAAATAATGTTCAAAAGTTTCAGTTACTGAACTGCAACTGAGCTAAAGGGTCAAACACAACGTCATATGGAGATTTACTTAAGAAAGCAAGCTCTGGTGAATGCTATCCTCTTTGCATGTAAAAGCATAGAAGATGATGTCCAAATGAACTGCAGAATTTTGGAACAATTCTTGTTTATTTTCAGGGATGATTCTTATACATATATATGTGTGAGCAACATTAGAATAGATCCCTGCTCCAATTTTCTTTCTCTTTGTTTTCATAAATAATGTTTCTTTTAGAAGTTAAAAAAATTGCCACAAATACTTAAAAAAAATCTCAAAGTAAATTCTCAAGATTTTTGGAAATAAATTAAATCCTCAGTAGAAAGAGAAGGATAATCAACTACATTACTCCAGACAATTTCAACTATTTGAGTGATATACTTTTATGATTTAGACTTTAACAATACCAGGAAAAGTACATGTTGATGATTTTATAAAAATATAAGGACAACTTCAGTGTAAAGCGAATGTCTAATGTGGTAGTACCGTGGCTCACACCTGTACCTCAGAAGAGTGCTGCAAAGCAAAGCAATACAAAGAAATAAAACCGGGCAATATGAGACTTTTCAAAACAACATTAACACTAGAAACTTAAGAACAAACAAACAAACAAATAAAAAAAACTTTTTTAAACACTATTATAACTGAGAAAAACTTTAATTAACTTTTCCTGACATTATTCGTTGTAAATCATTTCCTGAAGTACAGGAGACAACAATCTTATGATCCAAACTTTTTATGGTCCAAACTTTCCATGTCTTTACAAATTTATTTTTGAAATGACAGGGATCAGTGAGGGAAAATTAAGGAAAGCAGCTTATACATTTTTCTGTTCTATTTGATAATATATATGTCATCTTACTGTGGAAGAATATCATGCTAAATTAAGCCAATTCATTATTTACTACATTCAGAAAATGGTTTTACTATTATGTTGACTCTGCTGTTCTCAGTTCTTTATGCTTTTACTAAAACAGGCAGCTGAGGTTGTAAGATTGTTGAAAGTAAAAATGGACACAAAATATGCTTTTTCATTTTCCTCACTGGCACATTTTGCCTGTGGCTAAAGAAGAAGTTGAAAAGAAGGTTCTGTACAGAAATATCATCTATGATCTCATTTCTCTTTTTAAAATATCATCGCTTTTCTATCTATCAAAGTGAATAGCACTTGGAAGATTTTCTCACCACTGATGCCTACTAAACCAAATATTTCATTGTATAGCTAGGCAATCTGAATAATATTTTGCTTAAACAAACAAAGGTGTTGTTGTATCATTTGAACTTTGCATACTAGTCAATTAAGCATGAGGGTTTTTTTCACT
Source organism: Cyrtonyx montezumae (assembly GCF_038088225.1). Taxonomy (NCBI): domain Eukaryota; kingdom Metazoa; phylum Chordata; class Aves; order Galliformes; family Odontophoridae; genus Cyrtonyx; species Cyrtonyx montezumae. The sequence goes on from NW_027072041.1 coordinate 6,883,692, forward strand.
GGTCACTGAATAGTTCATTTTGTTAAAAATGAATAAACAAGAAAAGAAGTAGAGATATGGGTAAGACTATTTGAGTTAGCATATAGAAGACATTCAGATTTTAATCTGAACTCTCAAGAATAATTATTCTTCCTGTTTTCACTGGTACTGACATGGTCCTATTTATATGTGCCTTTGTTATTTTGCAATAATGCGCCTAGTAAATAACTTACACTGGCTTAAAAATCTTCTGTCTAAAATAAAATTTGGTTCTAGTTTTGTTGTAAAACTCAAAAAGAATAAAGCTGAATGTGACAATGTTATAGTCCTTAAGACTTTGATCAGCTTTGTTTACTCTTTTTCTTAAGAGTGATGGAAGTCTCCTATCCTGTGTTGGAAGGTACACTGGAGTCGAATTTTTCCATGTGGATTTGCTGCATTAGCATTATCTTTGCAGGAGTAGTAAATAGCATCAACTTTTTTATATCTTTAGTCCCAGATGTCTTTAGTTTTATTATCCAGCCCTGAAAAACTAAAGTTATTGATAAAATTTCTTAATTCAAATTTAATGAAAAATAAAATTCTTAGTTTTAAAAATCCTGAGTTAGAGATTTGCTGCTGTTGTTTTTCATAGGCTTATCACTACTTCATCGTAAGACTCTCCGAACACACATTCTCTTCTGTCACAAGAACTACTATTTAACACACTAATCATTAAGACATTAATCTTCACTGTAATTTATTGATTTTAGGTTATCAAAAAAAACGTGATTTTTTTTTCCTTCCTTTTGAGCTATGAAGTGGGGGCAATGTGAATCTCAAATATTTTTTTAAAATAAGCTGAAGTAAATTCAAGCAGATGTACAGCTCAGCCACAGGAAGTCCCTTTGCACTGTGAACCTTTCCACCATCCTGGTTGTGAAATAAAATTGTAAAATTGCATATTTACTGAAAATACACTAATGTAGTGGTGAAATACTGTTTCTCTTATGTGAAAGGTGTTTCTTTTTGGGAGATTTACAGGGATAACAGACATATCAACGCTACAGAAGGTATAAACCTATGAGTTTAACAGTGTAGAGTGGATAATGAAAATGCCATGTAGAATTTTTCTGTTAGATATCTTTTATGTAATTAAATAGAAAGCTTAGGGTCAGTAGTATACACTAGTAGATTGACAGAATTACTTAATGGTGTTAAATTCTGTAGAAGCAGCATTTCCAGAGGAAAGTAAATTATGTTCCTTCTTATTTAAGATTTGAGGGAAAGTAGGTTATTTTGAAACACAATTGAAAACACAGGATTGATTCTCTCTGTATTTATTCACATACATACATAAATATTTTTCCTGTAGATAATTACTACAGTTCTTCTGAGCTGAGGAGAAGCTTTTCTCCTTGACGAATAAAGCTTAGGATAACTCATTAAAAATCTTAAGCGAATGTGTGAATTTCCCTCTGAAGGTTGTCTGTAATCACTTTTCTGAATCCTTTGCTTAGTAAGAAGTGGGATTCCTAGCGAAACAGGGGAGATTATTTGAGAATGACTTCATGTTGTTAATGATCTTTATGCAGGTATAGCATCCAGACATAACATTTTTACTGCCAAAGAAAATCCCCTCAGTAGAAAGCAAGTCCCTTCTTGGCAGAAGCTAAGAAAAAGCTACAGAATGAAATCTCTCTTGCTGTTGTGTAGATAAATATATACTTATACACACAGACACACACATGCACATGAAAGTTGATCCAAAAGTAACGCCTCCTATTTTGTACTGGCCAGTAATATCAGAAGCAGATGTTGGTGGCATGGCAGTAAGTGTTAAATGCTCCCACTAATATTCCATTAAATTTCATCGCTGTGTGACAGATGGCAGCAGAAAAGCAGTCTGCTACAATGACCTCTGACATGGGAGTTAAATGAAACAAAAGTGTGTCACTGAATTCCTCCATGAGGAAAAATGGTACCCCTTGACATTCATTGATGTTTGCTGGACACTTATGGAGACCAAACAGTGGATATGAGCACACCGAAGGAGTGAGTGCAACTGTGGATTACCTAAACTGGTGCAGATATTTACGAGCACAGCATGCAAGCTCTTGTTCATTGCTGGTGAGAATGCATAGCTAATGGTGGTGATTATGTTGAAAAACAGCGTTTCACGGCTGAGAACTAGCTCTATAAGACTGCTATTGTGCTCTTTGTATCTGCTGTATTTTCCACAAAAATAATCAGGAGACATTACTTTCAGAGCAACCTACATGTGTATGTTCTCTTATTTAATGTTTAATTTTTTCACTTGCAGTGCACTGTTATTGTGCAGTGAATAGTTAACATTTCATTAACAAACATTTTATATAACTTTTGTGTATCGGAAAATAAATGATGTTCCTTCCTTTTCCAACTCATCATATCCCAGCTCATGCTTTATAGATCAGCACCAGCTCTTGCATTCTTGAATGTTGCAGACTTGCAATGCTACTGTAAGCACCATCTTTTAAACAGGCAGCTGTTTTCTCAGAAAATTAATTTGAATTTTTTTTCCTACAATGTACTCAAGACTATCTGCTTGGCAGTTTATACTAAAAATCTTTTGCAGAACTCATTTAAATGTCTATGTTTCACATGGGCCAAAAAGATGTGTGAGAAGGGCAAGGCCCTGAGCTATCTAGATTTGCCATTCCTTCTGAGAAAAGTTAGATGCCTCTTCTGTGGCTCCCACAAAACTTGTTATAGGTAACAGTATCAAAAGGTGTTGTATCACAGGAAAAAAATAAGAGATTTCTTTTTTCTTTATTTAAATGGAGAAAATACATACTTTTAAGTACTTGATTTCTAAAATCCTTTCTCTTTCATTTTTTAAAATGTGTGTTGCATTTACTCTGCTCATAAAGCAGGCAGCAGTGCCTAGCCAGTGTAATTATTATGTATTTCTAGTTTATTTCAAATTTTGATTCAATCAGAATGCCTAAATCTGACAACCTATAATCAAACAAAGGGTGTACTCTAGTAGGTGGGGATTAACAGAAGGGAATTAAACTGTCATTTTGCAACAGCTTAGACCAATATGAAAGCCCATTTGTGAGTCTCTCAATAAATATCCCTTTTGTTTTGTCTAATTGCTGGTTTGAATGTATCAGACTCATCAATGGGATTAGGGTTAATAGATGTTTGGTCACGCATAGCATGCAGAGGAGGAATCTGATACACACACACAAAAATTGCACTTAATGAGCTTAGCAAATGTTTGCCATATTTTTAATGAACCCTGGGGCTGTCATTTAGAAATGCTTAGCAACTGCTTTTCCATCCTTGAAAATAGAGCAACTGAAGGACATTAACACTGTGTACACCATAAATAAAGTGAGCTATTTAAAGATGCCAACTGGGAGGTGGGAATGATGACATTTTCTGTGCAGGAGCCAGTGATACTTAACACTTCATGTGTGTATTAGATGTCTCACAACCCAGACGGGCCTCTCTAGTTTCCTACAGGGAACAAGTGTGAGTGTTTGAGGGAGATCAAATAACTGCTTTTCAAAAAAAGTTAAACCTGTTTATGATAGAGCTTTCAAAAACACTTTACCCTGTCTTTTATTTTTTTTTTTTCTCGCTCATATTGTTGGCAAATCTTTGTAGAAAAGATCATTAAAAGGGAAATTATTTATTTAGATCATCTGCTCCTGAGCTAATCATTTCTACCTTTGCCATTAAGCGGTATACTTCCTTAAAAAATGTTGTGGCAAAAGACGAGCATACTCTGGGGGATTGATTGCACAGTAGATTTAACGATCCATTCATTAGCCTCTGGGACCTGTGCCTAAAACCAATGCAGGCTTAATAATGGGGAATTACTGGAGCAAACCTTGTGTCATGTGGTGCAGTTATTTTGACCACAGAATCAGGTTTTCCTTAGAGAAGGGCCTGATTTGATATAATAATGCAAAAAGTGCCATTCAGATAGGTTATGTTTAGAAGAAATGAGTGCTTTTTAAGACTTTAGTTGCCATAGAGGCAGTGGATCTAAGATCTTTTGTCTACATACAGAAATCTTTTGAAACATCAGCTCTTAAAACCTTGGATAGGGAAAAGAGTCTCGGAACTGAGCTGGCCTTTAAATACTTGTTCCTGCTGTGATCAGTCGAAACAGACCCCTCTGTGTCATGTGGATAGTGCTTTTTAAAATCTGAATAGCTGAGAAAAAAACGGTATCATTAGCTTGGAGAGTTCACAGATGTCACGAGACAAGGCTGTTACTACTCAAAACTTATGTTTCGGTAGCTCATTTCTAGTTAATGCAATAATAAAGCCTTGCATACTATTTCTCTTACTCTGAAATGGATGCTATAGTGTCTAAAAACTGGAGTGTTTTTATCATGGACATGGAATAAGAAAGGCTTTTGCACATCTTTTATATAATAATGCAAATATGAGTATAAACAGTACTGAAATTCAGTAATTATGCCTCAGTTTACTTGTATATATGGCCCACACAAGTAGGAGGGATCAAGCTCTTGTTCTATTTTTAACTAACATGTTATCCTCAAAATTAGAGGTGAAAATTTCATGCCTATCTTCACCTGAACTTTGACTTCCCAGCACACATAGTGAAAATCTTAGATGCAATTATTTCTGAGTTTCATTAACAAAACATTTTATTCAAATGACTAAATGACTCCTGAGTTTTCTATTGGTGTTATTGTCTTTTCCACTGCCCTGAGATCAATTCAAGATCACTAACACCTGGAAATATTTTCAGATAATAGTTAAACTATTCTAAGTATGAAAGCCTTAGTGTTCATCTTTCTGTGAAGAGAACCAACTTTCAAAAAACTCCATCTATATTATTTATATTTGTGTGTATGAAAAGTACACTACTGAACTGTTCCAGATGCAAGTTCCTCAAAAGCAATACCAAGTCTTGGATGATATAAAATGAGAGGCAGCTCTACAGGCAATGTATTCTGTTTGTTTCTCTGTATTGGGTAATTCAATCTGCATCTCAGTAAACACTAGCAATATTGTTTACATGTTTTGTTACAAGCAGAATTTTATAATTATATAGCAAAATTGAAAAATTTCTGTCTTTCAGGGCAATTATTATTTGATCATACTTTAGGAAATAATCTTTGTTTTGAAGAGGTTTTATGGTTCTTTTAAGAGAAAAAACTTTTCAATATACAAATCCTTGAGGAGAAAGTATATAGCCTGACACCAAATCTGGCCGTCACCATTCATGTTGTTATGAACAAGACATACCATACTTGTGCAATGTCCACACAAATGAATATTAAGAATCTCTCCCCAAAACAACATGACTATTAAGGAGAAGGTAAATAACGACATGGGATGTATCAAAGTAACAAGCAGAGAGATGAGGACTGGGGGAGGCTGCATGTTTCTTTGAAAACTTTTGACTTTTGCAGGAGTCTGTCTGGAAGCACAGAGGCTACAGTTTTGTCTTTACAGTTTGAGCCTAAGGAGAGTGGTAACAAAATGTACTGCTTTTTTGAACGGAATTTGTTTCAAGACACGAGAACTGATGGTCACCTCCCGCCTATTCCCTCATTTTGCTGCTACAACAGCAGACATGCAGGAGGCAGTGGGGCAATAGCTGGTTGCACAGCTGATTTTCTATCTCACCACAGCCATTTGTTTCAACTCTCAACCCAGCCACTCACATTTTTAACACTATTTACTCTGCCTTCTGCAAGCTCAAGGAAAGGACTGCAAAACCAACATCTATGAGGGGGTGAAATATAAATTAGATCCCTTTGAGAAAGAAAGCAAGAAAATAGTCACTAAGCTGGAAATGTCTTTGCTAATTGACCTCGAGCACCCACTCTTCATCATCTGGTGAAAACAGGTACCCACATGCAAGTACCTACTGGTGTCTACATGCTTTAGCCCGTATGTGTGAAGATATGGAGGGAGTGCAGGACACAGGAAGGCCCCTCATGTCAATCATAGGGGCCCTCTTACCTGATGGCCTCCTGTAAATCAACAAGATTGATGCTCCTGTATTGGTCAGCATGTAAAATAACCTGTCATCAGTACAGACGTGATGTGCAGAATATCAGTGTAACTTGAAATTCATAGCACTTTAACACCTGTTTCCATAGCTACAGTGTAATCCAGACATCTGAGAGGCCAGCCTGCCTTTGCCAGGCCTGTCATTTCAGGGAAATAAATTAAGAAAGCTGATGGCAAGGACTGAATTATACAATTTTTTTTTGAAGTATAGCAACCAGACTTGAAATCTAACCAGGAATGAACATCGTTCATACGAAATGGATAAAACACATTTCCTGTAACCTTTATAAGGAAATTTGAATGTAGCTTCCTCTATATCCTTTTTCCCCTCCAATAAGAAATATTGTATGTTATACTTGGCAGTTATATATGCAGGACTGAATTTCTTGATTTTTGAGAGATTATGCAGTATCTTTAAGTGAAGATTTAGAAAAAACAAACAGATGGAAAAATGGAAAGGAGCAGGCGTAGAAAAGAGATACAGTTAAGTGAATGCTAAAGGGCAAAGCTTCAGTGCCAGACAGTTATTTGCATATCCACAATATGTTTCTGTCTAGAGGCATATTTTCTCAAAGTCTGTGTGTATATTTCTATGACGGTATATTTATCTGTATCACTGGCAACATATGTATAGCTATGAATAGAACTGGGGTGTTTGCTGAATGATTTATGATGCTGTTTAAATTTTTTTCTTTAAATATGTAACAGTATTGAGGAATGATCTTGCACATGTAGGGAAGTCAGTAGGAAATGAAGGCATTATTTCTCAAGTACAAGTCACTGGGACCTACATAAGACCAAGCTATGTACATATTTTCATTTAGAGGACGAAACTTTTATGTCCATGCATGCATATTTTCTAGGCCAGTTCATTTGTTGAATGTTTGACAAGGAAAAATGTCCTGATAAAAACTGGCTATGCTTTCCAAAGATGACTCTCTGCCAGTCAAATCTGATTAGTAGAGAGGATGAGAATTCCTATTGAAAAGCATGTTTTGCAAGCAGTAATTTGTGACATCCAAAGGGAGAGGAAGGAGAACCTGTGTAAAGTTCTCACAGCTGATAACTACTTTAGTCATTGACCTGGTACAGTGCTGCAATGAACCCATATGAGTAATACTTTGCAAAATCTGAAAAGAGTGTTTTTCATGCGTAGTATGTGAGAACGCCAATTGTTATCTACTGTGGAGAATGGGACTGATTTTTAATTTGTAGGACCAAACCATATTTATTACCCATATCACTAATTACCAAAATAAACAAGATCACACTCTATGACATAAAGTAAGCAGAACTTTGCAACTATTCTTTTGAAGACAACTCGTTTATTCAATTTTGCTTTTATAAATAATTGATCTTATTGGCATTAATATAGTGGCATTATTGCATCACATTTGATTACTCTTTTTATAAAACATCTTATAGATGAACCCTTTCTGAACAAAAAGATAAAACAAAACTCCAGTTTGAAATTTAGCTTAAATGGATGAAGGACATAGCTAGATACAGACCATATTTCTGTGCCTGGGCATAAGCTGTTGTATTTTTTACTCAAGGTGATATAAAGATGCATGATATATTCACTTCAACCTGTAAGGCTGAAGCCATTTCAATCCACCAGATCAGTGCTCTATAAGCTCAAGATTCTTGGTACAAGCCTTGACCCAATAAACCAAAATGTCTTAGTAGGAGCTGTTGAAGACATTTGAAAGAGTATTAAAATGAGTTCCCTGAAGTGCCTATACAATTAATATTTCAGTAATCTGAAAGGTCTCTGTAGATACTAATCAGAAGTAATAATTAAACAACATATTTTTTCCCATCTTGTTATTTCTACTGTTTAATTGTATTTGTTTTCTTTTTACTTTTATTGCAAAGTTTCCAGACAGAATAATATCTATAAAAAGGGAAAAATATTCATTAACTTCAGTAATGAGAAAAGGAAAAGCTAGATGAATCTATCTACTAAATACCTGTTAGGAGTACACTTTCTTTTTTATTTATTTCTTTTTTTCTCTCAGACGTACAGAAAGGTATCAGCACAGTTACTGGCATGTCAAACTCGCAGTCCATGGGCGGCATGAAGCCTAGCATAGCTTGCAATGAAGTCGCTCTGACAAACCAAGCAGCCCAGCCACACACAAGGAGCACATACATTCCTCACAACAACCAAACAGTGGCGTGTGATGGGCACTATGGGGGGGTGAAAACAGGGGACAGGGAAGGTGCAGTGCAGCGCTAACTCAAGTGATGGCCAATTAACTGTATGCATTGTGATGCACTGACTCAGCGCAGTCCTGTGAGCAGCAAAAAAATACACTGCATTGTTTTCTGTTGTGATAATAGAATTTTTCACAAAGAAAAATTCTCTCCACTCTGCAGTGCAAGTAAGACACAAGGTTGGACGCCTATGGTTTAGAATGTGATGTTTGTCTAGTACTTCGAATAAGATTATTACTCTGCAGTGTACTAGGAAAGTGTTCAGCAAAAATAACTCTTAAATGAAAGGCTTGACATTACTAAAAATGAAAATTATTTGGTCTTCCTGTCTTTCAGTTCAAAGGCTGTGTTAGTTTTTTAATTTCGATCCAAAAATCTGCAATATAACAATAAGCCTATGGGATGGAGTGTTACTGTCATGATAAAAAAAAAAAAGCTAAAAGAGCATTACACACAAAACACTCAGATTAACAGGTAAATTTCTGAAAAAAAAAATCAATGAAAATTTAAATTTTTATTAAGTAATGTTTAAAATCTTGGAGAGAAAGAAGAGATTGGAATTTGACACTGCAGATTCTGAAGATAAGAATGTATACTTTTATCAAAAAAGAAATTTCTGGAGTGCTATACACCGTGTATATGCTACAAATATTTTCTTTTTTATATTTTTTACTTGCTATCTGCTCTTGGTTACCAAGAGAGATAGGGCTAGGTGGAACTTTGATTCAAGCCTAGGTAGCTCTTATTTGGAAACTTACACCAGTAACTCCTGTACATTTCTCCTGTTAAGATTTTTGTTTTTGCTGAAGAGAGTTGTCTGCCACCTGGACCAGAAAGTTATTCTCAGTGTACTCCAGGAGTCTCCTGGATTGTTTGCAGCCTGCCATGTTGCTTTCCTAGCAGACATTCGAGTAGTTGAAATTTTCCATTCAGGATGAGAGCTGGAGAGAGTGACGATTGTTGTAGCTGAATATACTGTTTTCATTCAAGAAATAATTCTCCAAAGAGTTTTTATAAGTTTTGCAATATATAAAGAAGTCCAGAAGTAGGAAAGAATAATTAGTTACCATTATATAGAAAAAAAAAGAAAACAAAAAACTAATAGCATTATTATCACAGGATTCAGATCACATACCTCTCTTTACATACCTCTTTTCTCTGCTAGAAAACTTACTAGTTTAGTCACATTTAGCTGGATCATCTGAATCTAATAATGAAAAAGAACAGAAATGGTATGTAGAGAATTAAAAAATGAAAAACACTGCTGGCACTTCATATGAAGATTTGATTCCAGTACCCTGAGGGAAGTAAATGAATTTATAGAGATCCACTTCAGGGAGAAGAGAAAAAAAAAGAACTCTGTAGTTAATGTTGTTAGTATTTTTAAATGCTTGTTTTTAAAAAAGCATACATTTAGGAAGACATATATGAAAATGTACTAATTTATGTTTTCCATTAAATAGAATAAAAAATATTTTTATTAAGATACCAAAGAAATTTCTTTGGTACTAACTTCAGTCAGGATAGACCTAATATAATTCAGTTCTTAGGTCTATGGGAATATTTATAATTTTGGAATAGTTATCTCCCAATCCTTCAATATACTTCCAACCAGAAAACTTGTAAAGAAATTTAAAGCATTTTGAAGGTGGAAGGTGGTTGTAGTCTACTGAAATCTTGCAGATTTTCTCACGCTTTGCACAAAAGTACTTCAACAGAATTAAGAGGTCCTGAATGTCTTGTCTTTTCTTATATAGAGGGCATCCTGAAGATATACTCTATATAATGAGCTTTAATTCCTAGATACTATAAAATACAAGACTACAATAAATATCTTATTTCTTTAATTCTTAGTTGCTCTTTTTTTTCTTTCTTACTTTCCTATTTTTATCTTTGTTAGGTCACTGGATCCAGCTTACTATCTGTTTAGACTTTTATCCTTTAAAAAAAACAGATGTTGTTGCTGTTGTCTCTAATGCTGACAGTTTTTTGGTTCCTATTAATGTCTCTAGCTAATGAAGATGCAGAGTATCTGCCTTTCAGGTCCAGTGACACCTTCAGTGCTTCACAGAAGACTAGTTTGTATTGAGGGTTTTTCAGTTTGTTTTCAGAATGGACAAATAAATATTAAAATAAATAAATAAATAAAGAGGAAAATCAAGCCAGAGAACAGATTTTCCCGAACTCCTCTGTGGACAAAGGTGTTCGGCACTTCCAGACTCAGACTTACCATCAGCCAGGGTATTGATAGACTTAGCTTAGCAGAAGTGACTGCCATTTTGCAGGAGATGCCACAGGCATCACTTTGCAACAAGACCTTCCTCCTTGGCACAGCTGAGGTGGAGCCAGCCCTCCCCTGGACCAGGAACAGATGGCAAAGGGAAAAAGCCAAAGCTTTCACTACCTACAGTTACTGCCAGCAATTCTGTAATACCGTTGATCATGTTCAAGCCCTTTGCTCTACCCTGGTCCCAAAACTTACTGGAGTGCTCAGAAATTTGGCTGTTCCCTTTTATCTTTGAAAAACAGAAATTGATTTATTTTTATTTACATATTCTTCTTCTCCCTTTCTTACTTTGTTCTTGTTGTTGTTGATCTACCTTGAATCTTTGAGGAATGATAAAGGAATGAAGTAATTTCCAAGAACATGAGATTTTGTAAGGTTCTTTCCTAGCTTCCTACCTCCCGTTCAATTTGTTTAAATAAATAGCATGGCAGTGAAGGTTGGAGTGGGGCCTTGCTCTGTAATCCAATCGCCCGGAGTCAAAACATGCCAGAGCCGACATTTGCTGACAGGATTTAAAATCAAAGACCCCTCTCTCTAGCAGTGCTGGCCAGAGGCCAGTACTATTGCTAGTCTGGCACTGTAGAAGTGGCAGGGGCTCCCACTAGCCCAGACTGGCTCATGGAAAAGGCAGCAGCTGCTGGTAGGATTCAGCATTGCCGCTCTTCTCACGCACAAATAGCTGGGAAGCAGCTGCTTTGGGAAGAAAAGCATAAGGCTGGGGGATACTGGAATGGTAGTGTTTGACATAAGGATCTCTAAGTATTTCTAAATGCTTGAAAATCCTTCACTATTTTCTGGCGTCAAAGTCAGGAAGTGTTCTGAGAGAAGGAACATCTGAGTGGACTCATCACTACTTCTCTCACCTCCTGCCCAAAGGTACAGAGCTTCTGCAAGAGAGATAAACCTTAAAGCAAATTTGTACTCATTGTTTTTTGTTAAGAACATGCCAGTCTTATGGAGTTCAACAGTCAAGCCCCTGGAAAGATTCATTGCAGTACTGTAAGAGCAGACTTAAAGTTTCCAAGTGTTAATCTCATATCACATTTCTTTCCCTTGGTTGAGAAGTCACCTCAGGTTACCCAGAACTAATATGAGTAACTGAAAAATTTAACAGCTCTTCCTGTTTGTTAAGGAAGGTGAGTGTGGTGATGAATTTCCAATTCACTTGGCAGTGCTTTTTCCTTGAGTTCTCCTTAAATTATAGCTTCACCTTTGTGTTGATTTGGATACAGGGCCAAAAAGAATTCAAATAACTAAGCGTACTTGGGCCTTCAGAGTTTATAATCCATACTTTCAGAGTTAATAATCCATACTGAACTTTTGTGGAGAAAGCCAGTGTGCGTGTTTTCCAGGAATTATTAAAAATGAAATAGACAATTATGCAGATGCATGATTTATCTACAGAACAAAAGACACAACTGAAAATTGAATCAATAAATTGCATAGATTTGTATTAAGTCTCATTGTGGATTATTTGGAAATTTACACTTAGCTAAACACTGAGTAATCTAGCCAAACCAGGGTGTTGACCCAATTAGTTGACATGTGTGTATCTCACAGAGGACTCACAGAGGCATGCTACCCTACCCGAAAAGGAAAGCCAGTGAAAATCTCTTAATTCATGTTAAAGAAACAATTCAAGCTCTTATACCAACTCTGGTTTACTACTTTCCATCACTGATGCTGTTTTATTTGGGATTTTATTCTGAACTGTAAAAAAATGAACTCTGGGATCAAACCAGATGTAATCGTTTGAGAACAACACTTTTAACTCACAAAAATATAGAAACTTGTTTAATGGCAATTTGGCACACAAATATCCCTTTTAGTAAGCTATGAAATAATCCTTTCTCACATAGGTGGGCACTCATCTATTCCCCACATACAGACATATCAATGACAGAATAGATATAGATGTTTAATAGAATCATGAAGAGGTGAAATTTTTCTTGATTAACTCACAAAAATGCTGTTTTTCATCTGAAATGGTATTTTGTTCTGTCATGAAAATGAAGTCTCATTTGTCTCCAGGCAAAAGGATCTTTGTTGTTCACTTCTTCTTCCATATAGCCTGTTTAGAGAAGGAGGGACTGTATATCTTTATATCCTCTACATGGAATAGGACTGCTTTTCTTCTACGTCTTACTCTTTAAAATTAACTACCTTTAAAATCTGCAAGAGTTGCTTTAATTGATCAAAAATCAGTTAGGTGAATGTATTTATTTCTGCACCCAGTCTTTTGCCTAGCCTCTATTTCTAAGCAGTCTTTAAGCTCTGTGGCTCCACCACTGAAAAGTCTGATTTTAGTCTAGAAATGTGAAAGAAAATAGCAGAGGTAATAAAGGCATGTATTTTCCATGATCATTTGTGTTTCATGTGCTAGTATTTCTTATATTTTCTTGGAATTTTCAATAAAGAATTAAGGAACAAATAAAAGCAATGTCTTCTGTTTGTAAGTTTTTAAGTTTTATTTATGTTTTAAGTAAAAATAATTGCAAAAATATGTTTTCTGACAATATTTTCTATTTTTTATAAGAAAATAGTATTCTAGTCCTGTCTTTAAGCTATGGTTATTATTTTTATGTAGTCATTGCTGCAGATTTTGATGTAATTTGGCTAATTAGTTGAAAAAAATATCCAGACCAGCTGAAAACTGGTCTTCTTCCAAGATAAATTAAGTAGTAGCCACATAAGGATTTCTGTTGCCAGTCTTCATAGTAAAATCAATAAAACTGGAGGCAATCCTGTTATTAAGCATCAGCTGCAGCTTGAATTTTGAGCTGGTATAAATTAGTAGAGTATTTTTGCATGTGATGTAGTCAATAGGAGATGTATTTTTACATTTTTCTGCCACTGATTGTTCATTTGTCCAGAGAGGTTGTGGAGTGTACTTCTTCGGAAATGCTCAAGATGCACCTGGTGCAGCCTGGTCAAGGGAGCTGCTTTGGAAGGGGGGGTTAGACTAGATGATCTTTAAAGGTCTCTTCCAACACCTACAACTCTGTGATTCTGTGATTCAATCACTAACCTTTTTGTTTATGATAAATACTAATTTTCATCCTTGGCAAAATGGTATATCTTAACATCTTTTTATCCTGATGCTGAAAAGAAACACACAAATATAAAAACAGTATAATAATAGTTTTATTCACAAAAAGGAGTTGCAACATTGATTCCTGCTTCAAAGCTAAAAATTATACGTGTAGATAAATTCATTTACTTCCTGCCATCCCTACATCCATTTAGTTTCTTCATTTAACAGGAAGTGAATGATGCATTATTCCGAACACAGAGGTTGTATTAGACTTGTATATACATAATGGATTTCATGGTGAGGATGGGAAGGACAGGTTCGCGCACTGAATCCACCTGGTGTTCTTTGGAGATCTAGTGAGACTGGCGGTAGGTTTGAAGATGCCCGGATTTTAATTGAGCCTTCCAGACAAGGCATTCCCAGTATTCTGCAGTGGGCTGAGTCCCACTGCCATGCATGAGAATTGAAAGTGAGGTTCAGACTGGATTATTTAAAATTTCTGAAGATAGAATCCTAGGGAAAAACTGTAAGACAGAAATATTCATTCCTTCTTGTTTTTAAAAGATTTCTCAAGATTTACCAGAAGAGTTTACAAAGACTGTGTTGAAAATAATTGGTTTATCCAACGAGAGACTATGAAAACTTCTAAACAAAACTGTGAGAAATGGGGAAATCCCTCTTTGTAGGAAAGCTCTCCTTCATTGTGTATTACATAGATTCTATTTATATATGTAATATATATAAAATATATATGTATATATGTACTATATATATGTATATAATACTATTTATCTGCTTGAACAGTGATAAAATACTAAACAAGAAAGAGGTCTTCAAGCTTGCCACAGTTTTAAACTGATCAAGCTGATTGAAGGATATTTTTTTTTAACTCTGCCTGTTGTCAGCATTCATTGATTGTCTTTGAGAGATTCCAGCATTTACAAGATGAAACTTTTTCACTGAATAAGCTTGTCATTCATTAACTTCTTTAAAATGCTCTTCTTTCCTCTCATTTATAAAGTCACCATCTAGATCACTGCACTTAACAAAGTTTAATAAACACAGTTTAGTCACATTTGCATATATGCAACATTAATACTGTCCTACTGTTTGTTTTTTTGTTTAACTTATTTCTCCTCATACATGATAGTTTTGAGTATTTACTTCTACACAACTTTTCAAATTAAAGCTTTTTGTAATAAATTTGAATGTTGATGGAGCTGCTGGCAGAAAGAAGAAATGCCATATCTTTTGTTTAAGATAGAATTACATTCAGTAATCACATTATAGTATGTTACAATATGTCTCTTACTACACAGCAGGCCTGTGTAACCACATCTATTCTACCTCTCCACTTAAAAAGTTAGTTCTAACATTTTCTTAAACTATTCTCCATTCAGAAACATACCATTAGAAAATATTACCCTTTTGAATGTAATCTCCTCGTTTTGTCATGCACTATTTTCCACTCAAATGCATAAAAATAGCTGCGTAAATTACAAATACATAATTGGCTTCTAGAATGGATAGAAAAGTGGCTGCAGTGCTAGGTTTTTCTCTCTTCAGATGGTATTCTCAAAATCCAGTTGGAACACAGCACAGTTAATAGTGATTCCTCATGTTGTCCTCATCAGATAAAAAGGATTCACAGTTTTGAGGCAACTAGAAATGAAGGTAGCTTTTGCATTTGGTTAAGACACGTCTTTCTTTTCATCAGAAGTATAAATGGGATCAAAGCAGCAAGGCTTTGAGTATATAGCACTGGACTATCTGCGGTGGAGAGCTACTTAGTACATGTTATTAATTAGGTGCTGTTATGTGCTTTAAGAAAACAAAACAAATTCTTTGTGTACAGAAGTTTGGTTTAAAGGACCTTTTGAATTTTAAGTCATTCCTCACAACTTTGTCTTATATGATGAATCTAATATATATGATATGACAATAAGTGCTTAAGTAAGTGATTTCACAGAATTACAGAATCATAGAATCACAGAACTGTAGGGGTTGGAAGGGACCTCTGGAGATCATCTAGTCCAACCTCAAGTTTCATCTATTCTACTTTCTTTGTAACTAGTTTATAGCATAGTTACACTAGAAAATATATATTTTTTTCATCTTTTAAATAGGATAGTGCCATAATTTGGTAAACAAGTTGAAGACAAGCTATTTTTAATTGGATTTATGGATTTAAAAATGTGTTTTACATACTATTCTCTCTTTGAAGGCCCCAGAGGAGGTGGAACTTACTCGTAGGTACAGTAAACCACTTTTTACCTGCCAAAGAAGGATGGACAAGAAAGTAACTGTTTCATACTGGAAAGAAATTTAATGTTCTGGTTAACCAGAATTTTTTTATAGGATACTTATGTGCTATTTTTTCTTACCAGTGTTTTATTTCTCCTTTGGACTGGTTAAGGTTTTAGTGGATTATGGAGATCTGCTAGTTACAAAGGGTAGAAAGTAAGAAGACATATGTTTTCTCCCCATTTAGCCCCGTTCAGAGTGTCTAGAGGGAACAGAATGCTTTTCCCTTCAAATTTTGAAGGCAATATCTTAAAGTGTGGTGACATCTCCCATGTTTGCTCAAAAAGAACAACTCTTATATCAGCTCCCAAAGTCATGGAACATTATTTTACCTGAGATTTGCTTCTTCGATGTTTTGGCATTTCTCCCAGCTTTCCAAAAATGTAAAACATCTCCTTCCTTAGAAAAGTCCTAAGAGATATATAAATGGATGCCCTTCCAACTTTTTTCTAGTTATATGGCTTTATAAAGCAAAACACTTGGCCAGAAGCCTTATATTTATATTATTTCTGTAGACTTCTTGGTCCAAATTCAAAGGAAAATGAGTGAAAAACCTGTTTTAAGAAACAAATAACTTCTTCTTGTCATATCTTATGATGTTCTGATTTAAAATGAGAAAGAGGTTCAGCCATATGACTTAATGCTACATCTGCAAAAATAACAAACATACTTTTTGCTTCTACTACTGCTACAGAACTGGGAGCCAAAATGCCACAAATAAAATGAAACACATAGCACAATATCATTTTGTCAATGGTTTGCAGGATAGTTTGACCCGGTACTGTGACAATTGAGGCAGGGGACCCATGGGCCCCCACCCCAGGGAAGGGGAAGGGGAAAGGGAAAAAGGAGAAGGGAGATGGGCCTAGGAACAAAACAGCAGCAACAATCTGAGGAGGAAAGCTAATTTACTAAATAAGGTATCAGAAAGCAAAATAACACAATATAATATAATATAATTGGAATTGAGGCAAATGAATCAAATAAAATGAGCAAGAGAGAGTGTCCAATAAACTGAAGGCCTTACGCTAACGCTGAAGGCGGACGGCAGCGAGCACCCACTGCTGAGTCCAACCCAAAGGCAAGAGGGACTGTCCCGTGACTGCAGACAGCTTTTATGTTTTCCCTCTGAGTTTAAACACGTAAAAATGCAAAGCATCGCACAGTCCTCTGGGGAATGGAGTTCTTCTTCTCTTCTGAGACAGGTACACCTGGAACTATCAATGATCCACAGTGCTGGAGCATTAACTCCTTAAATCCAAATGCACTACATGATGTTATGATGTGGAATACCAATGCCAAAAATCATAAAACCATGACGCTTTTGTATTGCAAACTAATTTCATAGCACCTAACATGACCTTGTATATTTTCTTTAGGATAGGAATGGAATGAGCTTTGAGAGTTAACCTTAAAAAGATGTCTATATAAATCTTACTCATTCTCATACTGATCAATAAAACAAGACCCGGAGCAATCCTTGAAGGACTCGTTAACAATAAATTGCTTCTCACACATAATACAATTAGTACAAACTGTTCAAGGTCCTTTTCTGCAATAAAGATGGAACCATCAAGACTCATGTGCACGATACTAGGAAATGGCATCATAAATACAAATTAGTTCATCTACCATTTGTCAGACAGTCTGAAAGTAAGTAAGTCAAACGGATTTAAAAATGTTTACATTCCGCTCTCCCTCATTGCAGTATAGATGATTATTTCCATGGACATATACAAACCAGAAGTCAGAGAAGAACAAAACAAAACAAAGTCTGTTGCTGTTTAGGACTTAAAAAAATACAAGAAAACACAGCAGAGATTTGATTTTTTTTTTTTTTTGGTACTTGACATGTGTTATGCTAAACCTTGAACACTGTAATTTTTTCATAGATTCATAGGTTCATAGATACATTAGGTTGGAAAGGACCTACAAGATCATCTAGTGCAACCATCCTCCTATCACCATCCCTACCCACTGATGAGATTGAAAGCATGAAAAGTTGGATAAAAAATGAAGTTTCACATATTTCTCCTACAGAAATCTTATGGATCTCTCAGTGTTGGGACTGAAAATTCTGGGATGACAAAAATAATGCACTCCAAAGGTTTGAAAGAGCTTAAAAAAACAAACAAACAAAATTCCAACAGTAATATGAGTAGATGTATCTAATCCTGAACAAACTGATAGATCCTGAGTCTTAAAATCTTGACTTGAAGGGACAGGAAGAAGGGTTGATTCATTAGGAATAAGTGAATAAAAAAATTGTATCAAATGTCAGCCAATTGTATGTTCTACTTATGTATGAGCAGTGTCAGGAGCTATTTAATTCATGCTACTGGCCTTGCTCTTTAAAGCAAATCAGCAGTAACAGTACTCAGAGCAACAGTATAAATACAGTTAACAAAGATGGAGAATTGAGAGTAGTAGCAGTAGTTTGTGCTTCTTTTTGTGTCTTTTAAAATGCAACAGGACCGTAGAAACTGGAGATGAGATGGTGTTTAGGTGGAAGACTTGATTTAGCTAAGCAATCATAAAGTTATGAGGTAAATATTTCAAAAAGGAATTTTGGCTGACTGTTGTAATGGATTTCTCACACAGAAATTGTGTGAGAAAGCATGACAAGATTTACATGAGCTGTGGATGATCCTTCTTTAATAAAAAGACATAAAGTCTTTGTCATCTTGGTGTTCAACAATGTTTCAGTTTCATTGTTTGGAACTGAAAAGGGACAGCTTTTCAAGGGTCCATTAAGAGGTCCATAGTCCATAAATACCATGCAACTATTTCAGGATAGTGAAGATATGGCTGTTTATCTCAAAGATTTCTTATATTATTTTGCATGTTAATGTTGTAATTTGAAGTAATGGGAGACTAATCAACTACTATCACTGTAATTAAGACGTCTGCTTAATGTAACACCAATTTGCTGTAGCAGTTTTCACTAGTGTCTCAAAATTGCCCCCATACGATATGTTCATGTGTTTTCATGCATAATATATTAATCTGGAATAAAATGTGAAATAGATTCTTATTCTGTGGCTTCTTATTCAATAACTTTTCAGTAAATGCAATTAAAAGGATACTCCTATAAAAAAAAGAATTTTAGTTCTGCTTTTATCCCTATGTAATTGCACAACATACTTTGTAAAAGTGACCATACAAGGTTGCTTTATGATCTATAGGTATATATTTATGAAATGTCTGAACTTACTACAGTATTCAGGGGAAATTAATAGTTTGTGATTAATCAAAGTGATTCCAGTGGTTTTAAGGTGGTCTATTTGCAGAGATTTTTTATGAAATGATTTATATTGAGAGATTTTAATTTGTTTTTAGTAGTCCATGGTTTTAAAAGTTGACATGGATTGTAGCTACAAGTAGTAACTATCAATGGCATTCTTAACCTATTTTCCAATTTATTACATTTACTACGTGAAGAGCTTTTTGTTAAGAATATTCAAAATATCATTTACAAAGTGTTTAGTTCAGTAACCTGAATGAAGTGACCTGAACGAAGGAATAGAGTCTACCCTCAGCAAATTCACTTATGATACAAAGCTGGGAGGAGTAGCAGATGCACTAGAAGTCTGCACTGTCATTCAGTGAGACATGGACAGACTGTAAAGTTGTGAGGTGAGGTTCAACAAGAGTGTAGGGTCTTGCAAGGGAATAATAACCACATGCACCAGTACAGGCTCAGGGCTGACCTGCTGGAAAGGATCTCTGCAGAAGAGTACCTGGATGTTGTGGTGGACAACAGGTTGGCCAAAAGTCAACAGTATGCCTTTGTGGCTAAGAAAGTCAATGGTACAGTGGGGTGCATTAAAAAAAGTGTGGCTAGCAGGCTGAGGGAGGTGTTCCCCTTCTTCTAGTCTGTGCTGGTGGGGCTATATTTGGAGTATTCTGTCCAGTTCTGAGCTTCCCAGTTCAAAAAAAGACAAATAACGTCAAAGAAAAAAAAGACAAATTATAAAAGACAAATATGTTCTAGAGGAACCTCTAGAGAAAGTTCAACTTCAAAGATGGTGAAGGGCCTGGAGCATCTCATATTTGTGGAAAGGCTACGGTGTCTTGGACTGTTCAGCTTGGAGAAGACTGAGAGGGGATCTCCTTACAGTTTACAAATATGAAGACTGTTGAAGTCAAACATATGAGGCGGGATTTTCTGTGGTGTGAAGCAGCAGGACAAGGGCAATGGGAAAAAACAGCTGCATAGGAAGTTCCAAAAAAATATGAAGAGGAAGAGGTTATTTACAGTGGGGGTGACAGAACACTGGAATGGTTAGCCAAAGATGTTGTGGAGTCTCCTTCTCTGGAGGTATTCAAGACCCATTTGCATGCTTTCCTGTGCAACTCATTGTATGGAATATGGAAGGAGGTTGCACTAGATGATCCCCAAAGGAACTTCTTGGTGAACCTGTGATTCTATGAAAATTTGAGGTCCCTTTTGGAAAATGAGAGTTTATATCTTATATCTTAAACTAATGTTAGGATTCTGGTATCTTACCTTGATTGCTCTACAGCCCTTGAGGATCTTATTTTAATGAACTACCACAGGACTTTATGAAACATTATATTTGAGGCAGAATAGCAAGATAGAAATGCTTTAAGCTTGGAATTCTTGTTTATTCTATCTTAAGCAAAAAGAACAAAAATTCTACTTTGGTCTTTCTTATCACTACCTAGGGCACATCAGCACAATGTCATTACCTAATTAAAAGACTGGAAACAGTTATCTGTAGAAAATGCGGTAAGTTCCTTTTCCTGTAAAAATGTGATTTATTAGGTAAAAATCAGGAGAATTAAAATCTTAAACTCACATATGTGCACCCAGATGTTCAAATATTTATCATGCTTACATGAAGCTGGTCACTCTGCTTCACTGTGCTTATAGTCTTTTCTGAGAGCTAAGTTGAAAGTTTAAGTGGAAAGACAGCATTTTGTACATAGATGAAATTCCTACTTGGAATAGTCTTTTTCAGTTATTTCCAGGATGTCCTTTAAGAGAAGTAAAATAATTCTATGAAGTGTGATATTTATTGATTTTATAATTCTCTTTGAGATATGATTTGTCAGTGACAACAAAAATTATCATCAGAAGTGTTTAACAGAAACTCTCCAGCTATTCCAACTTGAATAGTGACTTTTCCAAAAATTGTAATTGACTCAATGAAAGGGAGTGAAGTTTTGGTTGTTGTGACTGTTTGGTTATTATTATTATTATTATTATTATTATTATTACACTTATTATTATTAATGAATAATTACCCTGTTAAAAGTTAAAACTCAACCTCACATATGATTTTCAAAGGCTACATATTCAATGCTATGAATTAAACGGTACCACCAAATAAATACATGTGTTAACATGCATTCTATGTTTACTAAAAATGTTTGCCTATGTTCTTATTCTTAGAAATTTATTTCTGTACCCTATAATGTTGCATTTCATTTGAAGAAAGAGAACATTTAAAATGCTATGTATTTTATGGAGACTTTCATTAAATCAACAATTTTATCCAGAGAGGGAAAGCTAAGTTTATGAAAACTTTTCTGTTTGGAACAGTGTCAGGAACCTTCCTTAAAAAATGTAGTTTTAATTGTCTGTGATTTCCTTTAATCATTTTTTATTTGCATAAATATTATTTTTAAAAAATTATGTCCTAATATAACTATGGCAATGAATGTGGTAAGTCTTAATGTAAAGTTTACATAAAATAAATTCTTAAAGAATGAAAAGCAAAAAATTGCAGTGTAATGTTCAATGTAATGCTGCCATTCATTTACATAAGCAAATAAGAATTTGAATACTTGCTTTACACTTCTGCATGTTTCAGTGTTTACATTAATGACTGAACTTTACATTTTTGTAACTTGTCATTTATGGTCTGACCTACACTGAATGTTTTGTGGCCAATACTGTAAGTAAACAAATGAGGAAAAGCTGCTATCCCCAATGTCTGTACTAATAATGCTTGAGTTTTTTTATAAAGTTTTACTCTAGGAAAACCACAATTGCTTCTCAGGTACAAATATTTCCATATGTAATTAATTTAAATATAACATAAAAGAAACAGACTCCAGAAGAAGTAGACAATTATCCTCTACATAAGTACATTAAACCACAAAGCAAAGCCCTGCTTAGAGTCTGGTCTTCATCTTATTTCTTTTGGAATTAATCTTTGTTTGTTTTTCTTTGATTGTTTTGAGTGCATAAAGGAATCAAGGGAAGAACTGGACAAGGAAAAGAAATGCAATACAAAGAAACATATAGAGAGATTGTTCATGAGATTAAAGTCTTTAAAAAATGAGAGAGAGGGAGAGAGAGAAAAACAGAAGGTGTACTTTAAATTATCCAGATTTAAATTTATTTGAAAATAGGCCTGCATTGTCAATGGTAAAAAAAAATCTTAATTTGAGAAACTTAAATTTTCATGAATCATTTGTTTCCTATATATGGGATAAATGTACTGTAGAAAATATTGAGGGTCAGAAGCTTCTGAATATTAACCATAGAGAGTGTGAGATGTTCTAAATACAGATCTCCAGGATCTCTACCTAAACAATCTGTCTTTTCTCCTAAACACGGCTACACAGCCATACTACATGTATAAATAATGATTACAGAATTGTGACGTTTACTTCATGAGGACTATTCATAGGCTGGAAGGCACCTCTGTAAAAGTCAGATGATCTAGACCTCCTACTCTAGCAGGAACATATTGAGTAGATTATTCAGGACGATGTCCAGGTGGTTTTTGATCTCCAAGGAGAAGACTTGACATACTCTGGGCAACCTTCTCATGTGCAGCCATCTGAACAGTGAAAGAGTACTTAATGATATTTAGGCAAAACCTCCAGTTTGTGTCAGAGAGGGTCATTGTCAAAGAACTTTATGAAATCAGTTGTACACCTGTAAAATCTAAGATCATTGCATTTATGCCTTATGAGATTCTTGATCAAATGAGATTTGCTAGCTCCTTTCTTTCTCCTCAGGGTTATATCGAAAGTTATGTATTGCGTCTAATACATAATTATTATCTTTTAATAAAACACATTGTTCAGCTGTCCGATGTACACAAATGCAATATCGTTAGGGGAAGTATATGGCAAGTAAAGTAATAGATTTGAAGACTAGAAATTGCTACTATGATAAAAAAGCAGAATTTTCTCAAGTTGTATTTGCTTCAAGTTTGTAATTTCCTGTTGGACCAAAGCATGGCTTTTAGAAGAACTATCAAGGATTAATATAAAAATGTCATCTGACAAGGAATATTAAATGTTATACAGTTTAATTACCTACTTTTAAAAAGTGCTTATAACTGTAATAGATTCAGCTTATAGTTTTCACTTCCTTTTGTTTCGTTTGCATTTTTTTTTTTAATAAGAGATTTTTTCTCACTGAGGAAAATCAGAACTTAAATGGGGGTGACTTCAACTTCTAGTGTTAATAAATTAATTGAGATTCTCTAGTATGTATATATGTACATTTTGTGTAATATTCCTCACTCTGAATTTGACCTTTTCTTCCTTCATTTCTTTTAAATCTTATCATGAGTTTGCCAGTTGTTCAACAGCTTTAATAAATTCATTTGTTCATTTGTTCGTTTATTTGTTTTTCAAAGCTTGATCAGGTCAACAGGCTACCAGAGGTAACAGCAGTGTGTGAACGTGGTCCAAACTGCACCAAAACTGAACACTTCTTAAAAAACACATAAAATTGAATATTTAAGATTGATACAAGAGTTCAGCTCTCCTTATTCTGTTCCAAATGTATTGCAGTTGTGAGGAAAAGAGTTAAGAAACCAGGAAAGTGAGTGTAAGTGTGCTATACATTAAAGGCAATTGTAGGGAAGACAAGAGCATCCTTGTGATATCCTTAGTTAAATCTCAGTGGATATAATGACAAGGTGATCCTTTTTTTTTTTTTTTTTTTTGTTTTGTTTCTATCCATTTTCTGTGTAATCCTTTTTAGAAATTAGTAAGAAAAAGTGCTTCAAATTTTATACAGAATGTGTAGTAAGGCCACAATTAGTGTTGCTCTAGTATAATTCTACTTCTTAAATTATGCAGTTCTTGCACAGATGCACAGTCTGTATTAATTCCTTATTCTTTTCCTCTATCTCTATTTCTGCTTTATAGCAGCGGATAGGATTTATGTCCCTAGGACTGTATTTCTCTTCATGAATTAACATTAGAAATATTGATGAAAATTTATATACTCTACCTTCATTTTATTAAATGCATAGTAAGAAACTTGCTAAAGTAGCTATAATACTCTACTGAGTATTTCAGGTTTAGGGAATACTTATTGCATTCCAGTTTTTTATTTTGAAATGATCACTACAACAAAATCAACAAATTTTATGTTAAATGCTGTTGAATTGAACATTTTATTCTTTTATCAAAGACTGAGAGGTCTAATTTGGACTACTGAGGAACAGAATAATTTCTGTTATGAAGTATATGGAATATATTTTGCTCTCAAAGAAGAACATTGTCACTAACTGCTCTTTCAGCTTATTCTACGAATAGGATTAGAGAGACTTGCAGAGTAAGGAAAAGTAGAAAATGGATAATTTAATTATGGAGGAAAGACTTCTTAGATATCTTCTAAAAATACAGGAAAAGAGAAAATCTTTTTTTTTTTTTTTTTTCCCTACTGCTCACATTCAGGAAGCATTTTCAGGACAATTATTGAAAAAAATATAAAATTGATAGAATGTTGAATGTTTGACCCACAGCAAATATTTATGGATAATGCATATCCCTCTAAAATATATGTTTATGATATTTAATTTAGTGTTTCTTGCTTGAATTAAAATTATGATATATAGACCACAATGAATGGTCGGTGGACCATAAAACAAATCTGAGAACTTTAGTTTTTTGCCAGCTTGAATGCAAATAACAGACACCTTGAAATTTAATTATAAGGATCTCTAGGAACCATGTAATTACATTACAATGAACTTTAAGAAAGAAAATCTCTCCTTTTGGTACACTGGATAATGCTTTTGCCACCCCTTCTTCCCATCTTAATTTCAAGATTTTCTTTATCAAGTAAGAAATTTTCAGCTGGATGAGACAAATATTTGAAGAAAGATCATACATAGCTATTCCATATAATATATATATTCATGCTCTGTATAAGTTTCTGCTTCCTATAATCTAGAATATCCACAAAATCTGTTCTGGTTAACAAAATATCACTCACTACTTGATAAAAGCATGTAAAGCAAATCTTATAGTTCAGTAGTGTGCTACTGTACATTTTCAGACAATCACTGATGCTAGAGCAAAAGGAAAAGCAGCAGTAGTGGCATGAGAGGGGAAAGATCAGAGGAGCAGTAGAGTAAAGCTCTGAAACAGTGCAAAAGAGCAATCATTAGTGCAGTAAGAGAAGCAGCCTTCCAAGACATCAAATTGGTTAAAGAAGCGATTATGGAAAATGTGAAGTAAAAGGCTGGAAAAACAGAAAGCTTCTGTGAGAGCTCAGGATCAAGAATGAGGCAACTGTAAGAAGAGATGGAATAAATTTTCTGGAGTGCATGTTATTCCACTGTTATGAAATAAAAACACAGTTAAAGAGCTTTAAAAGCAGAAACTATAGTTACTGACAGTGCAGTGGACATCAGGTTCTGTATAATCAGAGTATTCTAATGTTTTTTTCCTATATCCTTATCTATCTTGTCGACTCATTTTTAATTCAAATAAGTGGATGAGCATGAAGTACATGAAAAGTATTTGGCAAATAAGTATTTGCATTTCTTTTTCATGGGTTTCCTGCTTTCCAGGGATTGGTATTGGAAGATAAGAATTTTGCTGAGTTTCATGTAACTTCCTTTCCAGAGGCATTTCATTAATATCTTGACACAAATAGAATTTAAGCCTGTATTAAAAAGAAAACAAAATCTTTTTAGTTAGTCATTCTTCTTGTTTAGGACACTCTATTTGGCGTCTCTTAACAAAAATCTTAATGAGCTGGACCCATTGATTGCACACAGCTGCTTCTCCAGTACAGGATAACCTTGTATTGCAGACATCTCCTGCATGTAAAATATGCAGCTGCTATTACTGTCAATCTTCTCAATGTCAACTTTTAAAAGCTCTACATCCACTCATAAAACAATATTTTGCACATATGTAATTAGCATGATTTGTAAGTCTTGTGAGAAAGGAAGATACATGTGATATGACAGACCATATCTTCTAAACAATGGCCTGTTTGCAATAGAAAGAATACTAGAATGAGTTTGTCTTAAAGAACACCTGAAATGTAAGTTCATTTTTTAAAAACTCCAGATTAAATTTTTGTATTTACCATCAGTACTGACATCCCAATAGAACTCCCTATATCTGAAAATGTGGTTGTTTAGGAAGACTTTTTGATTTGTTACTTGAAAAATATTCAGGAACTAGTAGGATTTTTGCAAGTGTTCTGAATATTCAAAATAAGTAGAAGAACAAACAATAGATATTAAATGTTCTAGACTTAGATTTGATGTTCATACTTACATTTGTCTTTACCATACTATCTAAGGCAACGCAGATTTTAGGTCAGTTTCACATATTCATCTTTGACCTTGTGAATGAGTTTAAATATTAAATTATTTTAAATAATTTGAAGTTTTACAAAATCTATCTTCTGCGCACCTATTAACAGCATCATACAAACACAGAATCACCAAGGTTGGAAAAGAACTCCAAGATCAACCAGTTCAACCGTTTACCTACCACCAATATTTCCCCTCTAAACCATGTCTCTCAGGACAACATCTAAATCACAGAATCACAGAATTGTAGAGTTTTGAAAGGACCTCTAGAGATCATCAAGTGCCATCCCCTTGCCAAAGCAGGCTCACTACACCAGGTTGCACGGGTAGGCACCCAACTGGGTCTTGAACATCGACAGAGAAGGAGACTTCACAACCTCCCTGGGCAGCCTGTGCCAGTGCTCTGTCACACTTACTGTGACAAAGTTCCCACACACATTTGTGCAGAACTTACTGTGCATTAGATTGTGGTCATTTCCCCTTGTCATATAACACACTGCTGAGAAGGGTCCAGCCTTGTCCCTTTGCCTCCTGCTCCTTAGATACTTCTAGATGTAATGTTTCTTAAACACCCGTGGGGATGATGACTCAACCACTTCCCTGGTCAGTCTTTTCCAGTGTCACTCCACTCTGTTGGAGGAAAAGTATTTCCTAGCGTCCAACCAGAATCTCTCCTGAAAGCAGCCCTTCTTATTGGAACAATTAATGTTTCACATGATTTTTGATGTTGTTTTCCTATAACACATTACAAGTAATCTCTGGAAGTTGAGATAGAAAAATTTCACAAATATTTAAAATCACTTGAGTCATTCATAGTGTATTACCCACAAATATTTAATTCTATTTCATCCAAACAAGGAATCTTTTTTTTTTTCTCAATAGTATTTGCAACAAAAGTTCTAAGCAACAGAAGTTATCTTGAACAAATTAGTTTTTTCTTTGCCTGTTGCCTGAGATATATACATGTGTTTTTCCTTAGAATAAGATCAAGTTCCAAGTATGAATCCTAAAGTCACAGTGGAAGAAGAGGAAATAACTGCTTACCAGTTTGTGTGTTTCCCTCCTTAATCTTTCTAAATCAGTAAAAATCCTCAAGTTATCTCAGTTTATACTAGGAATCTGTACGAATATGAATCTTTCTCCCTTTATGATCTAAAAGTTTATCAAGAGAAAACATTTTAGCTATCCTCCTGTCATTTATAAAATTCTTTTAACGGCCCTTGTCTATGTACAAGTTTGACTTCAGGTACTTAAGTCCTGAAATCTTAATATGCAACTTTTTTCATAAACAATACAAAGAAGTTGACAGGTCTGAAAGGGGCTTGTGTGAAAAGATAATTAAGTGCTTTAGAGAGTGTCAAGAGTCAATAGCTCTGCACTGTCAGCGTTCTGGAGTGTTACAGGCTATAATTAGATGGCATGGAGGTGTAAGGGATGTTTGGCAGTTTATTTCAGCATGATCTCCAGGTTAAAAATAAAGAGCTGCCTCAAAATGAGACACTGTGAGTGATGGAAGCAGGAAGATTAAAAACTCTTGCATATTTTTAATGACTTAAAGAAATTGCTACTTTGTGAAGATGCCACTGTTTTCAAAATTTCCATCCATTCAGTTTTTTCTTATGCTCTAAATTTCAATTATGAGGTCACTGGTAATTTTGTTTTTTTAACTTTTCAATTTTTTCCTAACTTGGACTCCTTCGTGTTTAATACACCACTGAAGTGGTCTTCGGTAGACAACATCACCTAGAGCAAGCCATGTGTTGCAACAAGGACTGGCTAATATTCCTAAATATGTTGTTTCAGAAGCATGTTACAGCCAGTTGGTACCAAGTATTTTAAAGTTGCCAAGACAGTTCTAATAAATACAGACACCAAAATCTTACTGTAGCATTTATATAGCAGAGACTTGCAAAGTACATCACAATTTTATTTCCAAGAAAAAATATCAATTTCTAAGCAATCTTCTATGGGAACAGAACTGTACCTGTTTTAGAAATGAGAAAAAAGGGATAGAGATGTAAACATAAATTACTAATTTTATATTTAAATATGCTGGTGAAGATATTTATATCCCTGCAAAGATGAGTTCCTGAGATACTTGGGATGAACACTATTAGTCCGAAGGGAGATAACACAAAAGATGTGTAATGGGTGACTCTCATATCCTGACAAATGATCAAAAAGGTATTTCTAGATATCTTTTTGAAACCCTGATCCTAAATGAAATTGAGTAGGTATTGACTTAGCAAATTACCTATGTAAAGTTTTCAAATACACCCATTTGATTTCACTGTTGTCATCCATATCGTACTGTAAAATTTGCTGGGTAATGTATTAGTGGATTGTGTTCTTCTGTAAATCTATATTTATTTATTTATTTTCTCTTTTGCTCATGCATTATTCAACTTACCCCTTGCAGTAACCAACCATTTACCAATTCATAATCCCAATGACTTTTGTTTTTGCTCCATACGAAACTTGTTTTATATACTGGAAGAAGAATTTTTGTACTGAAAATGATTTCCCACTGTAACTTATGTTTTTGACTGTAACCAGTATTCTACATCATCTAGTATTGTAATTAAAGGTTAGCTATATAAGATTTCATGTGATTACAGTTATAATTGTTAAAATATAATTCGTCCACATTTCCATTAACATTCTACCTCATAGTTAGCAATGAGCAGAAATAAAATATTAAGACTATTAAAGTCGGAGATTACCAATTAGTGGAATTCTCCAATGGCACAGAATAATTATTAATTATCATCATCATTATTCACAAAATAAAATGTCTCTGGGATACCTATGCGCTTCCTTCCTGTACTGTTCTCCAATGTCAGCCTATCTGCTCTGAAATCCTGAAGCAATATTTATATAAAACACATAACTGACTGCATAGTGAATGAGAAGTTAATACTAAAGAAAAGTCATGGAATGGAGTTCCGTTTGTTTGTGAGAATTCACTCCTCAGCCTGCCCTCCTTCCGCCCCCCACTTTTATTTTTATTTTTTATTTTCTCCTTAACATTTTACAAACAGCATTCTAAATGGCAGCCTCTCTAAAGTGTTAAAGTTGCTTTGAGCATACTTTGGTCATATTTCATTCTAGTTTTAGAATTACAGTGCTTGTAAATAATTGAGAGAAAATAGAATATCTGTCTAAAAATGTTAGCTACCAAAGCACAGGAATTTCTTCAAACTACTCAGAAGACAGACACATTTTTACATTCCTAAAGAACAAGTTATAAAAGAATGTACATCACTGAGGGTATCCTAATAGGAAGAAAATCTGTTGACTTCTGCTTGATTTTTTACTCCACTAGAAATTTTCCTCTTTGTTGTTAAGCTGCTTCCACAAGGCTGGAGGTCCAAGTGCACAGGACTTTCTAATTTGACTTGAGGCTTACAGACCTAACTGGAATTAGATGCTCATTCTTGGAGATTTTAAACAAATCTGAGATTATAATCAATTCTGTGACATGTCCCCTACCCCACTCTCATCTCCTATACTCCTGTATATCAAATTTAAAAATTAAAATACTCAATGACTAAGTTACAGTTATAGTTTTTGTTTGTTTTTTCCCCTCTTCAAAAATAAATTACTTCTCCCTTAATGCTTGGACATTACAGTGAAATATAATAATAAGGGAAATCACTATGTATAATTTAACTACATTCTCAAAAAACATTTTAGAGAGGTCAGAAAAAAGTGACTGTTATGGAAATTAAATATTTTTGAAGTGAAAAACAATTTCACCTAACAGATGTTTTGTTATTTTATCAGAAGAAAGAAATGAAAACTGGGTTTAAAGTGACAGCATATGTTGTCAGCACAGCACTTCAGGATTCCATACAGAAGTCTTAAATGATGCTGTAAGCACATAGACAGTCAAACAGGAATATGAGTAATGAGATAGCATGAAACCCAGGTCATAGTAATTGCATAGAGATTTCAAAAGAATATGAGAAACTTCAGAGTATTAAGCAATTGAGTGGCAATAGCCCACTGAAGACTTTCACTTTCTGCTCAGTTCCTTTATTTGGAATTTTCCAAATAACAAAAAGAGGATGATACAGGCAGTATACTACCCATGTATGCTACCAGCAGCAGAGCCATTAACTAAAAATATTATAGTTTTCTAACATCACAGTTCTCTTCAACCCAAAAAGGATACTGCAGAAAGTAAATGTGTACAATGAGAGATGAATGAAATGATTATGATGAGAAGTGTGAATACATGTTCACCTGACATCTCTGTGGCCAGTGATTTTGCAGAGGTCTAAATGGTATTTGTATGTTGTTAGACTATAGAAATGCTCAGAATTCTAATAAACATCACAGCCGATCATTCTGGGAGGTATTGAAACTACATTCTCTGCAGTAAGACAGTCTTTAAAATAAGAAAAAAATAAACAGGATATATACAACATTCAAATAAATTGCATAATCTTTTAGATTTCATACCTGAATAACCATAATATTTTCCATTATTTAGTTATTATGTCAAATACTCGGTTAAGAGAGTTAAATGTAATTTATTTTAATTTAGTGATATTTATTTTGGTAGATATACAATGAGATAAATTCTTGTTTCAATTCCTATATCTCCCTGTAGGACTCAGAATGATTTTGAAAGTAGGATTTAGGATCCTAATTTATTTTGACAATATTAAAAATTATGTTAACATTTATAAAATAGAGATAGTAAGATCAATTGACATGAGGCATAAATAGTATGTTCCCAGCACTAATCTGTATAATTCTAAAGCCTGATAACTCTGGAAATTATGTATGGTCAGAATACTGCGTGTGCTTTATATTATTCGTATCCAAAGGACAGAAATAATTGCTCAAATATTATGATTTGAATGATTTCTCTAAGTGGACACAGGGTGAGAAATTATCATCTTTTTACTGTTTAAATAATTTTGTAAGCTGTATCAGGAAAAAAACCAAAACCAAAACCAAAACAAAAGAATGAAGAAAAAAATTACAAAAAATAAGAAAACAACGAAAATCCAAATAATCAAAAAAGCCTTCTCTGACAATCTTAGGGGAAAAAAAAAAAGATCAGAAAATTGCACCCCTCGACTTTAATCCACAATGAGAATTTCTTTCACATATGTGAGTAAAATAACAGTAAGTAAATTTGACTCATCTTTCAGTTTGATTGCTGTGTTTGGAGTTCTACCATTCTGGGTAAAGAATAATTGGAGAAGGTGGAGGAAAGCTAAAGGAAGACAATGTATATAAAGTAGGCTTCCAGGAAGGGAAGAGATAAAAGTTATAAAAAAATGAAGTTAGACTTTGAAAAGACAATGATATTGATATGACCCTTTCTAGGAGAATCTTCTGTAAAATTCATTTTTCAAGTTCCAGAAGTTAAAGTTCATGAAGATAGGTCATATTTTTCTTTTGATAAAGATCTTTCCTCATTTGTGGAGAAACTGCTCACTGCTGTTTGTACCACTGATATCATGAACCTGTTGTAAGTCTCTGTAAGGTTTTGGATCCATCTGGTTCTCTGACTGTAACTTCTTTACAAGAAGTAATATATCTTATATTACAAAATCCTATGTTTCTGACCAATCTCCAGCAATCCGGTTAAAGTATGGTTCAGTTTACAGGTGAGGTGTGATTTCATTTTAGAAGCAGTGCTTACCAGAAGTCCTGACTTTCACCTCATAGCATCATTTTGGTTAATGTTTCCTTCTATACTGACAGACTCTTTTCCTTAAAATTGGTTTTTTTTCAGATACTGACATCAGTAAGGTTCTAAATTCATTAATATCTGTCCTTAGTACTGTTCTTTAAAGAAGATTTTTGGAAGATGTTTTTTTGTCCTTTGTTTCACCTTTTTGTTTTTGTTTTTTTCCCTCACAAGGCAGCCATATTTTATATCTAGATAAGTAACTTTGTTTAGCATCTATGCTTATTTCTCACAGTTATATGTAGTACAAGACATTTATTTTACCTTATAGTATCAGTGCTACAGCAGAAAAAGGAAAAGAAAGAAAACACCCGTGATTTAATTTATCATTTATTTAATTTCTCTCTTTCAATTAGAGCAGACAGTAATTATAACTTCTAAGTAGATAGCAATATGAGGATATAACTGTCACATCCACACTGCTCATAGGATCTCCATTCATTGTATGGCTGAGATAATGTGTGGACTCATCAAAAGAGGGTGAAATTGCAACGTGGTTCATTTAAAGGGCTAGTCAAAACTGTTTAGCTCTTGCCAGGTGGAATGGTGGTGGTAAAATATAGCTAGTTGTCTTTTCTTGAAGCATTTCTAAAAAAAAATGTCAGTCATCTAAAACTAAGATATCAGGAAAGAGAAAAAGGTGAAAATATCTTCCCTTCCAGCCAGAGCTAGTTGATTAGCATCCTAAAAAATAAAGTGGATTATTTTTCTAATCCTACATAATAAACCATGTGCCTGACAAATATAAAGCAACTGAGATCTATTTAGTCTCCTGTTATATTCTACTGATTTCCTGTGCATGTTGCAAATAAGCGTAGTCATTTATTACATATATTTGCTCTGGAGTCTGAAATATTCTCATTGTGGGTCAAATAAAAAAAGAGACTGAAATTTAAAGCATCTGTTGCATTACCAACCTGGTGTGTTCCCAGCTTGTGCAGTGCAAATCAGCATTTTGAATTTTAAATTCAAACTGTGAAGGAAATATTCATTTTTAGATCTGAACTTTTGAGGAATACTATACGGTCAGAACGATAATCTAAACAGAATGGAAAAGCCAAGTCAGATTATAAATACTCATGTATTACGGACATAAATATGGGACCAGAATCCATGTTTTTTTGTTGAAAGCAAATGTCTCATTAGTGTTTATTGAAATATATACCAGTTATAAATAAATTAGTTATAAAGACAGACAAACAAAAAAAAAAATCAACAGCTAATACTCTGGCTTCAGCCACAGTAATTATGTTTCAATTGTATTTACAGAGCGTCCAACTAGTTGCAACAACACTGTGCACTAGTTTTCTCAGTTTAAATTCCACAAATTCAGTAGAGATTTTAAGTTTTATCAGAAATAGTCTGTCTGTAAGATCTTTAATATCCTTTGCTAGTTGCTTTAATATATTGAGAGATATACAATGAATATTTCATAATATCTTAACTAGCACTTGTTCTACAATAAGTTGACTGGTTTAAAAAATGCAGCTCTTATGGGTGAATGCATAAGGGTTTTCAGAGTACTAGATTAGATTCATGTTCATATACTTCAGGGAGCCTGCCCCCTTTATGCATTCTTGACATGGGGGCAGGATGAAGATTGCTGATGCTCATTATGTGTCAAAAGGTGTATGATTATGTGACTCACCTTGTTTTCCATTATATATAATTTAAAAGCATACTGTCACGGTATTTTTCATAATTAAAAAAGTCCTCGTTATTGTTTGTAATTATCCCTTTAGTGCTTGACATTGAAATCTATTTCCTTACTGATGTATTTTCTCCTTTCTTTGAAGTACTTGTGGATGAGTTATTGAAGAGTTATGTATGAATGTCAGGAGTCTTATCCTTTTTACTAAAAGAAAGAGAATTTCATTGTATTTCACTTAGATGGTTTCTCTAAACAACGGCTCATTTTTCTCCACTGTCTGGCCTCTCAGTTCCATCTTATCTCTCCAGACATGCTGAATGTGGCAGTGTAGCCCTTCCTTGTGTAGTGCCTTATTGGTTCATGCTATGCAGAAAAACAGGCAAGTGAGGGGAAATGTTTTCACTACAAAACATCAGACTGAGGCAAAATGTCTCTTCCTTTAGCAAGACTAATCTAAGGATGTAACATATTCTTTCCATCAATTTAATGTATGACTGTCATCTTTTCACTTAATCTTCACCATGGACAGTCAGTTCCGAATGCATTGCTGATACTTATCCTTGATATTTACTTTTTGAACTGTCTCCAGACACCAGAAATCCTAGTAGGTATATTTGTGAGCTCATATTGCATAAAAAAATCATAGCCAGTTTTACAGTATCTGTAACCTGATAATTGACCCAAGGTTTGTTTCACTTAATCACACTGAATTATCAAATAGACAGTTTTCCCATTTCTCTCTCATGAGACATATTGAGGTTACTTAGAGATAAGGAAAGGAAACAGGGAAATAATCTTTAAATTCTTATAACTATTCAGTTTTAGACATTCACTGATCTTTTTAAGCTGATTATTTATTTATTTGTTTGTTAAGAAAAACTTGATTGAGCCTTTTGTTGGGCTGAGATTTGCTGGCCACTAGATGTCCATACAGCCTCATACTCTGCCCTTCTCAAAAGGACAGTGGAAGGGGAAAAAAAATAAGATAGAAAAGACATGAAGATCACTAATAAATTACCATAATGGACAAAACAGACTCACCTTAGAAAAAATAATTTAATTTATTACCAGTTAAAATACAGTAGAATGAGAAATAAACAAAACAAAACAGAACAAAACAAAGAAAATAAAACAAAACAAAATACCCCACCTTCTCTGCCTTCTTCTCAGCCTGTTTCACACTTGAGTTTCCCTCTCCTGCCCCCCTAGTTCTGTGTACTGCAGAACAAAGTTAGAGTTCTGTGTACTGGAGAACAAAGTTAGAGTCAGTTTGTAACAGCTCCTCTTTGCTACTCTCCTTGCACTAGTTACCTGCTCTTACATTGACCCTCCATGAGCTGCACCATAGTCTTCCATGGGCTCCATTGGCATTTCTGTTTGCTGCTTGGAAAACCTCTGTCCATTTTCTTGACTGACTCAGGTGTTTGCAGGGTTCTCACAATTATTTTTTCCCCCACTTCTATTAAATTGTTTGGGTGTGTACTACAATTTAAATAGATTTTATTCAAAACAGAAAAGTATTTTCTCTTCTTTTAAACCAACGGATTTCTAATTTATTTTTTTCTTCAAGGCTGTGTGTATGTGAAATTGTGAATAGCCATACCTATTTATCTTTTTCATGCCATGAACAATTTTAAAAACTGCTGTCACATTCTTAGCCATAGGACCATAGAATCATTAAGGACCAACCAGTCCAACCACTTGCTTGTCACCAGTACTTCCCCTCTAAATCATGTCTGTTAGTACAACACCTAAGCATTTATTGAACACCTCTAGGCATGGTGACACAACCACCCCATCTGGGCAGCCCATTACAGTGCCTAAACACTCTTTTGAAGAATAAGTTTTTCCTGACGTCCTGAATCTCCTCTGGTGCAACTTCAGGCTATTCCCTCTAGTCCTACCACTAGACATCTCTGAAGAGCCTTTTGGTTTATCTTTCTACAGAAACCATTATATAGTCCTGATCAACTTTCTTGTCCTTCCTGTCCTATATTCTGTTTTACATTTTCTGACATAGGTATACCAAAGGGGTAGGATAAACACTACTGAAATTGTGGTTTCACAAAGGGTTTATGCACCATAATGTATTTGTTTCAGTTGCTATTCTTTTCCCAACAACTGTTATATTGCTCTCATTCTTTTACTTCTGGTCAATGCTTTACCAGTATCTGGAAATCATAGAATCACCAGTAAAATCACCGAGGTTGGAATACACCTGTAACATCATCCAGTCCAACCATCTACCCATCATCAATATTTTGCACTAGACCTTGTCCATCAGCACATCTAAATGTTTCTTGAACACCTCTAGGGATGGTGACTCAAACACCTCCCTGGACAGCCCTTTCCAGTGCCTGATCACTGTCTCGGAGAATAATTATTTCCTAACATCCAACCTAAATCTCCTCTGCCACAACTTGAGACCATTCCTTCTAGTCTTATCACTAGTTACATGGGAGAAGATGTCAACTCTACCTCACCACAACCTCCCTTCATGTAGTTGTAGAGCCATTCCTCTTCTCCAGACTAAACAATACCAACCCTCTTGGCTGCTCATCATAAGGCCTGTGCTCCGAACACCTCACCAACTTCAGTGCCCTTATCTGAACATGCTCCAAGGCCTCAGTGTCTTGTATGAGGAGCCCGAAAGTGAACACAGTACTTGGTGCAGTCTCACCAGGGCTGAACACAGAGGGATGATCATTTCTCTGCTCTTGCTTTCAGTACTGTTTCCAATGCAAGTCAGGATGACATAGGCCTTCTTGGCCATGTAGGCACACTTCTGGCTCATATTCAGTTGAGCACTGACCAATGACCCCA
The DNA here is from genome assembly GCF_038088225.1 of Cyrtonyx montezumae. NCBI lineage: Eukaryota > Metazoa > Chordata > Aves > Galliformes > Odontophoridae > Cyrtonyx > Cyrtonyx montezumae. The sequence goes on from NW_027072041.1 coordinate 6,920,292, forward strand.
GGTCTGTTTCCTCCATCTGTAGTGTAGCCTGAGGTTGCTGTGGCACAAGTGCAAGACTCAGCACTTGGTCTTAATGAACCTCATCCTGCTGGCCACAGTTCAGCTATCCATCCTGTCCAGATCTCTCTGTAGGACATTTTTTCCCCCAGACAGGTCAACACTGCCTGCCTGTTTGGTGTCATATCCATTTTTTTTTCCTTCCAATAATATTTAATTTAGTGGATATCATTTTATTCATTCCTCATTTTTATTTTATCACTGCATTATTTTACCCTGTTACTCTTTGATACAAGACTTCTGTGAACACTCTTAAGAATTTCAGATTTTTTTTCCATCAAGTGTTGAGTAGTATTACCAAATTGTTACTTGTAATTTCCAGTTTCCCATTCATTTATGCATACAATGCTCTCAGTTCTTAGGAAACATTTATCAGTTGGATTTTTCTGGTGACCTGCCTCTACACTTAATGTTTGCTATGTTTTTTTAATCTTACTATCATTTTCCCAGTCATGAATTCATTGGAGAACTATTCCTTGTGGCTTCCAAAACCTTAGAGTGTTTTCTTTTTCTTTTTTTTTTTTTTAAATAGTTTTCAATAAAAGATATTTTCAGGAAATTTCTAGAACTCTAAATATATGTTGTGAACTGGTTTACCTTTGTCTACTTATGCAAAAGCTCAAGGTGCTCTAGTTGGTTCTGCCTATTTAAAAACTGCAATATGATTCATAGATCTGGGATAGACTGATATAATAGGCTTCCATATACCTTTGCAGTCTTCTGCTTCTGCCTTCCAGAGCTGTGATTGCAGCTGAAGAGATTCAAAGAGGTGATCTTACCCGTTGTAGGGCTGCCTAAAGTTTTCATAAGTATTTCACCATCTTCTCAATTTCGTAGAGACTGCAGTGTGCAGCAGAACAAACACTTAGAGCTCTTAAAAGCACAGAGCACTGTGACTGTGTACAATATGTGGTATCTGATCAAAGATAAAACTGTGGAGCTTTGTGATAATGTCTGTAGCATATCCACCAGGTCACATCTTGACTTGTTTTTGTGGCAATATAACAAAGCAAAAACTGCTTCAGAATAAAAGACCAACTTACCATGAATGCTAATCCAACTAGATGATACTGCTAGGAATGGCCGGAAGTAATTCCTACATTTACTAAAATGCTAGTCCATTGTGATATCTGTGTAACTCTGTACTCCAGTTTAAGATCTCATTAGAGAGTCACTGTCCTACTCCAGGATCTTCAGAAAGATGTTCTGTTCATTCCAAAGACTAGGTTTCTTCTAATAGATGATGTAAAGTTGAGCAGAACTACTGGCACCTGATCTTTTGAAGGATGACACAAACGGTGATGTTATATTATGTGCAAGATGGAAGTATTGGTTACAAAGAGATAGATTATTTGGGAAGATTATTCTTGATGTTTACACAAATAATTTATTAGATTTAAAGAAACTGAGAAGTCAGAGAGAATTTCTGAGCAGCAAAACACTTAGTAGATTTTCTCTGGACAATGTAAAACTTACCAGGATACAGTGAGGAACAAATATGCTAAAAATAAATTAACTTTTCTTTAATGTCTTTGTTGAATTCCTTCTTGTCTAAAAGGAGAAACAAACAAATAAACAACAAGTTACTGTAAATATTTAAATGTGGACATCAATGATATTCAGTGCTAGAAATGCTTGTTCAGGTGAAAAAAATCTAGGCCCAAACTCCTATTCTTCCTTAGCAATAATCCAGATACCTAGAAAAATGCATAGAAATTTGCACCCTGCATGCATTTGAAGTTGCTTTTCTCTTAACAGACTGAGCAGCGTTAAGTCTGATCATTATCAAGAAACAGTTATTTCTCTGCACGACTCCAGTCAGGCCTCTCTGTAAGCACTCTCCAGGCATGCTCTCTCTCCACAATCAGTTAAGATCTTTGTAGTGAGGCTATTATGAATCCCATTTTAAGCTACCAAATTGGGATGGGTAGGTGTTAGTCAATAAGATTAGATCCAGTCTGGGCGCCAGCCACCTCCTATGAAATTTCATGATACTCAGCAGAGTAGCATATAAGCCAGTTTCAGCAGTCTACATGCTAGTTAAGAAAAAACTAGCTGTTGTGGTACCAAATGTTTTATTAGATTTTGCCCTAAATCACCTTTTTTCTGGCATTTTTCATCCTTAATTTTGATGACTAATAACAAAATAGCAGTTGTTCATTTTCCACTATCTTAACATTTACCGCTGTTTATGTCATTTAAAAGATTCTTCTCTTATTAAGACTTATCTTGACATCCTCTTAAATTATTGAAGGCTAAAGATCTTCATTAAGAAAGAAATTAGAAGACATAGCAGACATGGGTAATTATTTAAGATCCAAGAAGGGGACTCAAGATGCATTTTAACTGAGGCTTTCTTTAGTGGATTGTTAAATTAAATGAGTGGTTTAGTGATAAACAAGTTGGATTTAATCAATTGAGTAAAACTATAGGGAGACTGTGAGCAAGTTTGGATTTGAAGGGGTTTATAAGTAATCAAATTCTGAGAGCTACATCTGCTTCATATTTGTTTAATAAAAGACTTGATGACTAGCTAATGGTGCACAATGTCTAATGTTACCTAAATTTTTGCTGGGGATGATGTGCTCTGAGAGCTTTGAAATCATTAGCAAACAACCCAGAAATCTGTCATAATGAGAACATTTTTTGAATAAGTAATATAATATAAATTATTTAATTTTCATGATGATTTTGTGCAGAATGTATATTTTGAGAGATTAACTGACAATAACAACTAATTATTTGACATAAATGTACATCTGTTTTAACCTTTTGAGCTCTTGAAATTTTCTTCAGTAGCTATTGCTTACAAAGATGAAATTGATATCTTTTGCTCAGCAGCAGGGAAATATAACTGGAGTCAGACAGTTTTGGAACTTAGCTTAGTACAACATCGTTTGTAAGATTTATTTTTTCATATGTGAATCTGTGAACAAAAGCTTAAAACTTGTAAGAAAACAGAATTGTTTATCTGTGAATTATTAAAGGAAGCAGTTAGAGCCCAAGCTGTGTTAGCTTTGGTCCAATTTAATATATACTTGATATAAGAAAACCAATTTTATCTTCAGAAAATATTTTCAAATTTTGTTTGGATTTTTTTTCTCAACTTTCTCATTTAAATACGCATATAAATATAAATGCAAAGATACCGGCTAAATAACTCCTGCTGAAGAAGGAAGAAGCTTCAAACCTGGAATGTACTTTTACCCTGAAATCTGGCCTCCCAATTTGGAGTGAAGTTGGTTATGGGGTGAGATTAGTTAAGATATTCATACACTATTGTGTATGAATTTTGCAGGGATTAGAAGTGATTAGAATCAAACTTAATCTTACTTTTATAGAAAGAAATGTCAATACTCAATAAAAATATGTAGGCTGTTTAAAATTGTTGGAAATCTTATCCATCAAATCATGACAGAAATAGAGAATTTTTAAGAGAGTCCTCAGTGGATGAATTAATAGATGACAAAAAAAACTGAAAGAGATACTTATGGATTTTGGAAATGGTTAAGTCATAATGACTGCAAAATAAAATACATCTAAAAGCAGAACTCCCAGACTAGACTTAGTTTAATGTACATATGTTGCTGATAATTTCCTCAGTGTATGGAAAGGGAAGGAAAATATAAAGATACAATCATGGAAAAGAAAACACACTGGGAGAAAGGATAGGTTTCAGCAGTGGTGTTACTAGGAACAGCCTAAGAGGATAATAGTTTTCAGCTAAGTTTTAATATAGAGTCACAAGCAATGTTTCACTGCCATTGTTCCAAGTCTCCCAGATTTGCCCATCTGATCTCCAAAGAGCATATAGTTAAGCTAGATTTATTTGCATGTCCACATCCATGTCTGTTCTGTGTCATCTTTGGGAAGTCAAAATACAAGTAGCATTTTTCTCAGTGTGCAACCATTTTCTTGTTATTAAGTAAAGTTTTAGTATATCCAAAATTATAATTATATTCCATATGGAGATAAATAAAAATTAGTCTTCCAGTTCAACAAGCTACTGTTCTCTAATGTTCACTAAAGTTTAAAATAGTTCATATCTGTCCCTGGTGTCATTTCGTGGAACTGCACTTGTTACTGTCCTAATTATGGTCTGACACAGATGCTAGGATTTCAGCCAAGCTAGATAATGCATAGAAAATAATTAAATACAAACATAAATATATGCGTTCCGCCTCTAATTGTCGTTTATTTTTCTACATAATTGCCAGTATGTTCCTTTTTCATTCATGAAATATTATGGGCTCCCTCTGGTGGGCCAAAACAATATGTTTTAGAGTAATTTTAGGATGTTGGGAGTCCATTTAACTCAAATGAAAATAAATCATTGTTCTTTCTGTGTGTCTAAAGTTTGGAGTTCTAAGCCTGATACTTTTCAATTTCCTTATAGTTTGTGGTTCTGCCTCACAAATATTGTATTTTCAGTGCATAACTCTCAACATTAAAATACAAATTTTAAAATAAAATATTCTAATGAAAGGACTAAACAAGCAACCTGCAGTAAAACTGAGAGTTCAGATTTCATGAATATGGTGACTATAACCAAGAGCAACAAGTCCCTAAAGTGAAATCATACAGGTGTGGTTGTGACAGAAGATAAAAAATTGAAATAAATTCATGTCTTACTATTTTTTTTTTCAAAATATCAATGATAAAATTAGTTTGCACACTGAAATTGTTTCCTCAAGAATTTGTTGTATAAGTTGAAATGCTTGTTGAAAATCAGGAGCGCATGCATACTGATTGTTAGTGCTTTTTCTGGAGAAAAAAATTTCCATTTATTAGTACAGGTTTGGTGAAGTTATGGCAACACTATCTTCTAACTCTACTGAGTGAATGTTAAACTTTCTTCATCTGTTCCTCATTAATAAGAAATTTCTGTAATGTGTTTTTTTATTATTATTTTATTTTTTTTAAATTTCATACTATTATAAATCGATTTCTTATAAATTTCATAAAATAATAAATAATAAATGACAAAACATTTGTGGCAGATTGGAGATACAGGTATAACAACAGGTAAATCATAGCTTTAGTTAAAGACAGATCAGAATTAAACAAGTGATTTCATCAGAATAGGCTGAGAAACTTTAGAGATACAATAAGGAGAAAAAATTATCTTGATTTTAAGACTCATTTGTAGCTTACTGAAAGTGGTCACTTTCAGTGACTAACTTTTTGTTAGTATAGTTATCTTGGGAGATTATTTGGTGGATTACATTTTATTTACTTTTTTTTCTGATGTACCTGTATCTTCGTTTCAGTGAATGATGTACTTCTTTATACTGTTTATTCTTTGTTTTATTGTTCCTTCTGCCCACATGAAATGAATGAAAAAGAAGGTGCACTGAACTGATAAAATGTGAAATATATTTGTATTTAGCTATATTGTTAGAGGTATATTTCTGATTATAGGATTAAGGATACTCAAAGGGTGTTGAAAAATGTCCTAGAAGTGCATTGCAAGCAATGAGCAGAAGTAAGAGATCAGACAAACTTCAAACTGAGAAAAGACGAGGATAGGGCAAAACTTTTAATTTGTTCTCATGAGAAGACCTGACTGAAAAATGTCACTAAGCTTAGTGTTTCACTATAATCAGGTACATGGTTTTGTTGTTCAGTGTAAACTGATAAAGCTTTACAAGATGAATCATAGCTGACACCAGGCTGACCCTAAATGCATTTAGGAAGCTGATGAAGAACAGCAAGCCTTCCACAGAACTGTTGTCTTTTAGAAAGAGAGGAGTGCTTCAAATCCATATTCCAAACAGCCATTTCATTGTCAGTAAGTGCTGTGGAAGAGCAGTAACCTCTGTACGCATGGAGAGATGGGGAAACTTTTAATGAAAGGGTCTGGTTACAATACAGTCTTCTTTTCTCTTGTTAACAGCAGTGGATGCCTACAGTTTTTTATCCTTCCTGTTTGCCACATTTTTATGAAGTTCTAATTGGGAAATGGAGAAGATAAATTGTACTCTTAACGCTTTTTCAAATATAAAAAATGCCTCAGATAGAGGAAATATTGCCAAAAATAATAATAAAAAAATCTTCTTTTTACTTAATGATAATAGCCCATTATATGTAATTATATAGAAACATAGTATTATTTTTTTAGTTAATGTGATTAAAATGGTGATGTTTATGTTCTAATATATTTTGTACTTAATGGAGTACATTCTACTTAACTCTCCATGAGTGAAGGATGCGTGGACAATGATGATGATAATGATTATGCTGATTATTACATTTAGTTTGAAAAAGGATACATAAGTTACAGTCTGAGAAGATGGTAACTGAAATTAAGACTGATTGCCATATTTGGACTTATTTTACTGAACTTTTGATATGCTTATGTTTCTGGATATGTATGCAGAAATGGTCTGCCTTTATGTACAGACTGGGAGAAAGTGTTCAAGATATCAGACTGTCACATTCTCAGCCTCAAGGAGCTCCACAGTTCTACACCTTAGTGAACAGACTTACCTGGCAGAGGAGACACCATGATGAGGCAGGTGGCTTTTCGGGGCAAGGCTCATCCGTTGCACTCTAAATGTGTTGACCTCTGTGATCTCAAATGCAGAAAACCAAAATGCATAATTTGTGGTATTAGGGAACTGTGCTCATTATTTTTTTCTTACTTTTTCTTTTTCTTTTTCTTTTTCTTTTTCTTTTTCTTTTTCTTTTTCCTTTTCTTTTTCTTTTTCTTCTTTTTCTCTTTCTTTTTCTTTTTCTTTTTCTTTTTCTTTTTCTTTTTCTTTTTCTTTTTCTTTTTCTTTTTCTTTTTCTTTTTCTTTTTCTTTTTCTTTTTCTTTTTCTTTTTCTTTTTCTTTTTCTTTTTCTTTTTCTTTTTCTTTTTTTTCTTTTTCTTTTTCTTCTTTTTCTTTTTCTTCTTTTTCTTTTTCTTTTTCTTCTTTTTCTCTTTCTTTTTCTTTTTCTTTTTCTTTTTCTTTTTCTTTTTCTTTTTCTTTTTCTTTTTCTTTTTCTTTTTCTTTTTCTTTTTCTTTTTCTTTTTCTTTTTCTTTTTCTTTTTCTTTTTCTTTTTCTTTTTCTTTTTCTTTTTCTTTTTCTTTTTCTTTTCTTTTTCTTTTTCTTTTTCTTTTTCTTTTTCTTTTTCTTTTTCTTTTTTTTTCTTTTTCTTTTTCTTTTTCTTTTTCTTTTTCTTTTTCTTTTTCTTTTTCTTTTTCTTTTTCTTTTTCTTTTTCTTTTTCTTTTTCTTTTTCTTTTTCTTTTTCTTTTTCTTTTTCTTTTTCTTTTTCTTTTTCTTTTTCTTTTTCTTTTTCTTTTTCTTTTTCTTTTTCTTTTTAAAGGAAAGATCATGGAACAGATTATCCTACAAGCTATGCTAAGACATACAGAAGATTGAGAGGTGAAACAAGACAACCAGTATGGCTTCACGAAGGGGTGAGTCCTCCTTGATCAACATAATGGCCCGCTATGAATCACAGAATCATGTAATGACTTGGGTTGGAAGGGACCACAAGGATTATTAAGTTGAAACCCCTTGGCCACAGTCAGGGTTGCCAGCTGCTAGATCAAATACTAGATTAAGACTGTCCAGGACCTCATCCAACCTGTTCTAAAACATCTACAGGGATAGGGCATCCACAGCCTCTCCAGGCAGCGTGTTCCAACCAGCACCTCACCACTCTCTCATTTAAAAACTTCTCCTGACTTCTACTCTAAATCTTCCCTCCTTTAGTTTAAAACCATTCCCTCTTGTCCTATCACCCAAGTGAAAAGCTCATTTTCCTCATGTTTATAAACTACCATTAAATACTGGATGGCCTCAATGAGATGTCCTCAAAGACTTCTCTTTTGTAAGCTGAACAAGCCCAGTTCTTTTAGCCTATCTTCAAAGGAAAGGTACAGTTTTCTGGCCATCTTCATGGCTATACTCTGGACCCTTTCCAAATGTCCCACATTTTTCCTGTGCTGGAGCCCCAGACTTTGACACAGTATTCCAAATGGGGTCACACAAAGGCTGACTCAGATGGGGATCTGATCCATGTCTATAAATATCTAAGGAGTGGGAGGCCAAGGGATAAGGCTGAACTCTTCTCAGCAGTGTGTGTGATAGGACAAAAGGGAATGGCCACAAACTGAGGCATAGGAAGTTCCACAAAAATCTGCTTGGCAACTTCTTCACAGTGAGGTTGTCAGAGCGCTGGCACAGGCTGCCCAGGGAGGTGGTTGAATCTCCTTTGCTGGAGACATTCAAGGACTGCCTGGATGCCTACCTGTGCAACCTGGTCAAGGGAGCATTGGCAGGGGGGTTGGACTAGATGATTTCTGAAGGTCCCTTCCAACCCTTACACTTCTGTGATTCTGTGATTCTGTGATTCTGTGATCATCTTTGTATTGTTCTCAGGTGTCATTCCCTTGGTTTCATTGTACTTGTCCTTATTTTCCTGCAGTTTGACCAGGAGGTTCTTTCCATTTCATGCAGATTTCCTGCCTCCCCTGTCTGCTTTCTTATTTTATGGGATGGAGAGCTCTTGCACTCTCAGAAAGGCATCCTTAAAGAGTAGCCAGCTTTATTCCACTCTTTTGTCTCTAAGGACTTCTTTGAGGAGATGTTTTCCAATAATTCCTTAAAGGACCTGAAGTTCCCTCTCCTGAAGTTAAGTGTC